>NC_080404.1:13959375-14287500 GCF_030265065.1 Corythoichthys intestinalis
CTTTAACAGAATGTTAATGTTAATGCCATCTTGTTGATTTATTGTTATAATAAACAAATCAGTACTTATGTACAGTATGTTGAATGTATATATCCGTCTTGTGTCTTATATTTCCATTCCAACAATAATTTACAGAAAAATATGGCATATTTTATAGATGGTTTGAATTGCGATTAATTACGATTAATTAATTTTAAAGCTGTGATTAACTCGATTAAAAATTTTAATCGTTTCACAGCCCTACTACAAATACATAACAAGCGTTTATGATTACTGTATTTTGTGCGCTATAAGGCACACTTAAAAGCCTTCAATTTTCTCAAAAGCCGAATGTACGCCCTATAATCCATAGCGCCTTAAATATGAATCAATATTGGTTAATCATGGCATGACATTCCCTTTCGCGCAGCTCCATCTAGAGGATGCGTAACGCAACCCCAACCACTAGTATTACTACTACTACTACTGCGCCTTATAATGTGGTGCACCCTATAGACAGGTTTTCAAGGTATTTCCGCTTTACTTGCGCATTTCTGCTCGCAACTTCTGTTTTTCACGTTGTCTAACCAAAAAACAATGGAGCTGGTGCCACCACTCATCAAGATCCCTCAAAAAAGACAATTTGGAAATATCGTGTCCATCTGCCATCATCACGACATGCGAGGACAACATGAAGAAATGCCTAAGAGTCACCGCAACCACAAAATTTTCGTGTGTTATTGATTTATTGGAAGTGGATGGAAACGCAATGAGAAACCTAAAAAGCTCTGCGGCATCCAGTATCTACCTGCACAGCAACAAAGTTGTGTGTGAATGTGTCCTGATACATGGATACGGGAATTTTGTATTTATGAAGGCAGATGTGGAACCAAGGCAGTACCACCATAAAGCAATAACAGGTATAATTATGTTCACTTTGACTACAATTCTGTGTGTTGCGTCATCATTAGCTTTGCTAGTTATTCAATGATAAAGAAATGGAAAAGAAGCACTCATCTTCTACAAGTATACACGGGCTTTTTCCCTCAAATGCGTAAATGTAAGTGTTACATGTTTTTTGTTCGTTTGTTTAGGTAGAAAATGCTGTTAGGCAAGGGAAGACTTGATGATATATCAAGACTACATGCATTCTACCTTGATGACGGAAGCCTCGATTTATGCTCTACCTTCATTAACATTTTTCTAATAATTTTATAAAATGTGATTTATTGACCTGTTTTGCACATGTGCCAGTTGTTTTATGCACCAATTGTTTTAAATAAAAAAAGAAATGGAATCATGTTGTCCTAAAGTTTTACTGCGATCAATATCTGCAATAAAAACAGAATGAGTTTTGTTGTTGTTTTTTTTTTTTTTTTATATGTACATGTGTGATGACCTCATAATACCATAACTATAATCTAACCAGATAAAAACTACCTTGTAGTATTCCCTTGTAACAACAAAATCCACGCCATCCCTTTTGAATTTCGCATCTGTAATATTATTTGTAATTTCGCCTCATTTTGGTCACTCAAGTGGGCGGCGTATCAATCTACACCTAATGTTAACACAGGCTGCACAGATTGTTAGAATTTTGTCCACAAACTATCCACAACTTATCGTCAGCGGCTGGTTTCGATTTAAGGTGTATGGAGAGGTAGCTCCACACTGGCGCTTTGTAGCTTACTAGCTGGTCGCTGATCAAAAAATTCCAATTCCAAGCATATATATAGGCGCTTTCAGGAGTTAACACACAGCACAGAAAGTCCCAGAGACTCATTTATGTCGTGCTGAATTCATTTTTGGAGATTCTGTCTGTTCCTCTGGTTTGATTTTGCAGTTTTAACTTCTACACATTGCTTACTTGAACCGCACTTCATGTTGTTCTGTCTAAACCGGAAGTACGTAGCAGAAAATGTCAAAGATGGCGCCGGCCAATTTTTTCGCTCAGGAAACTTGTCTATATAGATACTTAAAGTTTTAAAATGGGCCATTTATTGAATATACACGATATACTCCGATGCACCTTATAGTGTGGAAAATTCGGTAGATGTTTATTTTCCCTGCAGTCCATTCTATTGAGAAAGACAAACCACGTGACTACACTGTTGTACAATGCGGCCTGAAGTTTAAATTCCTTACAGTATTAATATTAATGTTTGTGTCATGTTTGTCCTCCAACAGAAACCATATTAAACAAAAAAAGATATACATTGATCCCTCGTTTTTCACAGTTAATGCGGACCAGAACCCGTCGCAATAAGTGAAAAAACCGCGAAGTAGCGCCCCCCCCAAATTTTTTTTTTTTAAATGTTCAATGTATTTATCCAGATTTAGCATTAGAAAGAGACTCATACAAGACATGTTTTTTCACTTTTTCCCCAAAGTATAGTTGAAATAAAACCTTTTTAAACATTTTAAACAAATTTTAAACATGTTACTGTCCCACCTAATTATTTCAAACAAGAATAAAACATAAAAATGCTTGTTTTTATTGAATGCTTTATTCAGTGAGTCCACTCAAGCTGCTCACTTACACACAATGAGTTGCCACAGCAACTGTTAACAAGTTAAACGACGATTGACGGATGTGGCGCTTTGATGCGTAGGCTTCCAGGGATCTGTGGCAAGATCAAACAGAAGACATCTATCAATCATCGTTAACTTTAATAAGCAACTCCAGTGCAAAGCCTGAACAACAAAGAGCAGGGAGAGACAGAGTGTGACTACACGATGGGCTCTGCACAGCTCATCTGTATTTTATTTTTAATTGAAAAAAGATCCGCGATGGACTGAGGGCGCGAAGTTTGAAGCGCAAAGTAGCGAGGGATCACTGTATTTCCCTCCCCCATCATTTTCCATTTTCAAACACTTTTGCAAAAGCTCCAGGGAGCCACTAGGGCAGTGCTAAAGAGACGTATGATGCTCTAGAGCCACCTTTTGCTAATCCCCGGGATAAGCGGTATAGAAAATACAGATAGAAGATACAGTAGGTGTGATGCACAACAAGCACTTTCTCTCAGAAGTGACATCAGTCCTCTCCAAAACTGATATAATAATTGCATTGTGATGGAGAATGTGATGTGTTTGGAGGCATTTGGATTACTGCATGACTGGCGCAGCAGACAGTACGGCACAAAAAAAGACTGAAAGAATTGTCTGCTAACTAATCTGAGCCCTGCAGGAAGACTGTAATTATCACAACACTCCCAGTCCTTGTGTGTGTCAGTGTCACAGAGCTGATGATCATCATCCTTGTTTTGATGAAGATGATGAGCTGCTTGATTGCTTTGTACCACAAGGTGAATTGCACATTTTTAGATGAAATTCATTTTCTGCTTCTGGGATTCGTCATGATCCATGAATCAATATTTAATATCCTGCAATCAATGAATATGCTTTGTTTTCAGTGAGCAGTCAAGCGTTAAAGCACTACAGTGAATGATGGAGGGACTCATAGTTGTGTTTGACTGATCTGATAACATTACTACTAATAATGTTGATATTTGTCAAGAATAATAAATATCAAGTGAGGCAAATATCTGCTCAGCCTAACAGCTAATGCGTAGTATTGAGTTTTACTTTAGCCCTCTGAGCCACTTTAATTTTGTCTCGGTGATTTGGTGTATTTAACAAGGCTTGTTACATCCCACTATCCATTTACATGCACCTAAAGGAAATAATTTAAATGAAAAAAATAATGCGGTTTGGACCAATGACAAACAGGAACTGAATAGCTCGTACTGGGAAATGAACAAATGATTCTATATCTTCCTATATGCTACTTAATAATTCTATAGACTATAATTTACTATATATTCTTTTGAATTTAAGGCACACAAAAATTGTGTGTGATAGGATGACTGCCTCTTTGTTCCTTTTTCACGCGACATAGCATTCATTTAGACATCATAAAGTAAACTTGACTGAAATCAGACAAGCAATAAAACCTTCTCACGAATACAGTATTTTTGATCTGTATGAAAAGAAAGCAAAAGGGGTTGTTTTATGATCTGGATGAAAAGAAAGCAAAAGGATTGTTTTATAGTCAGAACACCACCACTACCAGAATTCAGAGGCTGCTAAGACTTTGATCAAGAATGGCAGCAAAAATTAAATCTGATAAGACCTAATGTAATAGAGATCGAAAAAGCTCAGTCATGAATTGTTCAATGTTGTGATGATTTTATCTCTATTTCAGTTGGCCAAACAACATCTGGCAATGGGACTACCGACACAAATTAGCCCTATCTAAGGTTATTTTACATTCCAATGAATGTTGCATTATATACAATGTCACTTTCATAAATACATTTTTTGAAAATAAAATGAATTAAAAAAAAAAAAAAAAAAAAGGTGCTAAAAGGTTATTGGGGCTGCGCATAAATCAGGCGTCACTGGGTAACATAATAAGGCAGGTGAATCATATTAATTTTACGTGTCGTCTTTATTACATGCGACCATGTCACATTGCATTTTCTCCGACTTCTTCTCCTTTCATAAATGATTCATGGGTGCCGTTCTGTCCACGTCTTGAAAATAAGCAGAGCACAGACGGGCTGACACGTCTCAACACCGTCACTTCAAAAATAGCAATGTCTCCCTTCTTATGTGACAACAGTCATCTATGCCTCATTTAAACTCACTGCAAATGTCATTAGGAACATTTGTCATCCAATTCAAGAGCTGCGAGGAATTTGTTTTCTTTTACCTGTGTATTGAGTCCCACGCAATCCGGGACTATCTGCTCTGAATTCTGTTTTAACATCACTTGAATTGACCTTACAGCTTCTCCTTTGGATGCACTTCCTCCGATTAATGAAGTACTTGACCTATTGTAGGTAACAACGCTCGAGCAACAATTGAGTGCTTTCAGTGTGAAGTGCTAACTCATTCTGTTGGTCCTTTGGGGACGGTGTGTGTATGTGTGTCGGTGGTGCGATGTAATTTAAAAGGAAGCCAACTGCAGCTCGTAAAATAAAAATTAAAAAAAAAAAGAGAGAAGCAGTAACAAAATGAAATGTAGTCTCAGCATTTTGCCAATGTTGTTTGGCCAAATAAAAACACAGAGGGATGTCAACAATGCTGACAAGTGTTTGTTTGGCAGATGCACAAGGGAATACTCATAGAGGGAGGAGTAGCTCTACAACTTGGAATGCAGTGAACATAGCAGCTGTCACTCTTGAAATATAGAGACATTCTCAGGGGGATGCGGGACTGCTGTTTATAAAAGGATTCACTTCCTTTTTAGTTTAAAAAAATAAATAAAAAAATAAGCCAGTGAGCAATGAAAAAATAGACTTGCAGCAAACAGTTGGGGGAGCAGCTAATTTTTAAGTGCCTACTTAAAAGCACATCTCTGCTCCCCCCAGCCAATTTTGCGTCAATTATCTGTGGAAGTCTAATTGCACTTCCTTATACGTTGCACCCCTCGACCTTCTGGACACAAATCAGTTTCTTATCCCGTCATGTCAAGGACTACAAGTGTGAACCTGGTGGACCGCATTTAAAGGAATTGAGAGGACCCACTTTGAGTGTCTTTGATGAAAGCCAGCGTCCACGCTTAAACAGTGCAAACCACCCTCTTCCAAACCCAAAATAGAAACTACACGAAAATAGAGCCTTACCAACAACAAAGCAAGAAAGGAAGGCCAATAACAAAATTAATATAAAATACATACACATAAATGATTAAGGTAAAATAGCGAGCTGTTTACTAACTGTCTGTGTGAGTCAGCGGTTGACATTGAATCATACAGCAGTAATGGAAATAGCAGTTTGGTGATGTATATAGCAGGTCATGCTATGGACAAATTAGTTTTGATGAAAAGGAAAAATTAGGGCTGTCAAACGTTTAAATTTTTTAATCGAGTTAATCACAGCTTAAAAATTAATTAATCGCAATTCAAACCATCTCTAAAATATGCCATATTTTTCTGTAAATTATTGTTGGAATGGAAAGATAAGACACAAGACGGATATATACATACAACATACTGTACATAAGTACTGTATTTGTTTATTATAACAATAAATCCACAAATGGCATTATTAACATTCTTTCTGTTAAAGTGATCCACGGATAGAAAGACTTGTAGTTCTTAAAAGATAAATGTTATAGTTACAAGTTATAGTAATTTTATATTAAGATTTAAAACCCCTCTTCAAGTTTTCGTTTTAATAAAATTTGTAAAATTTTCAATCAAAAGTAGAGTTAATATAATAATAATAAGAATAAAAATAAAAAAAACAATAATAAGAATAGAGTGACCATAGTCTAAGTTTTACATGTATTTTGTATAGCTATTTTGATATGGAATGCATGTTCATTTTGCAATTGTTAATTGTGTGAGAATAGGGCATCAATACTATAGACTGAAGTGCTTTTTTTGTGAACATTATTATTTTTTTTTGAGAGATAGGAATATTATTTTTGCTTTCACTAAATGATACTTATGTTTGTTGTGAAGGAGTTGCCGAAGCTTATGCCAATAAACGGCGCGGTCCAAAGAACGTCTGTGTCCACTCGCCTTTTTAACATATATATCTCTGTACATATCTTACCCAAAATACAACAAGAGACACATAATTGCCACTAAAAAAAAGAAAACATAGAGAAATATGTGTAGAGCACAAATAGTACAATGCAACAGCATAAACGACTCACAACTACTAATTCTCCCACGTTTAGAAGGAATAACATGGAATAGCATGGAACGGCGCTGCCCCCAAACAGCCGGTGGCATTCTCTTCACTCTTAAAGAGCATACAACAGGAGAAAAAAGTCTTAAATAGCATTATTATGTGAATTAGAATCATATTTTGAGACGATTCGACTATATACAACAATTTAGCAAAGCGCAGATGACGAGAAATTAATCTTTTAATCTGCCGGTTAGCCACGCCTACAGTTATGGGGCTCGAGCGTCCCCAACAGGTGGATGACGTCAGCGGGAGACTAGGCTCATCGGTTTTACTATTCAGCCCACTGAGGGGGAATTATTCAGAACGAGGAAAATGCAGCGAAGAGAGCCGCAAAATGTCATTGTTTCAGTCTCTCTACTCCAATATTTTTACAGGATATTCTTTTTATCCAAGTATTTTTCCACAATAGCTAAATAAATGGCTTGAGAAGGACCAGTCAGCCCATCGAGGGGGAAGTATTCACAACGAGGAAAACGCGACGAAGAGAGCTGCAAAATGTCATTGTTTCTGTCTCTTTACTTCAATATTTTTACAGGATATTCTTTTTATCCAAGTATTTTCCCCAATTGCTAAATAAATGGCATGGTCATGACCAGTGTTGGGCACGTTACTTTAAAAAAGTAACGTGCGGAAAGGCGGAAGTCACTCATTTTCGTGCACGGGATTCAAAAAACTAAATAAATATAGCGATTGCATTCCACACACATCCAAGCGGTCCATATCATTCAGGAGCATAAAATACCGCGTGTATTATGAATTAAACATGCTTTTTCGTGTCACATGCACTTTAATGTCCATAAACGGCGTCATTGTAATCTGTTTGAGGCAATGTGTGAGCGGGTCATTCAGTGCATGCGTCAATTGTGTCAAACATTTTAACATGATTAATTTAAAAAATTAATTAACGCCCATTAACGCGATAATTTTAATAGCCCTAGGAAAAATACATGCAAATTAATTCTAATATTTTCTCCAGCAATTATTTCATGTTATTTTCATCATTTGTAAGACAACCCAACCATCCTACATCTTCAATGAGTCAGCACAGTCTGTCTGACAATCTGCATATAGAAATGTTGGTAACACTTTATAATAACTATCCGTTTTACTAGTTAATAGATCATTAGTAAACTGTTGATAAATTATTTATTGTTGATTTGTTAAGTATTTGTTAAAAGTTTGTTAAGCATTTACATGGTGTTGTTAACCTGAAACACAGTTTGTGTAGAAACGTTTCAAGTTTTTGTGTGTAACGTCTGGCATTTCTATCTTTTCAGGTTAAGAAATGCCGTTCACTTCAAAAGAAAAGGCATTTTGATAAGGCATTTTGCAGGCAGCGCTCATGTTGCACATTTATGAAAATCTGCCATAGAACCAACAAATATTTGTACTTTTCTTTGTATGTTTAACCAATAAAACTTATGACCTTCAACATGAAGTGTGTATAGTTTTATTAAGATCCATCAACTAGCATGAGCATTTAGAATGGGGTCAACCATATTGGAACACCCTGTAAATGCTTAACAAATACTTCACAAATCAACAATAAATCATTTATCAACAGTTTACTAATGATCTATTAACTATTAAAACGGATAGTTATTATAAAGTGTTACCGAAATGTTTTATATGGAAGAAGAAATTAAAAAAAAAAAAGATGCTGAAAGTCATTATTTTCACAGGGGCAAAAAGTAAGAGACATGTATTCAACAGGGACGTCACTGGACCTAATACAATACTGGGGCACAGGGGGGCACTGGGGAGAGAGCAAATATATATGACGGAAAACACAGACAAGACAGAAAAAGCAGTTTCTGCTCTTGCACTCCTCTTTAAAAGAAACTTCTGTATTTTAAGCCAAAACAACTGTTGTGTTTGATAGAACGATATGTCTATATGCTGCCATAGCAGATTCATGGCGCATTAAGCCCCCAAACTATTTCTAATTTGTCCATTTTACCCTGGAAACCCCCATTTACAGACTTCGCACCACCACTTTTGTTTCAACCAAGCCATAAAACGAAGGTAATTAATTATATTAATTATTCAAAATATCTGTCATTTTTAGGTTAGAGTCATTAATTGGTGTCTAATATTTGGTTTAAAAAAAAAAAAAAAAAGACGTTAAAAATTGTTCACTCGCATATTTTCAACTTTTAAACAAATTACGTCACAATGAAAAAAATGGTGTCTTAAAAAAAAGTCACGGATATCTACCTCATAGGTATCGCTTAATTGTATTTTTTTTTTTTGTTATTGTCGCATTTTTCCCATATGTTAGATGAGAAATAATTGATCTAAACGAAGAAAAATTGAAAAAAAAAAAAAAAAAAAGTTTAAAACGGGAAATATATGCAAAAGAAAATCTCGACCACTCCTTGATGTCTGCGATTTCTGCATCGCGACCCTTGATATATTACCGTGTTTCACCCATAAAATCCCCCAAAAATCCAGCTGTGGCCATTCACAGCTGTCTTGACACTCTGTGGGACATGCTACATGGAGTTTTTGGATCGAAGTATGCGATAATATCTCGTTAAAGCCATGGCGTCTTTAATTCTGCTCTCGCGTGCTCTCACCTCCAGATAGGGTTTTGCTGTCTATAAAAAATGTTTGTTTTGTAAATGCCCTCCTGTTCCAAATGTTTCTACCCCCAGAAAATTGAGATTTTAAGCTTTCCAATGATGTATCACACATGCATATCGGACAATTTTGGAAAGTTGGCCAAATTGGGGGTCCGAGAGCGGAACTTTAAGTCACCTGAGTGTTTTCCGCCATATATTTTTTAGCACTTATCTATGATAAAAAGTCAGAAATACTTTAGATATATATATATTATCAAACCAAAGTACACGTTTCTGTAAAACAGTGATATTTTTGGGGGTTTTCAGCCATCAGCATTCAAAATCAAAATTGGGACATTCTTTGTTGATAGTCGCTTCACCTCTGTTCATGCTCATCAACTTCCATCTCTCCTTCACCTCTCCATACACTGCTGCTCTACTTTGTCTGGACTGAAATGGGGATATATCACTGTTACAGTTATGCAATTAATCTATGTTTCTCAATCGGTAGGTTGTGACCTAAAACTGTTTTATGTCGCCTAGGTGGGTTACCTAACTTACCTCTCTAATTACTCCTTGCTTATTTATCCTTGCTGCAAGCAAATAACTTTCTAATACTCATTTGCAAGAGTAATGTTGTTCGAGTCAAATAGAAATAAAAATACTAAAAAATAAAAAAATAAAAAAAACGCATCTTGTAACTGATTACAGGGACTGCAGTAACAAATAAAATGCTTGTGAAATAACTGGAAATTACGATGAGCACACATACAAAATTGTTAGAGATTGTATCTCAAAGCTAGGCAATTAATTCATCCAGATTGGTTCTGTTCATTTTGGTCATACAGTTGTATCTCTACATACGAAGTTAATTTGTTCCAAAACCTTATTTGTAAGTCGAAATGGTCGTATGTCGAGCAGGATTTTACCATAAGAATACATTATAATTCCATTAATGCATTCCACAGGCCGAAAACCAACACTAAATCCTTAATAAATACTGCTGGTACTATTACAAATGGCAATTACAGATGGTAAAACAAACAAATCATAAATAAAAATCAGAATGCTTGCGGTACGCAATTGTTAATGTGCTTTTAGCCAGTTAGCTAAAAGACAGCAGTTAATCTGCTACCTCAATTTGCGAACAGAGTAATTTTCCGCAGTAAACTGCCTGATGCATAAAGAGTAAAGCCGAACCATTTAAATTCACAATTCATGCGAACATCAAACAAACATCAACACAGAGGTGAAAACGAACAACAAGGATGGGTGGTTTATCTGGCACTAACCTGTAAAGCAGGTGGAAAGATATAATTTGCACCATCGACTGTATGATTGGCAGTTTGGCACACGCACCGTAATATTGAAACTGCATTTACTTGTTATTGGAGTAATCGAAAAAAAATTATTGTCTATCACATGGTGTCTATAAAAAGCGCCAGTCACTGAAGTTGTGATGTATAATTAGAGCAACCATGTTTTTATCGCACATTACGACTTTACAACACATCAGACCGATTTTCTAACTTGGGGACTCAGATCTCCCGATACACATGACGCAGCATATCTCCCGAAAATGCTTCGCAGAAGTATTACCTCATAATATTATCGCAGTCACAGTTACGTGCATAAATTACCGTATTAAGGAGCCATGTGCAGATTTTGTATATGGAGTGAATAAAGTTATATGACCATATTAAATAGGCGCATTCTGACGATTATGCCATGCAGACTTAAAACTCAAAATTATATTTATTTATTTATTTATTTATTTGTTTGTTTGTTTGTTTGTTTGTTTTTACCAGTGAAATTTATACTGGGGCACTGCAGATCAATAATGGGGCACATGCCCCAGTGAAATTGTCTGGCGACACCCATGCTATTCACTATTTGCAACAAGTTAGGAAACATTTTTAGTTTATTAACACAAATTGAAAATTGAAAATGTACCTGCATGAAGCTTCATGATTTAAAACAACTCTCATCTTCTTTAGTATATTAACTATCTTTATGATGAATAGTGCAATAAACTTAGATTGCGTTCAACCTCATCTCAGTGATCATCATTACTGCGATAACTAATTATCATCAGACAGGCGTGGATTGGGACTAGAAACAGCCCTGGGCTTTCTTACGCAGACACGAACTCAATTGGCACATGACTTAGTGACCCCATTTTTCCCCTCTCAAATCTCTGAAACACCATGTTCCCATGCACTAGGAAATCTCCCGGCCAGTCTTGCGCTAGCCACACAATCATAATTACCTCGACGAGATGCCAATCTTAGGAATGCTGTTTTTCAGACCACATTGATATTTTGTACATAAAACATTTTAGAACCATTTAAAAAAGAAATAATGTGAGGATCCAGGAAATGAACATAGCAAAATGTTTCAACATCGACCTCAAATTGTCAGTGCAAAACACATTAGTGCTATTACAAAATTCAGGCATGTTCAAGAAGTGATGAATTGGTGAAGGTGTCCAATTTGGTGCTGTTCCAGAAGGGAGCTGTCTGTCCTTGGTGGTCGGCTCTCTTCTGTATATCATCCCACTCTTCTCTGTCGTTTCTCAACTAGATAGAATCAAATACATGTTAGAATCTACTCATATAAGATGTTACCATTTGCGGCTTGATGTGCAAGTATGTTGACTGTTAAATGTGACTGAATCACTTAATCATTTTTTTTTACTCAGCAATGAAGTACAATTGGTCAAATTAATAACTATAAACATTTATCTTTCTAATTGATTTAATGCCTTGCAATATAATTTTTCCCTTTTTTCAGCATTCATAGGCCACATTTTGGAGTGTGTCAGTAAGCATCACAGATTTCTTTGCATAAAGTATCACATTTCAGTTTTAATATGTAATATTAAAAAATGGGGCAAGAAAAGTAAATGTGTGTTCGATTCAACGTTTGAAACACATTGAATAATAGAGCTACGCAAATGCAGGCACAAAGCATCTCTGGTAGAAGCGAAGAAATGCATATCATGTTAATAAACAGATACAGCGCGCAGTGGCCAATTACACGTTGAGCAGTGAATGTGCTACACATGGGCACGAGCCAACAGAGGGCACCGTCACGAGGAATCCCCTTGATCACTCCTGGTCCTAGTCAAAATAACTCCCACTTCCTTTTTTTTTAACTTACACCTTTAAACTGTTCATTAGGAAAGTCAATAGACTGTTGCCAACAAATTTGATTATCGATTTTCGCTGTCCCCTTTGGGACCTGGTGTATGTGTGTAATGTGAGGCTGTGCGCGTGCCAGAGATTAGAGCAAAAGAGAGAGAGTTCACTGCTAGTCTGCCCCACTCAGGTTTGGTTGCTGAATCAATAATATTAAGAATGTCACGAGTTGGATTGTCTTGAGTGTTGTTAGATCCAGTTTGTCTCTGTCAGAGGTGAGTAAATAAAGCCAATTGTATGGTTTGTATTCTTTGTTGTTGATACGTTACTAATTAGCAAGGAGCGCTAAGCTAGTTAGCGATCATGCTAATCAGTGTCTCAACTGTTTGTTTGTGTTGTTTTTTTGGAGAAGTATATCAGCGCTTGAGTTATTGTAAGATAGTAACGTCTCATTTCTTTTTATAAAGAAACCACATACATACAGTAAACCCATTCATATAACAGCTTAGAGGGGGGGTTAGCAACCCGTGGTTCTAGAGCTGCATGCGGCTCATTAGCGCTGTCTTAGTGGCTCCCTGAAGCTTTTTCAAAAATGTTTGAAAATGGAAAAAGATGGAGGAGGGAAATATATATATATTTTTTGTTTAATATAGTCTTTGTAGGAGGACAAACATGACACAAACATTCTTCTAATTCATTAATAAAGTAATGAAGTTAAACTTGAGGTGGCATCGTACAACAAAGTAGTCATGTGATGTTTCATTCATAACAGGATGCACTGCAGGGAAAATAAACATCTTAGTAAAATAAATAAATAAAATAAAATAAATATATCTACAATGAATTGCCCATTTTAAAACCAACTATACTTACTAAATATTTATATATATATATATATATATATACATACATATATATATATATATATATATATATATATATATATATATATAATATATATATATATATATATATATATATATATATATATATATACATATTATTAGGGCTGTCAAAATTATCACGTTAACGCGCGGTAATTAATTTTTTTAATTAATCACGTTAAAATATTTGACGCAATTAACGCACATGTCCCGCTCAGACAGTATTCTGCCTTTTGGTTAGTTTTACAGCAAGGCTTTTTATGCTGTAACAGCGAACTCTTGTGGTCGCTTTGCGACATGGTTTATTTTTTTCTTGCCAGTTCAATATTGCTGCACGACGTCTCGGGCTGACGCCTATGTTGTAATGTTGTGCTTATATGATCCTTGGACAAGATTTGTCCGTAAGTATGGTTGTTGTAAAGAATGTACATATTATGTTAGTAAGCGAAATGTTCTATTTTTTGTATGAGACGCTTTTTGTTTATGTTTAGTGAACCTGTATAGCGTGCTAAGCTAACGTTGTTGCTAATGCAATGCTTGTGTACTTTTTTTTTTTTTGTAGTTTTATGACGGTCTAAAGAGGACAGTGGTTTGAGGCTATTTTATTAATAAATCAGATGAAAAAGGAAGAAGTCTGATTATTAAGGCGTCGTTCACTAGCTGTCTAGCTTTGGAAAATGTAGACGCTTCGGAGTGAGGACAGCATAAACAGATTTAAATGACAGTAGAGTGAAATGCCCACTACAGCCCTTATGTACCGTATGTTGAATGTACAGTGGGGAGAACAAGTATTTGATACACTGAAAATGGGTTTTCCCATTGGCAGTGTATCAAATACTTGTTCTCCCCACTGTATATATCCATCTTGTCTTATCTTTCCATTCCAACAATTTATTTTACAGAATATATATATAATTTACAGAAAAATATGGCATATTTTATAGATGGTTTGAATTGCGATTAATTGCGATTAATTACGATGAATTAATTTTTAAGCTGTAATTAACTCGATTAAAAATTTTAATCGTTTGACAGTGGGCTGTCAAAGTTAACGTGTTAACGCGCGGTAATTAATTTTTTAAATTAATCACATCAAAATATTTGACGCAATTAACGCACATGTCCCATTCAGACAGTATTCTGCCTTTTGGTAAGGTTTACAGCAAGGCTTTTTATGCTGTCTAACAGCGAACTCTTGTGGTCGCTTTGCGACATGGTTTATTTTTTTCTTGCCCGTTCTATATGGCTGCACGACGTCTCTGTTGTGCTTAAATGATCCTTGGACAAGATTTGTCCGTAAGTATGGTTGTTGTAAAGAATGTACATATTATGTTAATAAGCGAAATGTTATATTTTTTGTATGAGACGCTTTTTGTTTATGTTTAGTTAACCTGTATAGCATGCTAAGCTAACGTTGTTGCTAATGCAATGCTTGTGTACTTTTTTTTTTGTAGCTTTACGACGGTCTAAAGAGGACAATGGTTTGAGGCCATTTTATTAATAAATCAGATGAAAAAGGAAGAAGTCTGATTATTAAGGCGTCGTTCACTAGCTGTCTAGCTTTGGAAAAAGTAGACGCTTCAGCGTGACGACAGCATAGACAGATTTAAATGACAGTGGAGTGAAATGCCCACTACAGTCCTTATGTACCGTATGTTGAATGTATATATCAATCTTGTGTCTTATCTTTCCATTCACACAATTTATTTTACAGAATATATATATAATTCACAGAAAAATATGGCATATTTTATAGATGGTTTGAATTGCGATTAATTGCGATTAATTACGATTAATTAACTTTTAAGCTGTAATTAACTCGATTAAAAATTTCAATCGTTTCACAGCCCTAACATATATATATATATATATATATATATATATATATATATATATATATATATATATATATATATATATATATATATATATATATATATATATACAGTGCTGCTCAAAAGTTTGTGAACCCCCTCAACATTTTGGAATTTTCTATTATTTCAACCTGATTTCCTAATCAATCAATTCAGTAGTTTTTTTTTGTTTTTTTTAACAGTTGTGTTGTCGAGACTAAATTAAAAAGAGTTTTCATCAACTGATGTAGGTGCAAAATTGAACTGTTTGGTCACAACCAAAACCGCCATGTCTGGCGAAAAGTCAACACTGCATACCACCAAAAGAACCTTCTCCCAACAGTGAAGCATGGAGGTGGGAATGTCAAGATCTGGGCTTGCTTTTCATCCTCAGGACCTGGACAACTCCACATAGTCCAGGGAATCATGAATTCTGAGGAATATTGTCAAATCCTAGAACATAACCTGACGCCATCTGTTTTGAAGTTAAAGCTTGGCAGAAGGTGGATCATGCAACATGATAATGATCCAAAGCATTCCAGCAATACAACCAAGGAATGGCTGAAAAAGAAGAAGATTCGTGTTCTGGACTGGCCCAGTCAAAGTCCTGACCTAAATCCCATTGAAATGCTGTGGCGGGACCTGAAGCGAGCAGTTCATGCCAGACGCCCATCAAACCTCTCTCAACTGACTGCGTTCTGCAAGGAAGAATGGGCAAAAATCCCCCAAAGTAGATGTGAGAGGCTGATTTGTCACTACAGAAACCGTTTGGTTGAGGTAATCTCTGCAAAAGGAGGCGCAATATCCTATTAACTGAAGGGGTTCACATACTTTTGCACACATGATATCTGAGTTTTTCTTAAATCAACCACTTTTGTTAAATAAAGAATGACAATATAACTATTTCTTTTGTTTCAGTCCATTATTTGGAATGTCAGTATTGTGGATTTGGGTATAACTTAACATTTAATAAGGTTATTTTAGTTTTTTTTACAAAAAATCTGACCATCGCTGTGGGGTTCACAAACTTTCGAGCAGCACTGTATATATATATATATATATATATATATATATATATATATATATATATATATATATATATATATATATATATATATATATACATATATACATATATACATACATACATACATACATATATATATATATATACATACATACATACATATATACATATATACATACATACATACATACATATATATATATATATACATACATACATACATACATATATACATATATACATACATACATACATACATATATATATATATATATACATATATATATGGCGGAAAACACAGACAAGACTGAAAAAGCAGTTTCTTACTCTAACACACCCAATATAAAATAAATAGCACTTATACCATAGTTTAAAGAAAACAAGCAGAATATAGGGCATAAGAGATAAACAACGCCTTCTTATTACGGAAGCCCAGTGCGTGCGTCCTACAACTGAGCAAGTGACAAACAGTGACAAGCACACGTCTGCACCACCAAGTCTCGCAATCAGTTCTCCCAGACAGTCCACAACAAATGGCGGGGAACACAGTTTATTTTATTTTTTTTATTTTTATTTTGTTTTTTTAATCCAATATGGCTCTTTCAACATTTTGGGTTGCCGACCCCTGGCTCAGAGTCTCCTTTCAAAAACAAACTCCTATTCAAACTGTAAATTGTCAATACAAGAGAGAGCTTTGAAATTGGTTTTGGATTATATTTATGAACAACTTCTTGATAAAGAACATTGATTTGTTGCAGTCTGCCTCCTCCTTATTTGATTTCGTTTTTTTTTTTTAGTTTGTTTAATGAAAATAAATGATTTATTGACACAATTTATAACAGCACTTTGCCCATAAGAAAAAAAATGTCAATCAGCAGCACTTTTTTTTATTTCAATGAACAGGACCTTTGTCTGATTTGTGCACTAGGAAATGTTTGTGCTGTTTTATACTCAGAACTTTTATTAAAAACGTTTTATGTACTTGAAACCTACAGTTATAGACTACAGTTAAGTCAGGAAGCTGTAATAAAATATTATTTTATAGGCTGATCGGACACTTTAAATTTTCACTAGGTATGAGTGTGCGTACGAATGGTTGTTTGTCTTCTTGTACCCGGCGATTGGCTAGCAACCGATTCAGAGTATACCCTCCCTACTGCTCATCGTTAGCTGGGATTGGCTGCAGCACCCCTGTGACCCTCATGAGGATAAGCGGCTCGAATAATGAATGAATGTTACTACAGCATGACTAAAACAATGTCAAGTGAAATTGTGAAGGTAATTGGAAAAATAGCATCATTTATTAGATTAAACGATTAATTGTTTACCGTATTTTTCGGACTATAAGTCACATTTTTTTTTTCGTAGTTTGGCTGGGTGTGCAACTTATACTGAGGAGCGACTTATGTGTGAAATTATTAACACATTATGATGTCATTTCACTTGTTATTTTGGTGTTTTGGAGTGACACTGATGGTTTGGTAAACTTGCTAGCATGTTCTTTATGCTATTGTTATCTGAATAACTCTTAATAGCTATGGCCACGTTCGCGTTCTGCCTTTGACAATGTGTGTTCAATTGTATTATTGACTTTTTTATATTGAAATGTATGCTTTTAGATTGTGGCGCTTTCACGCCCAAGTGGGGGTGCACTCGCACTTGTTTACGCAAAGAAGAGTGCTCACATGCCAAAAGAAGACGGACAGCTACGCAGCGTCTCTGAGTGAGTGGATGAGAGAGAGAGAGAGAGAGAGAGAGAGAGAGAGACACCGCTCCGAGCCTACGTTCGTTGTTTATGCTTGTAAAATATCTCTATAGAGGCACCGCCTTTGTGTATCCACTTTTATGTTGTTATTGTGTGTTTTCCACCCGCGATCGGACACTTCGAGCCAGTTGTGTGGTTGTTTGAACGATGTGCTAATGCTAGCGAATGCTTGCTAACCGTTTGTGTCATTGCTGTAATAGCACCTAATTATCATTTATTGACGTTGATGCGAACCTGTTTGGTATCAAGGATCAAATTGATTCAGCAAATTATAAGGACGTCCAGCATCGTCATTTGGGAGTTTAGCTCGCTGTACAGCCAGGACCAAGCCGTAGCGTCCTGGTGAGGATAGTATATTCGCATTTCGTTCTTCATGCAACATGTAACATCATACTGTACACATATTCGACGTGTTGTTCTCTATTGTATTTTTATGATAAATTGCCTTTCAAGATGACATATCTGTTCTATGTTTTAGATTTTATCAAGTAAATTTCCCCAAAAAATGCGACTTATATTTCGTTGCGACTTACTGTATTGGCCTGAATATAAGACGGCCCTGATTATAAGACGACCCCCTCTTTATCAAGACTCAAGTTTGAAAAAAGAGTTTTTGAACACTAAATTAATTTTTATACAAAAAAATAATTACAGTCATAGGCGGAGTTTGACTTTTGGGGCGGGGGGGGGGCACAACATGTTGATGACCCCGAAACGCAGTGTCAGCAATAAAATTAACTTACAAGAATATTTATAATAATAAGTTGACAATGAGCGTTTTTTGTTTCCGATCATTCTTGAGGGGAATTCTAAATCAGGCTGCTTAGGCAATACTTTTAGCTAATATCATCATCCATTGAATATGGCGCGCCCACCGGTGTCGTGCCAATGTAGTTACCCCAGTCAAAAATTGTATCCCCTGGGCGGAGCCATATGGAGGTAGCTTTGTGTCTTTATTATTCAATCAAAAAAAAGTTACTTCAATTAAAAAAAAAAGTTGTTGCAATCAAAAAAAAAAAAAATGCAAAAATAAATTTAAAACTCAGAATAATGCAAGTGAAAGCTATTTTTCTTTGATTTTTTTTTTTTTTTTTGATTGGAGTCAAGTTTTTTTTTTTTTAATTGAACCAACTTTTTGGATTAAAGTAATGTTAATTTGTGTTCGGGCCACATTTTGACTAGGATGTTTTTGTCTTTATTATTCAATCAAAAAATAAGTTGCTTAATTTTTTTTTTTTTTTTTTTCAAAAAAAAAAAATCACTTCAATCAAAAAAAAAAAAAAGATTTCAATCATAGAAAATGTTTTTGAATGCGAAAAAATAGTTAAGATTGAAAAATTTGCATTTGAACACTTAAGTTTTCTTTGATTGAAGCAATCCGTTTTGTGTTCGGGCCATATTATGGGTAGGACATTTGTGTCTAAATCATTCAATACCAAAAAAAGTTGCCTCAATCAAACAAAAAAAAAAGTTCAATCAAAGAAAAAAAATCTTTTGCCAAAATGAAATTGCCCTCCGCTAATTTTTTTTCTTTAATTATATGCAAAGCAAATGACCGTCTAAGGTGCTAGTCACATGATCTGTTCAAAAAATAATTTTGACTGATTATAAAAATGTATTTTGTTGTTCATTTCATTCATTTTTGTTGCAGTTTTATTGCTTTACAACTTTTATATATATAGGAAAGTCATTTTCATGCAATGACACTTTTCGGCCACCAGGGGAGGCCTGGCACCCCTTAAAATCCGCTTATGATTACAGTACATCTGAAACAAATGATTATAACAATATATTTGAGAGAAAAAGCATGTTATTTTGCCTCATTCAAATCTTAATACCTGAACATTTAAATATGTAAACTGAAGTGCAATCACATTTGTAAATGAATGGCTTCTATTTTTTGAAATGTCAATAAACCAATCTATTGTGATAAAACAACAAAATTGCAATAACTGCATTAACCATCAAAGTGAAGTCTAACTGTAACTGTAGTATTGAAACAAATCTGAATAAGGAAAAACATTGCAATAAGATAATGCAAACTGGTTAAAGTTGAGAGTAGCTGAGATCTATCATGACAGAACATCGCTTCGATGATATCTGGCGCCATCTATATCTGGCGCGTTGTAAATGGGTATAATGTCTAGACCGTGAATATAAGACGACCCCCACTTTTTCAGTCTTATTTCAATGCAAGAAACACCGTCTTATATTCGGGCCAATACAGTAAATATGTTTTTTTTTCCTCTTCGTTGGGCATTTTATGGCTGGTGCGACTTATACTCAGGTGTAACTTATAGTCCGAAAAATACGGTACTTGTCCAATTAACCAATTTGAAAAATAATCATTTGTTGCAGCAGTATCACTAACATACTAAAAAAGCAGCAAAGATGCTACCAAAAAAATAAAGCGTGTGTGTATCTGCTAGGTTAGGGCCGGTTGGGACGTGGGGGGGCATCATTTTTCATTTCACATACCATAACAAGAATGGGTAGCTACGCTCCTGGCAGCACGGAAATGTTTGAATGGGTTCATGGACTTCATATGAACCCCAAACGTTGATGCGATGACGAGAATCCTGCCTCTCTGAGCTCAGGGGAGTGTATGCTAAGTCCATTTTAGCAATGGAATATGTATGTTTCATCTGCTTTAATTTAGTGAAGCCAGTGAAAGTGTGTGGATGGCCATGGTGGTGGCAAGCAGCTGACACCTTAAGTAATATTTTGTGTCTGGGCTCCCATCAAATATTCACGATTCCACTCTTGTGAATCCAAATCTTTCCAGCAGATTTTTGGTCTGGACTGGGCCCGTGTCTCAAAAGTATTGCCCTGACTGTAGTAATACTGTAATTTTTGGACTATAAACCATATAAAACATACACTTTGATCCCTCGAGTTTATAGCCCCATACGCTATGTATGTATGGATTTTCCATAACTAAAAGACTAGAGACTAAAATCAGACTAAAAAACAAAACCACTCGAGACACCAGATGTTGTGTAATGTTTTTTATTGTCAACTTCACTTAATCACTGTGAACGTGATGAACAATGAACAGTTGTGCATATGAAAGACATGGTGTGATTTGTATGTGAATTATTGCACTTATTGCTAGGATTCAGAAAAGTGCATAAAATAAATATTGCAAGAGAATATTAATTTAACATCACAAACATTGATAAAATATCATAGAAATTATAAAGAAAGTGTGGAAGATTATATTTGTGACTAGTTGGCTCAGTTGTGTTGACCACTACAGGGACTATGGTTAGAGAGCACATGAGATTAATGCAAATACATTTTTCAGCTCATGTACATTTAGTGTCTGGTCAATAACATACAGCATAGACTTCATAATACTTGACTTGACAGATTTCACTGCGTCACACCTGCCCGTATAAGGCTGTACCACACTCTGCATCATTTATTAGCAGTCGGTGGCAGTCAGTAAACTCTCACACATGCAGCGAGCCCAAGCCGGATTTAAGTCGGATTTTTGAAAAAGTACGAAAGCTGTACCGCATACAAACAGGAGTGATTTGTTCGAGGATTCAAGGTAATTATTATATTTTTGGTACCATGCATTCATTTTGAAACGTTGTGAAAATAATCAATGAGAGCATTTAGCCGCCACAGCATTGACATTATACCTCGCAATAATTACGTAGAATAACTGCAAACTGCACAGTTTTTGTCTCAAACCAAGGATCGAGACTGTTTTACATCCATATGCATAAAGAATTCATGGATTTAGCCATTTATTCACAACAACTTTCAAAGGAAAACGCTCTTTGTTGTACTAAGGCGGCCGCCAGTGACTTAACTAGCAGCACATTCGACATATTTACGTAAAATAAATACAAACTGCCCGTTTTTTTTTTTGTTTTTGTTTTTTTTTTTTGCTTCTAACCAAGAATCGAGACTGTTTGTATGTCTATATATACAGTATAAAAAAAAATACAGGAATTTAAGCATTTAGTCACAATAATTTTCAACGGAAAAAGCTTTTTGTCTGTGTTTCCACTCAGTCAGCTTTGAAGGCTACGCCAACATGGCTGGCTACAACGCCAGCCTTGAGCTCCCCGAAGGCACCTGGTTCTACACCAACCCTTACGCCGACGGCAACAAGCACATCTTCTTCTACTTTGACGCCGTGCACCTTTGGAAGAACATTTACAGCAGCTTTCATAACAACAACGGCTGTAAGGTGCGGCCCAGGTGTCCTGGGGCTGAAGTAAGTGGCCAGCATTATTCACTTTGTAAAAAAGATGAATCAAAACGCCTACCTTACTAAAACAAACCCTGTTGTCTAGGAGCCTGAGAGGATGAGGACAGCCCGATTCTCGAGCCTGAAGGTGCTGGCCAGGTGGGAGAACTACAAGTCTGTCTAGGCCTGTGCATGGCTGTCACCCCAGGAGGAAGCCTCTTCTGAAGACGGTACACAAGAAAGCCCACAAATAGTTTGCGAAGACATGTCAACAAAGCACATGGATTACTGGAACCACGTCCTATGGTCTGATGAGACGGTCGGGACGGGTCTTCAGAAGAGGCTTCCTCCTGGGGTGACAGCCATGCACACCAATTTTGATGTAGAGTACGACGAATGGTCTGAGCACTAACAGGCTGATCCACCACCTCTTCAATCTCTGTAGCAATGCTGACAGCACTCCTGTAACGAGTCACATGACATTTTGGAGGGAAAATGACAAGCATTTTTTCATAGGGGTGTACTCTCTTTTGTTGCCAGGGGTTTCGATATTAATGGCTATATTTTGAGTTATTTTGAGGCGAAAATAAATAAACTGTATTATATAAGCTGCATACACACTACTTTTTATCGTGTCAAAGTTTCATTTTGTCATGTTGTCCCATGAAAAGATGTACTTAAATATCTGCAGAAATGCGAGGGGTGTACTCACTTTTGTGATACACTGTATGGCTAAGGTAGGTGCCTGTTTTGGTTTAAGGTCGGTAGCTACTTTGGTTTTGAAAATATTTGAATTTCAGGTTTTTGAAAATAGGCCCCCTATAGGCATGTGTGGGTATGAGATTTTGACGGTACGATAACTGTGAGCAAAAATACAGCGGTTTTACGGTATCACGGTATTGCAATTATGTGTAGCTCCAAAATGTGTTATTTTGAGAGGTATAGGTAAAAAAAAAAAAAAAAAAAACTTTTTTCCGGGATTTTTGAATTTTTCAGAAAATATTTGCACATTGGAACATGAATATTACGTTAAAATAAATAAACAAAAAATATTTTAAATGAAATTAAAATAAATAGAACTTATAGACTACCCACAGCCACTGATATGGTTGCTCAAGATTGGAGACAAGATATAAATTAATTTCTATAAAAAAGTAAAAACACTTCTAAATAAAATTGAAAAATATTGACTGTACTTTGTTTTCCCTTTTTCCTTGAGGGGGCAAAAGCTCAAGTGAAGTTTCGCCATTTTCAGCCACTGTGTCAACTCTAGTCTACATGTCATGCCTTTGTGTTAAAAAGACGCAGAATTCATAAGTTAATACGTTAAAAATGGATAAGTTAGTTAAAAGTGAAATTTGTTGTGTAAAGGTTTCATCTAAAAACGCTGGGACTGAGACCTCTCCTTGTCCAGCGAGCGTACATTTGTGCTTAGTGCAAGATCATCTGTCACAATTAGCGATCTTAGATGGCGTCCCTTTTCCTTCATTCAAGCTTGTTTCTCAGTGGCTGTGAGATTTATAACCTTGACAAAGTTGCTCTCCCAGCTAAGACTAGGCTAACACTCGTCTTTGTAAGTTTTTAGATAATTTGTGTTTTGAATTTGAAAGGAAAATGTGTGTTTTGTTTTTGGCGAACTTTTTCATGGATGACTTCCTGACATTCTGTTGTGTTGGTGCTAATTAAGCTACTCACACGTGTAAAATACTATTGTACAACGTTTTAAAACTGTATATTTCAGTTACCATGATTTGAGACCTCCATAAATTCAAGAAAAGTATGCCTTTTGTTTGGAGTGTTTCTTTTTTGGTGTTTGGCAGAATAGCGTCACTGACACACACACACACATCAACAACCGGAGAGGGAGGGGTGAGCGCTGCCGCTCCAAGATACTTCTGGCTGCATTTTTGAGTCTTGTAAAATAGCGAATACCGTACTACGGTATGACGAAAAATTTTAGTGGTTTTGAAACCGTGACGTTTTCATACCACGGTAAACCTTGAAACCGGTAACCGGCACATGCCTAGCCCCCTACGGATCGGCCCTGCACCCCGTGTCATGTCAATTATTATGAAGTCTATGCATACAGGCATATAGCCATTATCTTTATCTTTTTAAACATTAAACCAGATCATTTTAACTATAAACCAAATAAAGTGAACATTTTCATGCTATCTCCCTTCAAACCACTACATTCACTGCTCACATTAATTATTTTGATATGATGCTAGCAGTCGTAGCCGATAAAATTAAAAAAAAAAAAAAAAAAAAAAGCTAACAACTATGAAATTACAAACGTGAACAATAAAAAAAACAAAAAAACAAAAAACGAAATAAACACAACACAACTATTCCTCCACCTAGCATTGTGAGGAATGATCACGATCTATTTGCAATGCTTTTAATTCATTTTACCAGGCATACGCTCATCATCATTGAAGGAGCAGACGCATGAACCGGGAAACGCAGAACTGGAAGTAAAAGCACGAGCAGTTTCCAAAATAAAAGTGCCGCTCTCAATAGAAAGTAAATGAATTAAAGGGCTAAACTATTGAACAACTTCAAAAATTCTTAACAGAAAGTGTTATGATCCTGTGCCATGTTCAGCATTTATGCCTTCCTCCCTGTCTGCAGGCTGCATGGGTGCGAGAGGGACCGGTCTCCTCAGGGGCGAGGCTAACAGGCAACACCTGTGGCTTATTGATTGAGCCTTTTTAAGCACAGGCCAAACACCAACCAGTTGCCAGAAGATTCCAGCACTACCACCTAGTAGCCTCACTCCTGAGAAGGCCAAGCTCCCTGAGTATTCTTTTTTAGTGTGTTTTGCCTTTATGGGAATTTTTTCTTTTGAAACTTTTGTTAATAAAAACTAAACTGCCTCTGCAACTGGGTCCTCTGCTTTTCCTGATCACAACACAACAAGAAAGATTACATATAGATTGTACAACTAGGTACCCAGGACACGCTGGAGAGACTATGTCGCTCAGCTGGCCTGGGAACGCCTTGGAATCCCGAATGAGGAGCTGGCTGAAGTGGCTGGGGAGAGGGAAGTCTGGGCTTCCCTGCTAAAGCTGCTGCCCCCGCGACCCGACCCCGGACTAAGCGGAAGATAATGGATGGATGAATGGATTCTTTGCACATTAAGAATCAAAGCCAACCCTAGGTGAATGACACTGTTAACTGATCCACACCTCCTTCTTCTTGTGGTGTTGCGTGCAGATAGTAAGTGCGGTCTGCAGGGGCGTCATTGCAACGCTAGGGGCGCCAGTTATAATAGAATACAATCACTAGCATGCACCTCACGTGCATGCATCCCTAGCAATTTGCCGCTCAACCGCCCAACCTGACCGTGCCAGGAACCGCCATTGGCTATGACATCATTGCATTGTTATTATTCAACACTTTCTGTGCCATTGAGGATGATAGAGGTCCAATAATACAGCCGGAAGGGCTGGTAGGGAACCCTCACGGTTCAAATGGATTGGACAGCTATCCCCCTTAATGGCAGCCAATGAGTTAATAGTTCTCAGTTGTTTTCTGGTGGGCATTTTGGCAATGCGAGTGCATCTTTCAAGACTCAAGGTGGGTAATACATTATAGTACTTTAAATCAAACCACAAAATGTCTCCTCTGATTGGCTATTCATAGATTGTGTTACAAACTAAGTGCTGACTGCTTCACATCAATTACTTGCAAACAAAGAGGACTTCCATTTCACATCCTTTTACTGACCAGACTATTCAGTCAAGAAATTGTATCTGTGTTTAAACTAAATATTAATGATGACAGTCAAAGCCAAAATAGAAATAATAAACCCAGTTCTTGCATACCTCATGTGTGCTGGTGTACCTTTTGATGTATTAGTGGGTTTTGGTTATGGAACACTGCCAACAGAGCCGGCAGTTTGTGTTTTAGTGAGCAATAAAGCCCATTTTATGAGATTGCACCTTTTATCTTTATTCTTTAACCACTATTTTTTATTTTAGGTGATGTAAGGTGCTTTTGGATGGACTGAATTGACAGAATGACTGTAACATCTGTCGGCCAGCTCAAGATCAAATTGGATGTTAAATGGAAACCTTGAATATGTTTTCCGTTTTGAACATTCCGATGTGTTTACTGGCACACGCATTGTTTTCACCCTTCAAAACATTTTTATTTTGACTAAATCTACTCATAAATCATTGGAAGACAGAAGTAGCTTTAAAGCTAATATTCAGCTTCGAGGTTAGGGATACGTTCGTTGGTAATTTCCCAGGATGCAGTGCAACGGCTTTGAGCAGGGAAGGTTTGCACCTACTCAAATGGTCCACGCTACAGGGGGCACATGTTTACTGACAGCCCCGCAGAGGGCTGCGAACAATCACCTGCTACTGCACACCCCTTCAGGGTCCATGCTGTTACATTAATGCATGGGGCTGTATCTCATTATTCATAGCTATTTGACTGCAGGGGGTGGAGCTAGGAGAAGGTGGGTATGCTGCTGAGATGGAGCCACTACAGTTGCAAATAGATACTAGGCCATCTTTAGCATTCCAGGTGGTAGAAAGTCAAAAAGTCCATCTAGAGAACACTGGAGTTTTGTATCATGCAAGATGTGATGATGACTGATGACTGTAAAATAACTATACAAAACTAATGTGCCTTTTTCGCTCCCTAATTGCCTTCCATTTGAGGGGACATTGCCCAGAACATGAAAGTGGTCATTCGAGACAGCACTTACAATGCAAAGTTTATTATGACTCCAAGTCTATTAATCGATAATTACACTCTGTACTCAGGTCATTCATTTGAAAAACAGAAAAGGTCGATGATTTTTCTTAGCTGCTCTAAATTGTGACCAGTGCTTATAAACTTTAAGGCTTGTGTTTCCCAAGTAAGCACCAGCTATAATAATGCTACTTTGTACTTGTTATTAAAAGAAGGTTATTAACCTAGGCAAGGGGCCACCCTGATTTTAAAAAATGATTTTGAAGAAACAACAAAGCAAAGCTATCATTTGCGAACTTCATCTTAATCTGTGTCATGTACTGTATATGGTGCTGAAGTTGAAACTAATGGCCGTATTTTTGTGAATAGCGCAAGTCCAGAGCATTGTCTAAATTCATGAAAATGCAGGTTAGATCATTAGTTGGTAATTTTGAAGATGTAATGCAGGTTAGATCATTAGTTGGTAATTTTGAAGATGTACTGTAAGCCAGTGCATTTGGAGGTGGCCATTTTGTACTGTTGTGATGGTGAACAGTCATCAATCGCCATTCAAAGAACCTCTACTCATTCTATTAAAATGTGGCAAAATCCCTTGCCACATGGAGAGGTCTGTGCGCAAAATTGTACACAGCGCGATCAGAACTGTGACCTGATGCACTGCTGGTGACTTAAATATATCCATGGCACTCATGCATCCATCCCTACCATCACTAGTTGTTGTGCCCCCT
Organism: Corythoichthys intestinalis; assembly: GCF_030265065.1. Taxonomy (NCBI): domain Eukaryota; kingdom Metazoa; phylum Chordata; class Actinopteri; order Syngnathiformes; family Syngnathidae; genus Corythoichthys; species Corythoichthys intestinalis. Next base: position 13,986,941 of record NC_080404.1, read on the forward strand.
ATACCCTCTCTATAGCTGCGAGCTGGCCAGTTTGATTTATAACTATAATTATGGTAATAATATTGTTATTAAAGAGTACATTCAATATACTTTCACAATCAATCGAAAGGTTTGATGCCCGCTGTTGTATTCTGTCATATTGAAGAATGGAATGTCAAAAATCAGAATCTGTCCACCTTTGTCCCAACCAAATTCACCCAAAATGTGTTTTGTTACCTGTGCAGCGGTCAGGTCCGGTCTAACTTTCTGCCACCAATGTCATTCTTGTATGTATACTCAACACCACATCTTTGCTGTACCAAAATACCAAACTTGGCATAGAATGGTCAATGCTCTTCCAAATTCCCAGTGGTGGAATTAAATGAAGAAAAAAATACTTTGTTACTGTACTTAAGTACATTTTTGTGTATCTGTACTTTACCTGAATAGAAATATGAAGTGGTAATTTTTACTTTTACTTCACTACATTTTATAGCAGGTACAGTGGGGCAAATAAGTATTTAGTCAACCACTAAATGTGTAAGTTCTCCCACTTGAAAATATTAGCGAGACCTGTAATTGTCAACATGGGTAAACCTCAACCATGAGAGACAATGTGGGAAAAAAAACCAGAAAATCACATTGTTTGATTTTTAAAGAATTTATTGGCAAATCATGGTGGAAAACAAGTATTTGGTCAATACCAAAAGTTCATCTCAATACTTTGTCATGTACCCTTTGTTGGCAATAACGGAGGCCAAACGTTTTCTGTAACTCTTCACAAGCTTTTCACACACTGTTGCTGGTATTTTGGCCCATTCCTCCATGCAGATCTCCTCTAGAGCAGTGATGTTTTGGGGCTGTCGTTGGGCAACACGGACTTTCAACTCCCTCCACAGATTATTTATGGCGTTGAGATCTGGAGATTGGCTAGGCCACTCCAGGACCTTGAAATGCTTCTTACGAAGCCACTCCTTTGTTGCCCTGGCTGTGTGTTTGGGATCATTGTCATGCTGAAAGACCCAGCCATGTCTCATCTTCAATGCCCTTGCTGATGGAAGGAGATTTTCACTCAAAATCTCTCGATATATGGCCACATTCATTCTTTCCTTTACACAGATACAGTGGGGAGAACAATATTTGATACACTGCCAATGGGTTTTCCCATTGTAGAAAAACAGCCCAAAAGCATGATGTTTCCACCACCATGCTTCACAGAGGGTATGGTGTTCTTCGGATGCAATTTAGTATTCTTTCTCCTTCAAACACGAGAACCGGTGTTTCTACCAAAAAGTTCTATTTTGGTTTCATCTAAACATAACACTTTCTTCCAGTCCTCTTCTGGACCATCCAAATGCTCTCTAGCAAACCGCAGACGGGCCTGGACGCGCATTGTTTTACTGATAGTAACCTTTGTTACTGTGGTCCCAGCTCTCTGTAGGTCATTCACTAGGTCCCCCCGTGTTGTTCTGGGATTTTTGCTCACCGTTCTTGTTATCATTTTGACGCCAAGGGGTGAGATCTTGCATTGAGCCCTAGATCGAGGGAGATTATCAGTGGTCTTGTATGTCTTCCCTTGGTAACACTTTATAATAACTATCCATTTTACTAGTCAATAGATCATTAGTAAACTGTTGATAAATTATTTATTGTTGATTTGTGAAGTATTTGTTAACAGTTTATTAAGCATTTACAGGGTGTTCCAATATGGTTGACCCCATTCTAAATGACCATGCTAGTTGATGGATCTTAATAAAACTATATGCACTTTATGTTGAAGGTCATAAGTTTTATTGGTTAACACTAGAAGTCCCAGAGAATTCTGCTACTCCTAACAGTCCCAAGCAATGGCCAATTTGGCCTCTCCTCCGAAAAAACCCAGAGGTGGCCTAAATGACCCAAGTGCTTTTGAATTAGCAAGTCGTTGTCCTACAGACAACAGCCGTTCATATGGAAATGCAACCACTTGTGTTGGTATGCGGCCCAAATGGAGGGGAACACACAACAGTAGTACTATTCATGTAATATTATGTGTCAGTTCAAGCTCAAACTGAAATAAGAGTCTGACGAAGTTAATTTTTGTATTTTCTTCCTGGTATTTATTGATGCACAAGATTCAAACAAGATTAATCACAGCAAATCAAAACTGTCAAGTCAAAACGATGAAATACTATAGAAAACACACATAAATGTACCTCTTATACACCCTCTATACTGGACTTTTTGAAAGGTTATCAAGATTTTTTTGTTTTCCTGGGACTTCTTGGTATACAATTAGGAGCAATTATATGCACTCCTTGTCATTTTGCAAGTTCACTCACTTTGAAAAGAGGTGGAGGTCTGAAATTTTAATCATAGATGCAGTTCCACTCATAGAGACAATCTAAAAAAATCCAGAAATCACATTGTATGATTCTTAAAATGTATTTGTTATATATTTTTTATCTACTGGGATTCAGTTCAGTATTTGCACCTGAGAATCAGCAATAATTATGACACTCAAAGAGTTGTCATTCTAACTTTAAAAAAGTCCACCTTTACCCCACCCGTTTGAGCTCATCATTGTCACCTGTGCACCCCACAGTCAGTTATAATCCACCCGCTACCATGGGCAATACCAGAGAGATTTCAAAAGGCACCAGATAAAAAAATTGATTAGCTCCACAAAGCTGGAAAAGGCTACGGGACAATTGAAAAGCAGCTTGGTGAGAATAAATCAACAGTTGGAGCAATTGTTAGAAAATGGAAAGGGCTAAACATGACTGATAATCTACCTTGGACTGGGGCTCCATGTTAAATCTCTCCTCGCGGGGCATCACTCATGATGGGAAAAGTGCTTGCTGAGTGAGGCTGCTTTCTCTTTCGCCCAACCCCCTACTCAGCTAAAGTAGCCTGACTTGAGCCTTTTTCGCCCAACCCCCCTCCTCAGCTAAACACTTCTTTCTTACTTGCCTACTGCAGGTTGATAAATTTGTAGGTAGATTTGTGTATGTCTTAGTCAATCAAAGAAAAAAGGTTCCTTCAATCAAAGTATATATTTTCAATCAAAAACAAAAGTCACTTGAATGAAAGCAAAATGTGTTTGAATGCAAAAGTTGCCTCAAAATAAAGAGACAAAAAAATTCTTTTGTTGGTATATTTATTTTGCTTTTGATATGTTTTTATATTTTATTAGAATCAATCACAGCTTTGACCTACTGTAGGTTGTCAAATTTGTAGGTAGATTTGTATATGTCTTAGTCAATCAAAAAAAAAAAAAAAAAAAAAAAAAAGGTTACTTCAATCAAAGTATATATTTTCAATCGAAAACAAAAGTCACTTGAATGAAGGCAAAATGTGTTTGAATGCAAAAATTGCCTACAAATAAAGACAGACAAAATTTTATGAGAATCAATCACAGCTTTGAGAGCCTACTGGAGGTTGATAGATTTGTAGCTAGATATGTTTATTTCTTGGTCAAGCCAAAAAAGTTCTTTCAATCAAAATATATATTTTCAATCGAGAAAAAAAGTAACTTGAATGAAAGCAAAATGTGTTTGAATGCAAACGTAAACAAGTCAGGCTGCTGTTTCTTTACTTGCAACCAGCCATTAGCTGTGGAAGGGAGTTGGGCGTCAGGCTACTTTCAGACACTTTTTACTTGACAATAAACTGCTAAACTTTTGAGGATATTTTGACAGTATTTTAATAATTCTAATTAATTCGGATGTATTTGTTTGAATACCCTCTACATGTTAAAAAAACATTTTTGAAAAGATCAGTTAACAATTTGCTGTCGATATACATTGATATACATAGATATTCAGAAATACTACAACTAAGCACACCAAGCAACAGTGGTAACAAGAAAAACACCTCACATGAAATGGCTGGGAAAAAAATATGCAAGACTAGTAAATACTACTCTTGGTTCAAAAACAAGCTATCATTCAGGCAACTTTTGCATTCAAACACATTTTGCTTTCATTCAAGTGACTTTTGTTTTCGATTGAAAATATATACTTTGATTGAAGGAACCTTTTTTTTTTTTTTGGATTGACTAAGACATACACAAATCTACCTACAAATTTATCAACCTACAGTAGGCAAGTAAGAAATAAGTGTCTGAAGTAGCCTGACTAGTAGTCAGGCTACTTTAGCTCAGGAGGGGGTTGGGCAAAAGAGAAAGTAGCCTCACTCAGCAAGGTTTCGCCCAACCCCCTACTCAGCTAAAGTAGCCTGACTTGAGCCTTTTTCGAGTCTTGAGTCCTACTTATGAAGATGGTATGTCCTGTATCTGAATTTAAACAAATACATATAAAAACAAATTTCCCATTTATTTTCAATGGCAAGTAATCAAGGTCCCTGTGTTTTTTTTACCATTTATCATGACAGCCCAATGAGATTGTATACCGCTAACTCTCATATAGGTGAATTAAAAAAAAAAAGTAAAAAATCTGACCCACGTTTTTTGGGGGAGGAATGAAAAAATCAATTCAATCAGTTAACATAAACATCTTTGATGTGAAATGTTTTATATTGTATATTTGTAATAACGTGTAGAAGATGAAAAGTAACATGTGTTACTTTGCTGAGTAACAAATTACAATGAGGTAACTGAGTTACTTCTCCCAAAAAGTAATTTAGTACTATTAGGACATTCAGTCATTATTTCAGTGTGTTCAAAGAAACTGTTCAGGGCCGCTCCCTTCCACCTTCTCATGACACAAATTGTGTTTCTGTTTTTCTCAAAGGTTTTCACACGTTTTCTCGTACTAACTTCAGACAAAATAGCCACAATTCTTGCTCCATTAGATCCAGTCATTCTAAACTATATACATGATCTTGCTTTAAACTCAAATTGCAGTTCTAAAACTTTTTTTTGTTGCAAAAACAATGTACACATTTGGGCCATTTTTTTTCTGTTTTTCTGTGTGGAGTATAGGAGAAGTAAGTTAAAAGTTTGCAAAAAGCGTAAAACTCCATAAATAAATGTAAATTAATAAATGTAGCTTGACTTGAACTGACAAAAACTTTCACATGAATTGTGCAACCGTGGTGTGTTCCCCTCCGTTGGGCCGCATTCTAACACAATGTATGTCTAGTGGTTGCTGTCTGTCGGACAACGACTTGCTAATTCAAAAGCACTTGGGTCATTTGGGCCACCTCTGGGTTTTTAGGAAGAGAGGCCAAATCGGCCATTGCTTGGGAATATTAGGAATATTTGTCTTGGGGAAGGGCCGAGTCGGCCTCTGCTGGGTTTTCTAGTGTTAAATATACAAAGAAAAGTACAAATATTTGTTGGTTCTATGGCAGATTTTCATAAATGTGCAACATGAGCGCTGCCTGCAAAATGCCTTGTCTTTTGAAGTGAACGGCATTTTTTAAACTAAAAAGATAGAAATGCCAAACGTTACACACAAAACTTGAAACGTTTCTACACAAAATGTGTTTCATTTAGAATGGCATTTAGAATGTGGTCAACTATATTGGAACACCCTGTAAATGCTTAACAAACTGTTAACAAATACTTCACAAATCAACAATGAATCATTTATCAACAGTTTACTAATGATCTATTAACTAGTAAAACGGATAGTTATTATAAAGTGTTACCCTTCCCTTTTCTAATAATTGCTCCCACAGTTGATTTCTTTACACCAAGTGTTTTACCTATTGCAGATTCAGTCTTCCCAGCCTGGTGCAGGTCTACAATATTGTCTCTGGTGTCCTGCCACAGCTCTTTGGCCTTGGCCAAGGTGGAGTTTGGAGTGTGACTGACTGAGGTTGTGGACAGGTGTCTTTTATACCAATAATGAGTTAAAACAGGTGCCATTAATACAGGTAACGAGTGGAGCCTCATTAGACCTCGTTAGAAGTTAGACGTCTTTGACAGCCAGAAATCTTGCTTGTTTGTAGGTGACCAAATACTTATTTTCCACTGTAATTTGGAAATAAGTTCTTTAAAAATTCAAACAATGTGATTTTCTGTTTTTTTCCCCTACATTCTGTCTCTCATGGTTGAGGTTTACGCATGTTGACAATTACAGGCCTCTCTAATCTTTTCAAGTAGGAGAACTTGCACAATTGGTGGTTGACTAAATACTTATTTGCCCCACTTTATACTGTATACAGTATAGGCCAAAAGTTTGGAGACACCTCAAGGGTGGATACTTTGAAGAATGTAGAATATAAAACCTATTTTCAGTTACTTCACCTTTTGTTCTGTTTTTTTTTTTCCACGTTCTGTCTCTCATGGTTGAGATTTACCCATGTTGACAATTATAGACCTTTCTAATCTTTTCAAGTGGGAAAACTTGCACAATTGGTTGTTGACTAAATACTTATTTGCCCCACAGTACCTGTACTTTTTACTCCATTACTTTTCAAATTGTTGCCTGCATTACACGTCGCTTTTGTTTGTTTTCTTTTGTCTCTCATTGCGAATTGATAGTATTGTTTTCATGCCTCCGGCGCAATCGATAAGTCCCGTGCAACTATACCGTAACTGACCACTAGAGGCAGCAACATGAGTGCAGCAAGATTGGCAGGTGAACAGCATATTAACCAATAAAAACCACCACACTCTTGCACACTAGGTGGCGGTATGAAACTGATAAATGCTTGCAATCTGCCATTAAACTAAGTTTTGAAGATTTTGAGCTTGTTATGCTGCTGTTTACAGTGCAGACAAATTTTTTGCTTGTTTTTTCCATTCTGCACAGTTTTAACTAAAACTGAGCAGTCAATGATTTTTCTGGTTCTTTCTTTGAATATTGACTCAGATCTCTTCATTTATGAATACTGTATATAAATACAGTATATACACAGTATATGAAATTTATATATATACAGTATATATTATATACATACCGCAGTTTTCGGACAATAAGCCGCTACTTTTTTGCGGCTTATAGTCCAGTGCGGCTTATTTGTTGATTTATTTGGTTTGATAGGTAACACTTTATTGGACAGCGGCGTCATAAGACTGTCATGATTATAACATGACACTGTCATTAGCATTACATAATGCTTATGCCAGATGTCATTAAGTGTATTCCTTCAAATTTTCTCACTAACTCCATTTAACCCTTTTACGTCCATTGAAAATGGAATAATTATAATGAAATAATTTGCCAGGTGACACTAAATGACATCTGTCATAAGCATTTATGAATGCTCATGACAGTGTCGTGTCATAATTATGACAGTCTTATGACGCTGCTTTGAAATGGAGTGTTACCGGTTAATATCTGTTGGTTTAAATATCCCATAATACAGTGATGGCAGCTGCTGTTTATAGTCTGGTTTGGCTTATCTATGAACCAATGCTGTTTTGGTGTCAAATTTGGTGGGTGGCGGCTTATAATCAGGTGCGCCTTATAGTCTGAAAATTCGATATATATAATACATAGGTATATTATATTTTTGCATCAGGATAAAATACTTTTACTTTTTAAAATTTTAAAGCATGTACTTTGTACTTTTACTTGAGTACTTATTTTTTCTTGGATGCTTACTGTATATTTTTACTTAAGTTTTAAAAAATGAGTATTTCATCCACCACTTTGAATTCCCAATCAGGCAGAGCGTAGCTCGCACCTGCACAAAACTCAGGATATGCTAGTGTTCCCCTGTGCGCGGCCAACCAAAATAGAACCCTTTTTCAGATTGATGGCACGTGTTCAGAAAATTGTAACATGTAGTAGGATCAAAACTGAGAAGACTTATGAGTATGTTTCTCATGTTCACTTTTATTTTCGGACAATCATTTTCATGTATCTGGAATCGTCTCACAGTGTCATGAAAGCTTAATAATTCTGTTGACAGCTACTGTACTGCCACTCATATTGAATGATATTGCCAATGTGTGCACCTACACTGAGCCCTAAGCACTATTTGCAAACATGGAGGAGAATTCCAGCCCTTTGTTAAATAATTTATAAATCTTGACACTGTGAGTGAAGTGCATGGGAACTATGTAACACCGACAATTCCTCAAAAGATGGAGATAGAACATAGAAATCACAGTGTGTTAGGAGATGCATTGGGAAAATATATAAACTAAAACACTACTTATAGACTCATTCAGAAAAAAAATGTTACCTAATTTTTTTCTTCCCCGGAAAAACAAATACCAATAATGGTGATTGGTTTCGTAAGTGGTCACAAATATTCCTTTTTGGACGTTCTCACAAACAAGAAGATAACCATAGAAAAACTATAGCAGCAGCAAGGCACGTGGTAAAGTATTAGGTCGGGCACCACTGGAGTCTGGAGTCAACTTATTTCACCTACCTTTCTATTTAATGTCATCTTTTGCTCTTCTCATGTTTGCCTTCTCTCCGTGAAGGTTGTACTTATTTGGAAGTGTTGCAAAAATTCTACAAAAAGTGAATGGAAAAGAAAAGAAAAATGATGCAAAGTTAAAGTATGTTGTACTCTAATAATTTAGACTTATGTCTGGTGATTAAATTATGTTGTTTGGAAGTAGTACACTATAATCTGCTAATTGAATGGGCTCTTAAATGCAACAAACTTTGGCACTTACTGTATTTTATACTGCTGGACTTAAAAAAGCATGTCTGCAGGAAAAGAAAAATTTCTTAAAATTACCCAATACTGATTTAATGACACTGTGTCGATTCGCCCGTCAATTACAATATTTGTAATAGGAGCCACTTTAAACTACATTAAAATACATTATATTCCTTTTTGCACACTGGCTATAGGAACAAATTTAATATCTAGTCCTGGCTGTGACATCACAGACAACCAGTTATATAATATATAATTGGTTGTCTGTGATGTCTTTTTTTTTTTTTTTTTTTTTTTTAATGTAATGCAATACGTATACTAAAATGTGTTACCACACAAAAAAATGAATGAGTCATAATATAGTTCTGAGCCACAGAAGAAATCTTTATATAGCTTTAAGGAACAGCTTTAATAAGCCATGTGAGAAAAAGAACTCTGCAGGACACAGAAAACAAGACCTTAATAGAGGCATGAACAGCCTTCTGAAATAAGAACCCTGTATAAGTGAATATTTTAGCATGGTAATTCATTTTACCTGTTTCAGTCTTTTTCCATGATTTTTTTAGAAGGTGCTAGCCCATAAAAAGCTTCCCTTGTGGTGTCAAAAGCCAATAAGGAATAAAGCAAAACCAAAAGAAAAGTCATTTAATGGTTGCTCTTGCTGCATAATGCTTGAGTTTTTCTGTAGGTATTACTATTACTCTGTTATTATTTTTATTGTTATTGCTATTGAAATGACAAGTAGTATAGTATACTTTGTGGCTGAAACAGAAATTTACAGTGACTGTAAAAATGTGTTTTCTTTTGGAATGTTTCATACAATTCTTATTTTTCTTTCCTTTCAAGCACCATTATTAGCACTATAAGCGGAGCATTAACTAGAAATAGCTTCGCAGATTGTAGAGACAAGTGATGAAGGTGGGATGGCATATCTATATATATAGTCATTATTGGTTTCAATTGCGATGACATGAGTTGCAGAAAAAATATGTCTGCAGAGCATGTTGGTGTCTGAAGGAAAACCGTTTTATCTCGACTTTTTGCAGGGTTACCAAATGCAATACTGAATTATGAGGTGATATGCAGTCTCAAACATTCTGCTGAAATCAAAGCTAATTTTTACCTTGAGAATCGAATGTGTTAGCTCTGTGTGAATGTGGCTATTGTTTTATATAGTAAGTTCTAATGCTGGAGTGTCATCCCAAGACAATTTGCGGTGTAAGTAATTACAAAAAGCCACTGGCAGTCTCTTCACATATGTGTGAGTATCTGTGATCTCCAGATCATTAATACCTGCTGCTTTAGTTCTATAAAAGTCAAAGGTGTCATGAACGCTTTCTTGCCTTGAAGGGATCTCAAATGGGTTTTCATTTTATTTATTATTGCAATGCTAAACTTTATTTTATTATTTCTGTATGGATAGAGCACAGGAAAATATTAACAGAGGCAAGCAATGTAATATGTGAATTTTGTACAAGTCACAAAACTGGAGAGGAAAAAAAGGATAACTAAAATGTTTGATGAAACATGTATACAGTATATTCAATATATATGTAACAACATTATATTTTTATGACCCAGTTTATTTATCTAATAGATATATGCTATTTGAAGGAGAAGTTCACTGCTTGGTTTGAGTCCTGAAAGGCTGCAACATCTAATCGGTTAATAAATTAGCTGCCAACAAATTTGATAATTGTCTTTTGTCGGCATCTACTGTGTATCACAAAAGTGAGTACACCCATCACATTTCTGCAGATATTTAAGTATATCTTTTTATGGGACAACACTGACAAAATGACACTTTGACACAATGAAAAGTAGTCTGTGTGCAGCTTACATACCGGTACCTTCATTTTATGGCTGGGTGAAATAAAAGCGGTTGCGCAACTTCTGTAAAAGGGGGTTTCCAGGGTAAAACGGACAAATAAAAAATAGTTGGGGGCTTAATGCGCCATGAATCTGCTATGGCAGCATATAGACATATTCTCTCAAACGCAACAGTTCTTTTGGCTTAAAATACAGCAGTTTATTTTAAAGAGGGGTGCAAGTGCAGAAACTGCTTTTTCAGCCTTGTCAATGTTTTCCGCCATATACATTATATATATATATATATATATATATATATATATATATATATATATATATATATATATATATATATATATATATATATATATATATACAGTGATACCTCAGCTCACGAACGCTTAAGCTCACGAACTTTTCGCCTCAAGAACATTAAATTCGCGAGCATATAGTCTCTGCTGACGAACTAGTTTTCGGCGGACAAACCAATTCACGTGGTCGAAAAGCGCCACGAGAAACTGACGCACGCTCACGGCGTCCCAGTTCGTCCCCTCACTTTCGTTGAGTGCGGACGTGGTTTGTGTTTGATAGACATTTTGGACCATATTGAGTGTACTTTTGCTATTATGGGACCGAAAAAGTTACCTACAGTCCTTATGGAAGGTGACTCGTGTTACCAATTCGCCCTCGACTGGTAATTGGCGGTGCTTTCAGCTTCCCACCGTAGTGAGAAGTGGACCGGCGAGTCACGTTGGCTCGTTGTTGTCGGTTGTCTTCGGTTTGCCCGATTTCCTCTCCAGAAAGGAGGCGGCGTGCATACAAACACCCAGAGGCGTCGGATGGCTTTTTGTGGGCACTTTTATTAACAACCAAAAGCATGTGGGGGGCACAGCAGTGGAGTCTACGCTAACTGCGCACTTTGCCGGTAACACTCTCCTTCCAAACAGTAACTCCCTCCCTCCCTCCTCCTCCCACTCCATTCCATCAAGCCATCAACTACCATCACAAAGGTGAATAAAACGACTTTATTATACAGTACAGTTTATTTCTTTAATTATAATACAATAGCACATTTATTATACATAAAATAAGGTATATTTTTGTGTAGTTTTAAGGGTTATTTAGTAGAAAATTATGTTTTATGGGGACCTGGGAACGGATTATTCTCATTTTAATGGTTTCTTATGGGAAATAAATGTTCGGAAGACGAACTTTTCGCCTTACACACACTTTCTGGGAACCAATTATGTTCGTGAGCTGAGGTATCACTGTATATACATATATATATATATATTTTCCCCCTGTATTTAGTATCAAAGCTAAACGGTAAATCAACGTACTGATGGAAAAATATCTAGTTATTTTGCCATAGTAGCAGTTTTGTCAGAACTGGCCATCATTCATTATTATTGCTACTTTTTTAAATGCATTATTGACAGAAAGCCTGTATTTATTGGATGAGACACAAGCTGTTTTGTTTGTCAGTCTACGTAACTAATCAAACTAATCAGTGGCAAGGTACACCGGCATGCTCGTCCGTCTGTAATGGATTTCCAATTTCTTGCTCGATATATAACACATTGTTTCACGCCTATTCACTCAAAGGTCACACTTGTTTCTCTTACTCTTTATTGCTGTGGATAAAGCAAAAAAAAAAAAAAGGATGGAAAAAAAACCCAGGTTTGGAGGTGATAAGGTAAATGGAGTTGTCCTCCCAGAGTCTATAGCCCTACTGAAGAGCTATTGTTTGGGATAGGATCAATTGCAATCCTCGTTGCCCTCGGCCTTCTTGCTCCACTGTGACATGAGCTTAGTCTTTCATAGAAGACAAGTGCCTTCTCAGGATAAGCCTCTGAGTAGAGCAGAGAAATGTGAGGACAGAGAAGGGCTGAATTTTCAAGCAAACGTTAGTTCAGGGATGGGTATGTAACTGGCCAACTCTCATTTTTGTGTGTATTTTGTTTGTTTGTTTTTTGTGTGGAAAAGTCCCATTACTCTAACATTGAAAAGGACACCAAGAATAAAGAATACGCTTTTTGTGTGATTTGTACTTGGAGCTTTCATGAGTTTCCACTTCACCGCAATTGTATGTCTTTTGTTTTTTGGTTTTATTTGAATATTCCCTTACATATATATACATATATACATATAGTAAGTATAAGTATTTGTATATAAGTATTTGATACACATGTATATATTTGTATATAAGTATAAGTATATATTTGTATATAAGTATTTGATACACTGCCAATGGGAAAACCCATTGGCAGTGTATCAAATACTTGTTCTCTGTAAATATACAGAGAACAAGTATATATATATATATATATATATTTATTTTTTTTTTAATTTGGAGTCCATGGTAATAAATAAATGACATGTGTGCTATATTTAAATGTTTTACGTCAAACTGTTACATCAAAGAGTACAGCATTATAGAAACATTGTGTATACATCGTTTCTTGGGTTATCAAAAACATTTGTTATTGCATGCTGTAGGCATGTGCTTGTATGAGATTCTGGCGGTATGATAATCTTTGGCCCCAAAAAAACATCCACGTTTCACCTTATCACAGTATTGCAATTAGAGCTCTAAAATGTGTTACTTTGAGATATCTGGGGTTAAAAAACAACAACAAAAATTCATTTTTTCCATTGACCAGGATTTTTATTTTTCAAAACAATTTAGCAAATTGGAACATAAGCAGTGTTGCTACTAAAGGCGTTATATTTTTCAGTAGTGAGTGGTCTAATTACTTTTCTCATCTTTGCAACGCTGTTACTGTTACTGAGGGGTGCGTTAAGGCTCAGTTATTCTTCTGCAGCAGACCTACGCCATCAAGGCAGACCTGATTTACGACTCTCCGCCATAGCCTAACGTGCAGCTAAACAAAATTCTGACTACACGTCGCGTCAACATGTGGTGACGTGACGCAAATGGACTGTGATTGGTCCGCTCAGACTTTTGTTTCCGGTTCAGCGCGAAATCCCTGCCATTTACTTTTATTCTTGCGCTAACGACCACCTAGGCAACCGTGTTCTGCGTCCCCTGCGCCTCAACATTTCTATGATCAACATTTGTTGTTCAATGTTGATGAGCTGAAGATCCACATTCAAGCGTTGAATGCCATGCAATGCCATCTCCGTTGGCATTGTTGCATAACCGGAAGAAAATTAGAGGAAGTCAACAAGAGTCCCCGAAAACCGTACCAGCACAACGCCACGCCCCTCTAGTGGCTTGGCGGTGAATTACAGAGCAACGCGTTCCCTTGCCGCAGAACTATTGAATGCTCATTGACTCCGTAGCCGCTATGCCATCACCGCAACGCAGAAGCATAACTCAGGCTTTAGTGCGTTACTGCAATTTGGGTTGAATGACGAGAGGTTTCTGAGAGACAGAGAGAGAGCAGAAAGGAAGGGAGTTACGGGAGTGACGCCGTTGCAAACGCGATGCTAGGTGGCTCCAATAATACCTGACTTCAGCCGACAGCCTACAAACTACACTCACGTTGCTAAAAACTATGCCCACATGATACTACGGTAGTTATCACATGTACATTATATAGAACTAGATGTGAAATGACAGACTCGGCGGTGTTAGCGCATGTATAGAGAACTAGATTCGCAAAGGCAGACTCGCCGGTGTTAGTAAACAGCCGTCATCATACAGCAGTAGACTTCTCAGGTAGGCTCTGCTGTCATTAATTTCTTTCTTAATGTAAGATTAACAACACCGAACGGGAGTATAATGTTAAGCTAACAAAAATGTTAAAAATAACTGAAATATTCAAATAAAAATAAAAATAAATGCAGTCCTTTAGGTGAACCTAAACCCACAGCCACAGCTCAACATTATTACCCTCAGAACAAAAGTAATTTCATTATTTTCCTTAAAAAGCACATGTGTATGACTCGTATCATGTTTACATTATACACACACTCTTTTCCTCAATATGGACAGTTGCCAGAGAGGAAAAAAACACTTTTTACCGCTGGTAGACACCCTAAACACGCTAGAGTAAACTCTCGTAGCTGGTAGGAAACGTTCATGACAGTGTTTACTAACCTATAATTTTGTATAAGTGTGAAATGATATTGGAGGTATTGCCTCCTCGGCAGGCACCCTCCGCAAACATATTTTACATGTCAGTTGCCCCACCTCCTCTAAGCCGCACCCGTCTGTAACTTCTGTAGCCAAATTATTCCCATACTAGCAATTTTGTTTTCTTCAATGGGGAATAGAGTTCAGGAGTTTCACCTCCTCCAGCCATCGTGTAGCACAGCTGACTCACTGACACTGAGCAACAACTGGTAGGGGAGGGTTGAACCTTGCAGCTGCAAGAGAGGGATTTCTCCCTGCATTTTCGGGACATTAATACAGCTAATAGCGTAGGTACGGTATGACGTAAAATGTTTGCGGTTTGAAACCGGGACGTTTTCATACCAAGATATACCTTAAAGCCGGTATTTGGCACGTCTACATGTAAAGTATGTCATCTTTAACTGTTCATTCCTTAATAATTCAAGTAATTACTCAATTTACTTTCTGAAATTAATTAAGTACCTCTTGAACGGATATTTAAACATTGAACATAATCTTTTCTTATTTTTGTTGTTGTTTGAAACTGCAATTAGTGCCGATTAAATTGAAAATCCATTAATTTTGCTGTTAAAACATCATCACGCAACCATTATCAACTAATTACACAATGTTTAAAGGGAACCAATTGCATTTGCATGTATATAAATTTACATATAAATTGCCTAGTAATTCTTGAACCTAGGGTTGTTTTAACAAAACTGTCCCACGCGGTATATCTCCTTTATGTTACAATATTATCCAACTATCATACAGGGGTAAAACCTACTTAATTTTAGTAATGTACAGTAATTATTATGATACATTTATATAGTGTTTTTTGAGGGATCCAAGGACACTTAAAAACTCATAAGGCTTATGAAAATGTACATATTTGTGTGTGTCTGTATTCCTGTTACTAAATGTGGGCTTTGGTGAGCAGATGGTGTTTGAGGAGTTTGATAAAAATGTCAAGGGAATTTGCATCATAGATTTTTACGAGGAGAGGAGTGCATGCCAGCGCTGCGTGGTTTCACTACTCAAAGCTCAATATATGTCCTGAGTTTGCTGATTGGGACTGAGTACAGGCCAGTCACTTTAAAAACAAAAACTTTTAAACAACTTAAATTGGGGGAGAAGATAGATAGACCATAACACATTTTGGACACACCTTCTCATTCGTTTTTCATTCGAGTTTTCTCTATTTTCATGATTGTTACATTGTAAATTCTCACTGATAAAAACTATGAATAAACACATGTGTGATTATGTACTTAGCAAAAAAAAAAAAGTGAAATAACTAAAAACGTATAATATTCCAGTATCATTATAGTAGCCCCCCTTTGCTCTGATTACTTTTTTGCACTCTCTTGATGTGATTCAAAAGTGAGTCACCTAAAATGGTTTTTGGATTCACAGGTATGCCTTTTCAGGGTTGATTAGTGGAATTTATTGCTTTATCACTGGGGTTGGGACCTTCATTTGTGTAAATTGAATGAGATGTGTCCAAACGTTTGGCCTGTTCCGTATATTGTACAGTATTTGTACTTCTAATTTTAAAATTGACTGTAGCTATCAACACTCAAAAGCATAGTCATATAAGCACAAGTACAGTGGTATGAAAAAGTATCTGAACCTTTTTGAATTTCTCACATTTCTACATAAATCAGTATCAAATATGATCTAAACTTTGTCAAAATCACACAGATGAAAATACAGTGTCTGCTTTAGCACCACCTTAACATTTATAAGTTTTTTAATATTTTAATGAGGATAGCATGCAAACAATGAGAGAATGGGGAAAAATAAGTAAGTGAACCCTCTGCCTAAGGAGACTTAAAGAGCAATTGAAACCAATTTTTACCAAACACTTTAAGTCAGGTGTGTGCCCAATCACTGGTGAGTGGTTTAAAGCTGCCCTACCCACTATAAAACACGCACCTGGTAAGAAATGTCTTGATGAGAAGCATTGTCTGATGTGCATCACGGCTCGGTCAAAAGAGCTGTCTGAAGACCTGCGATCAAGGATTGTTGATTTATATAAAACTAGAAAAGGACACAAAACCATCTCTAAAAGTCTGGATGTTTATCAAACGACAGTCAGAGAAGTTCTCTACAAATGGCGGGATTTTGGCACTATTGCTTCTCTCCCAAGGAGTGGCTGTCCACCAAATATGACACTAAGTGTTCAGTGTAGAATACTCAGAGAGGTAAAAAAGAACCCGAGAGTGTCTGCAAAAGATTTACAGAAGTCACTGGCACAGTCAAATATCTCTGTGCACACATCAACTATATTTAAAACTATAGCCAAGAATAGTGTTCATGGGAAGACTCCACGGAGGAAGCCACTGCTGTCTTTAAAAAAAAAAAAAAATTGTTTCTTGTTTAATGTTTGCAAAAAGGCACTTGGACACTCCACAGAAGTTTTGGCAAAATATTTTGTGTACTGATGAAACCAAAGTTGAATTGTTTGGGAGTAACATACAACGTCATGTGTTGAGGAACAATGGAAGAGCACCCCAACATCAACACGTCATCCCCACTGTGAAGCATGGTGGAGGGAGCATCATGATTGGGGCTGTTTTCCTACCCCAGGGCCTGGACAACTTGCAATCATTAATGGAAGAATGAATTTGAATGAAAAATAATTTAATGATAAGTTCCTCAGCAATACACGGTGACCCAAAAAAAGTTTACACTCAGTTGACTGCTTGTTTAAAAGCCATTGAAACATATCTAAATAGTTTGTCATGCTTAAGTGATTCATTAAGGTCACTCAATGCAGCTGGTAATCTCTCGTCTCTACAATTCCTGTGCTTCTGCTGAAAATGAAGAAAACTTTAGCTGTACCTGAATTGCTGCGTGCCGGTCTGACACCTACTGAGATTGCAGCAAATCTGAGAATATCCAGATGTGCAGTCTACAAAGTTAAAAAGAAGCTGAAAGATACTGGAACAGCCTCACGAAAACCTGGGTCTGGAAAACCCGATCTGTGCGGACCAAAAAGTTGATTGACAAGGTGATATGTGGCCACCCCAGAGTCCAGATCTCAATCCCCTGGATTATAGCGTATGGGCAACTGTGGAGGACAGTGCCTGTAAGAAGCCACAAACTTCTGTGTCAGCCTTGGAGAGGTCCATTGTTAGATCTTGGGAAAAGATGACAGCATCCTACATAAAGAAGACCTGTCAAGTGTTCCGCAGGCACCTGGAGGCTGTTGTGACACTTAAGGGAGGACACATTGAAAAATAGAGTGTACTGTACATGTTCTTTACAATAATGTATAATTTGTGATTAAATTCTAAGCTGAAAAAACATGGCATTTAAGTTGTATTATGGCAGTGTAAACTTTTTTTTGGGTCACCCTGTATGTAAATATATATCGACTAGAATACATCTTCAGGAGGCAGCAAATGTAGAAAAATTCAGATATGTAATACATTTCAGAATCTGTATTACAATTTTACGAGCAACCCTGCAACCTAAGTGTTTCACACAGAGGTGTAATGTTGTCGTTGTCACCAAAAATAAAACTGCGACACCTGTATGACAATATGCAATCCACTAAAAAAGCCTAGCAATAATGATTGCCAGGTTGAGGTTAATAATGTTTGATTAATGTTGACAGCTCTTGCACGCTGCTGACGAACTGAGTGTTTTCCATAGGAAAGCTGGTACTTACTGAGTCTTTATTGTATTGGGCAGTAGTATAATATGTGAGTTTTTCTTTTACCTCCATGCGTCTTTTCTTCCATGCAGGCAGTGTTGCATGATTTAAGTCAGTGTGACAGGACGTATTTGTTACCATGTTAGTGTCAAATCAAGTGCTGCCCCAGCTGATATAGCATGGATATCATTCTTTTGAAGAGCCTGTTAAAAAAAAAAAAAAGTATTCATATGTAATAATAATAGTATTGTTTCCATAGACAGAATACTTTGGATTAAGGCCTGCCAAAAGCATTCAGCATTCAAAAGAATTTAACTCATTCACTGCCATTGACAGCGATAGGTGTCAAGCTACTCTTCCATTTGTATTAATCAGAATACCATGTTTTACTATGCCTGGCTAATACAATGCATTTTTACAGAAACATAATTAGGGGTTTAGCTTTGTCTTAAAAACACACGCCTGCAGAAGTGTTTATTCACTTGAATGTAGAACGCTGTGGGTTAGAAAAGCATAATGAACAATAAGCAAAGGAAAGCGAATTGTTTATGAAATCACTACAATGATTCTAAATGACCATAAAAAGTTCATTAATCATTGTGTATTACTTGCACTATTTCAAGTTTTAATTTGTATTGATGACAAGAAACACCAAAGACGAGACATCATCCTAAATCCTAGAGTGTAGTATCCACAGGTCCTTTCTCACCATCCAAAAAGCTTTTATTGAATCATCAACATGTCAAACATGTGTCAAAACACTGTCAGTGTCAGAACTGTACAGCCAGTCTCAGTACTGTCGCTGTCATTTGTCAGCTCAGAGGCAGCTGCTGTCTCCAGTTTTCTGTACATCGTTTTTTTTTTTTCCTTTTCAGATCGGTGACGGTACATACAGTATTGCATTTTGTTCCACGCAAAGGGCAAATGTGTAATGTTCATTAGCTGCAGGCTGCTCTTGGAGGAAGAAACCCCCCTGTAGCACTTTTTATTGAGCTGAAAATGCAGCCGTTCCCGGAGGAGATGGTTCTTTTTCCTGAGCTGTCACCTCCCTTTTTAAATTGCTCTGAATCAAACTTCAAATCTCTCACAGCTACATTTTAAAAAGCAAGAATCCTCTTTAGCACCGATATCTCAGAGTTATACAGCCGAGAGCTGCTCTGTAAATCAGCCGTTAAATGTTACAGGAGCTTTGAGAAACTATGGGAATCCTCAAGGCCAAAGACTTGACAGTGTTAATAAAATATTAGTGTCTATGAAATCACTGCGAAGTATCTGCAATATTCACCGGGCTATGTAGTGCGCATCCTATATCTTATAACTATCCAAACTTAATGGGTTAATTTAAACCAAAAACACCTCCGTAGGTGTTACCGTAGTACACTGTTGTAGGTACTGTAATATTTTTACAGAAAAAGTAATGAAGGCATTACAAATTATATTACAGGACCACTGTTTTAGGTACTGTAATATTTTGACTGAAAAAGTAATGTAGGGCATTACAAATAAATTGTGGGAAGGAATATACCTGTTAAAATCCTAGTTATGGATAGTACAATGTACCACATCTGACTCTCAGAATACCTTTACTACTAGAATACTCTCAGATTTTTTTTTTTTTTTAACAATCAAGTATACAATTGATATTATCTAATCTAATCTATTTACAATAGAACTGAACGATATTGGGAAAACATATTGTGATTATTGGGGGGGTTTGGGATATATTGTGATATTATATTGCAATATTAAAACTAGAACAATTTTCACCAGATAACGTGAGTAGCTCTGTTTGAGATAGGCCTGAACGATATCAGAAAAAAATCAACATTGCAATATATATTGCCAAGGCTCCACACTTACTTTTTGCATTGGTTGCACTGGTTGCACCTAACATTTTCCTTAAGGGTGCACCAGCACAAAATATAGGCGCTCCCACATTTTTCATTGAATCACTTTTAACGCCTCAGTTTTAATCACTCTCCATAAAATTCATATACAGTGGTACCTCGACATACGATTGCTTCGACACACGATCTTTTCGACATCCGACGTAAAATTTGACACACCATTTGTTTCTACATCCGACGACATGCTCGAAATACGACATGACAGCACCGCAAAAGAACCCAAGGCGGATTTTTTTCAACACACTTTTCAAAAAAAAGTTGGTACAGTTGGTGAAACAAGGAGAAACGTGATGCTTACCTTTAAAATGAAGATGCAAATTATAGAAAAAAATGAGTGTGGGGTGCGCATCCATGAACTGGCTCAATAATACAGCTCCACGGTCCTCTTCCGACCACCGTTCGCCAGTCTTTATATGTTAAGGTGACAATTATTATTGTGGTAACATCGCCAAGGAAATTGCCAGCTTCGTCACGTTTTTATCATTTTTTTAAGAACTTATCCAACACAAAACGCCTATTGTCCGCCGCAGTTGACTATGCTCTCAAGAAAACGAAAGTATTATCTAAACCGCACTGACCTCTCTCACTGTGACGTCAGCCCCGCTGTGCGTTCAGGTACAGCAAAAAAAGTCTGCCACATAAGAATCCGATTCGTTACATTATTTGCAGGAATAATTATTAATTATTCGTATTATTATTATTATATTATTCCGATTTTTATTTATAACTTATTTGTTTTGTTATATATAATTGCCATTTGTAATAGTACCAGCAGTATTTATCGAGGATTTAGTGTAGGTTTTTGGGCTGTGGAACGAATTAATGGAATTCCATTGTATTCCTATGGGAAAATCCTGCTCAACATACGACCATTTCGACTTACAAACAAGGTCCTGGAAGGAATTAACTTCGTATGTAGAGGTACCATTGTAATTCCTTTAGTCTTTCATCTTCTGAACCGCTTGTCCACACAAGGGTCACGGGAGTGCTGGAGCTTATCACAGCTAACTCCCAGCAGAAGGTGGTCTACACCCTGAACAGGTTCCCAGCCAGTTGCATGGCACATATAGACACACAACCATTCACGCACATAGTCAAACCTACGGAAAATTTGGAGTGTTTAATCAGAATACCATGCACAGTTTTTTGGGATGTAGTAGAAACCCGGACAAAATTCACTCAGGCATGGAAGCCGGAGCCGGAATTGCACCCACGATCCCAGAACTGTGAGGTAGCCCAGATAGCAAAATATAAGTGGAGCGGACTAGGGCCAGATGTACTGCAAATTTCGGCCCACCTTCGTTAAACGGATCCACCCCAGTGTCTTTTTGAACAATTGCCCAAACTCAGTAAGGAGCCACTTGCCGGATCAGCAACTGGTTTTGGGCAAGAACTGGTCCAAAGTAGCAGACACAACATTGATGTATGGCCCGGATATGGCACAAATGTTACTCAATCTAGGCCAGATTTGAATCAAAACCGTTTTCAGTATTAAATTTGGAGTCCATTTTGTTCAATGTATCATACTGTAATGTGTTTACATTGCAAATTAAATTTGTCTATTAAGAGCAATAATGACAGCACTTCTTTTCCATGCCATTTATTAATGCTAACATATTAATGCAACATACAACAACATAACAATATAACATTGTTTTTTCACAAAATAATTGGAACAAGCAAGTCAACATTAACCCTTAGATGCATAAGTGGGTCAAAAATGACCCGGTGAGGTTGTTTTCTCGAAATATCTTCGGAATGAAAAATTGTTTTCAATTCATATTCCAGGTACCGGTAATCCTCAAAAAACATGTTTTTGATATAATGCCATTCAAATTTTTGATGAACTTTTTATACATTTGAAGAAATTGTCATTTTTGTATTACTACCCTAAGCTTCCAAAAGTGGGTCAAAAATGACACACATGCATTTTCTATGGAATCCAATGAGAATCTTTCATTCTTATCAACTTTGGCTGGCAGGAATAAATTTACCTTGGACCACACAGACTAGGTACGTAAAAAGTGACATCCCTTAAGAAGATTATTTTACACAGCAAGAGCTGATACGTGTACTGTAAGTATTATGTCCATATAGTATTTTGTGTGTGTGTCTTTCATGACTCTTATTATTTATCAACAAATTAACATACTTCATAACTAGGAAGCTAACTAAGGCTAGGTTCATACCGCAGGTCCTAATGCACAATTCGGATTTTTGTCATATCTGTTTTTTGGCCTACCCGTTCAGACTGCCTTTGTCTATTGAGCCTGCTCAAGTATCACACAAGCACTCTAATTCGCAGTCCGAGGTGCGATGAGCAAACTGGCCCGCATGCCCAGGCGCATTGGAGCAGAGAGAAAACCAAGCATTGTCAGGCTTATTCTCAACCCATTTTATTTTTTTATGACTGTTGTCAAGCCCGCTCCTTCCCCAAAAGCCGCGTTCAAGCTAGGTGCTAACGCGAATGCACAGCTGCACCGCTACCGTAGCACTCTGTCTCGCTTGCTGATGTTAATTGCTGCATGAATTCCAATTTGGGGGACTTGACAGTTCGGATCGCTGCCACATTCTTGAAAAATGTGGCCCGGAGGGGATTTTAACCACATACAAAAGAGACCTGGATCGAATTTGAAAATGTTCCACTTTTATGTGACTTTTCCCGTTCAGTCGAGTCGGAAAAACATGGAAAAATCGGATTTGTGCTAGATTTACAGCTGAAATGGTCCTACAGATGTTGGATGATGGAGAGGCAGTGACGGGGTTGGACTCAAGTGTCCGAAATTTCTGATGATGAGGACCCAGACTATTGTCCAGGTGGCAGTGGCAGTTGTCCGCCTGGAAATCAAACTGAACAGGATCAATCTGACTCATAAGATTCCACTTTTGTGTCCTCTGAAGAAGAAAGCGTCAAAATCATGGCCAACAGAATGAGTTGGTAGGGCTATTACTAGAGAGAATTACCTCCCACCCAGGGCAGAACACAGAGCCACAATATCCTCAGAAATCGGTCAGTGCCTCCACAAGGGCTTAGCACCGCTGTCTCACCAAAAAGATGCATGGGAGCTCTTCATCAGTGATGATAAAATACAAGGAAGAATGAAGTCTATTGCTGTTCTGATTTTTTTTTTTCCCCCCAAAAATGTTAATTGAATCAAAGATATTTCAAGCATGAAATCATTCTTGTGTAGCCCTAAATATCATACTAATTAATATACAAGTGATTATTCTTCACCAAAATGAGATAAAAACACATTGGTTCTAATATGGGTCATTTTTGACCCACTTATGGAAGAGTGGAGGGTCCAGTAACTTGTGCATCTAAGGGTTAAAGATGACACATTTTGAGACTGTAAACAAAATATTGTATTTGTTTTTAGGTGCTGGGGTAACAGGGGACCTAATTCATTGACGATGAGAGAGAGTGGTAGACAGTGTATGAAGAATCCGGTGGGCAGTTTGGTGATAGAACAGGTGACTGGGCAGGCAGGCATTTTGCCAGACAAGCATTACAGGATCTAGGGGGGAAAAACACAAAAATGAGCTCAGTATCAGGATTACAAGATTCTTTGTGAGCTGAAAGTCACATACCTGCAGGTGAGTTGTTGATTTGGCAATGATGTCAGGCCAAGACCGGTTTAAGTAAGCTGCTGACGATGATCAGTGGCACCAGGTCCCAGTCTCACCCATCTTTGCAATCAAGGCGACAATTAAGGTAAAACGGTCATTGTGCTGATCCGGGCCGCATCTGGTGCACAAATGTTAAGCAGGATTTTGAGCACGTCCGGTCTGCAATGTCCGACCCGGAACAGTGCGTAACCTACCATTTGGACTGTCATAGTGCTGATCCGGGCCGCATCTGGCGCACTGACATTAAGTGGGTGTGATTGCTATGCGGATTTGGCGTGCTGAGTCTGGATCCGGCACGCAGTCGCCTGCTATTGGGGGGACGTGCTAACCACGTCCCACTGCCTTCATAATGTGAATTACATTTAAAAAAGAATAACCTAGAAAAATTATTGTCTTTATTAAATGCTTCATTGAGTGAGTCCACCCAAACTGACTCACGCTTTGACACTCATGCTGCCGAGAAGAGCCTTTCACTTACACAATGAATGAGTGGCGCAGCACACTTCAGACTGGGCTGCAAGTTGAACGATGATTAACACATTTGTGCCTTTGATTGTAGAGTTACCAAGGCTTTTCTGGCCAGATCAATGCTACAAACCTATCAATCAGCATTAACTTTAGGTACCAAACACCAGCTGCACTGGTGACCAAGAAAAGCAGTCTGGTCGCACTGCTTAGCAGGAGGGAGGTGGTGAGAGGCTGTGGTGCTGTACCAGCATGAAGGTGAAAAACATGAATACATTTTTAAATTAAAAATCCAATCCTTTTCACCCTATTTCGATCCTCTGAAAAATGGCACGATCGGCCTGATTTCCAATCATGTGATCGGATCGGAAACATCCCTAATTTATTTAATGCCGATTATTCCAGGCTTGCTGTATAGAGAAGGGATCCAGGATCTGCACACTTGCTGCTTTTATGAAGTAAAGAAAAAGTTAATGTGTTTAAAAAAAAAAAAAAAAAAAGGGACTATTGTGCATGCACACATTGCGATTGCAATGTTCGGACGATATTTTGTGCAGGACTAATTTACACAATATATGTTTTAAAAGGGTCTCGAGGCTGTGAAATACAGTATAAAAGGGAATCGAGGCTGTAATGACAGGTATAACAGGAGTGCTGTAAAACCCAAGGAAATACGTTCTTTATTAAAACTCAGATGATGTAGTAGCAGCTTTATGGCAAGTGTCGGGAACCTTTCCAAAACGTGATTAGACGAAAGGTATCAGTTACATATGAATGCAGCAAAGTACAGGATTAAACTTTAAAAAGTGATGGTGCATAAAGTGGGCAAGTTCTTACTGAATGCTCCACCTGCAGTCCTTCTTATTTATTTACAGTCACGATGACACATTGGTACGAGTTGATAGCTGCGCTACAAGATCCAGTGATAATGTTATAATTACAATGTGCCGCCTCTGCTTGACAGTAAATAAATAGATTTACGTTGTATCCAACCCCCTTCTCCTATGCACGCACACACACTTTGCTCTATTGCTACAGTTGCTTCCTCTATTGGAGATAGAGTCCTTATGTGCTTTTACAGGAACATACTTGGCTGACAAAGATGATTCTTGATCTGACTTCTCAGACATTCCAAAGGAAGAACGTATGACTCCCCAACTGATATCAAAACTTCTACTTGATATAATAAATGATCTTGCAAAATTGGATGTGAAATCTGATTAACAGACTTTTTTTGTTGTGAATGAATGATTACATGCCCGAAAGCATGTGCGGGTATCAGGAGATCAAAAGATGGGCTCTAGTTTGATGAAAGTTAAACTGTCGGTTGTGGATGAGCCAACCGAGAAGGAAACCATGAAACTATTGCCAGGGACTCTCAAAGGGCATCAGATATTTTAGATGTTGGTTCAAATTAAATTATCGGAAAGTAGAGAAAAAGAATGTAAGGGTCTGTTAAATTTTGAGCAATGACGAACGGATAGCTATGCGCAATTACTGTGCAATTATATGTATCAATGAGAGTGTAATGTCAGTGCCATACTGGAGTGTACACTAGCAATACTGTCATCTTAAAGACAAATTGATAATTGTAATCAGAGTTACGAATGAGTGTTATGTAATGGTATTTAACCTTTTCTTACAGTTGTTAATCAGTGGTGAAATGTAACGAAGTAAAAGTAATTTGTTACTGTACTGTACT
Source organism: Corythoichthys intestinalis (assembly GCF_030265065.1). NCBI lineage: Eukaryota > Metazoa > Chordata > Actinopteri > Syngnathiformes > Syngnathidae > Corythoichthys > Corythoichthys intestinalis. Next base: position 14,012,695 of record NC_080404.1, read on the forward strand.
ATATATATATATATATATATATATATATATATATATATATATATATATATATATATATATATATATATATATACAGTCGTGGTCAAAAGTTTACATACACTTGTGAAGAACATAATGTCATGGCTCTCTTGGGTTTCCAGTTATTTCTACAACTCTGATTTTTCTCCGATAGAGTGATTGGAACAGATACTTCTTTGTCACAAAAAACATTCATGAAGTTTGGTTCTTTTATGACTTTATTATGGGTTAACAGAAAAAGTGATCAAATCTGCTGGGTCAAAAATATACATACAGCAACACGAATTAGCAATTTCTTGTGAGTGATTATTGACTTGAACAATCATTGACTTGAACAAGTCAGGAAAGTCACTTGGAGCCATTTCAAAGCAGCTGCAGGTCCCAAGAGCAACAGTGCAAATAATTGTTTGTAAGTATAAAGTGCATGGCACTGTTTTGTCACTGCCACGATCAGGAAGAAAACGCAAGCTATCACCTGCTGCTGAGAGAAAATTGGTCAGGAGGGTGAAGATTCAACCGAGAATCACCAAAAAGCAGATCTGCCAAGAATTAGATGGACTGAGAGGCTGCCGTGAAGAAGGAGGATTACCTTCAAATTCTTCAAGATAACTCATCGGGCTAAGATAATTCTTCGGGCTAACATCATCAGCCCGAAGATTGGGTCTTGGGCGCAGTTGGGTGTTCCAACAGGACAATGACCCCAAACACACATCAAAAGTGGTAATGGAATGGCTAAATCAGGCTAGAATTAAGGTTTTCGAATGGCCTTCCCAAAGTCCTGACTTAAACCCCATTGAGAACTTGTGGACAATGCTGAAGAAACAAGTCCATGTCAGAAAGCCATCAAATTTAACTGAACTGCACCAATTCTGTCAAGAGGAGTGGTCAAAGATTCGACCAGAAGCTTGCCAGAAGCTTGTGGATGGCTACCAAAAGCGCCTAATTGAAGTGAAAATGGCCAAGGGATATGTTACCAAATATTAGCGCTGCTGTATGTATATTTTCGACCCAGCAGATTTGATCACTTTTTTCTGTTCACCCATAATAAAGTCATAAAAGAACCAAACTTCATGAATGTTTTTTGTGACAAAGAAGTATCTGTTCCAATCACTCTATCAGAGAAAAATCAGAGTTGTAGAAATAACTGGAAACTCAAGAGAGCCATGACATTATGTTCTTCACAAGTGTATGTAAACTTTTGACCACATATATACTGGACTGTCTCAGGAAATTAGAATACACAATATTCTAATTTTTTGAGACAGTCCTGTAACAATAAATCAACAAGATGGCATTAACATTATTAACATTCTGTTAAAGCGATACATGGATAGAAAGACTTGTAGTTCTTAACAGATAAATGTTAGTACAAGTTATAGAAATTTTATATGAAAACCCCTCTTAATGTTTTCGTTTTAATCAAATTTGTAAAATTTTCAGTCAAAAAATAAACGAGTTATTAATAAACCATTGTTGATGTCAATAATTACTTACAAAATGCTCATGGGTGCTGAAGCCTATAAAATCAGTCGCACCCAAGCGCCAGCAGAGGGCAGCAAAACTCCACAAAACACAATTAACAAGTAGGGATTTCACTGTACTGTCATTTAAATATGTCTGAGCAGGGCATGTGCATTAATCGCGTCAAATATTTTAACATGATTAATTTAAAAAATTAATTACCGCCCGTTAACGCGATAATTCCGACAGCCCTAATATATATATATATATATATATATATATATATCTGTATTTTGCAACACCCATCTGAAGGCGTGCTCCTCTCACTGTTGTTTTTATTATTGGTCAATATCTTGTTCATATATACAGTATACTGTATATAAACACAAACAAGGCTGAAAAAGCAGTTTCTGCTCTTGCACCCCTCTTTAAAATAAACTGCAGTATTTTAAGCCAAAAGAACTGTTGTGTTTGATAGAACAATATGTCTATATGCTGCCATTGCAGTTTCATGCCGCATTAAGCCCCTGAGCTATTTTTAATCGGTCCGTTTTACCCTGGAGACCCCCGTTTACAGAAACCACGTAACCGCTTTTGTTCCAGCTCAGCCATAAAAAGAAGGTAAGTAATTATATTTATTATTCAAAATGTCTTTCATTTTTGGCTTAGAATCATTAATTGATGTCTAATATTTAATTAAAAAAAAAAAAAAAAACGACTTTATATATAATATTATTCACTGACATATTTTAAACTTTTAAACAAATTACGACACAATGAAAAAATAGTGTTTCCAAATAGGTCACGGATATCTACCTCATAACTATCGCTTAATTGTTTTTTAATTATTATTATTATTATTTTTTTTTTTTTTTTACTGTCGTATTTTCCCCGATATTTTAGATGATGAATAATTGATCCAAACAAAGAAAAAATGAAAAAAAGAAATTGCAGATTGATATTTGCGATATTTATCTGCAATTTCTGCATTGCTCCACCCTTGTTATATTACCGTGTTTCACCCATAAAACCACCCATAAATCTGACTGTGGCCATTCACAGCTGTGTCTTGACATGAGTTTTTGGGTCGAAACAAGGTAAGTATGCGATAATATCTCGTTAAAATCATGGTGTCTTTAAATACTTTGTCATGCTCTCACCACGAGTTAGGGTTTAGGGCAGGGGTCCCAAAACTACGGCCCGCGGGCCGGATACGGCCCGCAGCCACATTTGGTCCGGCCCCCTGAACAACAAAAATAAAAAAAAAAATTGTAAAAAAAAAAAAATTTTTTTTTTTTTTTTTTTTTTTTTTTTTTTTTTTTTTTTTTTTTCAATAGAGTTATTTATGTCCTGGCTTTTTTCTGTGAAGAACTGAGCAATGGTTATTTGGTTATTATCTATTTAATTAATACAGTATTATTATATTATATTATATTACATGATATTATGTTATATTATATTATATTATATTCAGGGGTGCACATAAGTGGTCCGCACATGCGTACTGGACGTAGACAAACGCGCTGGCCCTCAACGGCTTCCATACGCTTTTGCGCACCGATGGCTGACCACTCTATTTGCGGCGGACACGAGAAAATAACTTCTCAAAATGTCGATGAGGCAGGCCACACTGAGTAATTACTTCCGTGTTCCCCCACCCTTGTCAAAAGACAGAAAGACGACAGAGACTTCACCGGAGCTACCGAAAAAAAGGACTTTTGCTGAAAAGTGGCTACAGGAGGTACCATGGCTAGAAGCGAATGATGCTCGCACGGAAATGCGGTACAAAATGTGCTGTGAGAATCCCAATGTCGCCGATTAGAGCAATGCATTTTATGTAGGGTCAAAGAATTTCAGCCATCCAAACTTTGAAAAGCACGAAAAAAACAGAGAGCATGTGGCAATTAAGCAAACTATCAATGTCAAACAGGACCCCACTCGCCCTATGGACATGTGGTGGAATAGGGCGGAATAAAGGTAATGAACAGCGACATGCACTGACAAACGTGTTTTTGCTCGCATTTTACAAAGCTAAACATGCACGTTCAATGAGATCTTATGAGGAGGACATCCCACTTTTAAAAAGGCTTGGAGTTAATGTGGGAGCCGCATAATGCCCTTTATTTTGAATTGGTGCTTTTATGTTTATTTCTTTACATTTCACTTCAAAGTAATGGCAATTTTGTTGTGCCAGTTGATGTTAATCAAGCATTAACTGTTAATATAATTAATCAAAGTTAATTGGCTCTAAGTAAAGCTTGTCATAAATTTATCGCATCAGGTGGGTCGGCTCTCAAGCTCAATGAGGACCAAGTCACATCTCCAGGTCCTCCTCTGAGAACCTGGGCAAAAAAATTATGTGCACCCCTGATTATATTGTATTATATTATATGATATGATATTATATTATATTATATTAAGGGCTGTCAAAGTTATCGCGTTAACGAGCGGTAATTAATTTTTTTTCTTTAATCACGTTAAAATATTTGACGCAATTAACGCATATGCCCCGCTCAAACAGATTAAAATGACAGCAGTGTCATGTCCACTTGTTACTTGTGTTTTTTGTCTCCCTCTGCTGGCGCTTGGGTGCGATTGATTTTATGCACCATGAGCATTGTGTAATTCTTGACATCAACAATGGTGAGCCACTAGTTAATTTTTTTGATTGAAAATTTTACCAATTTTATTAAAACGAAAACATTAAGAGGGGTTTTAACATAAAATTTCTATAATTTGTACTAAAATCTATCTTTTAAGAACTACAAGTCTTTCTATCCAGGGATTGCTTTGACAGAATATTAATGTTAATGCCATCTTGTTGATTTATTGTTATAATAAACAAATACAGTACTTATGTACAGTATGTTGAATGTATATATCCGTCTTGTGTCTTATCTTTCCATTCCAACAATAATTTACAGAAAAATAAGGCATATTTTAGAGATGTTTGAATTGCGATTAATTACGATTAATTTTTAAGCTGTGATTAACTCGCTTAAAAATTTTAATCGTTTGACAGCCCTAATTATATTATATTATATTATACTATATTATATTATATCATTTTTATTTTATTTACTTTGGTTCCGTGAAGAATCCAGAAAGGGTTATTTGATTGTGGCTTTCTGAAAAACAATACATTTTTACATTTAGGCACTCCTGCAATCGTCACACTTTTTCTGTTACAAACTGACCCCGGCCCCTCATCAGAGAAGAGAAGGGTTATGTGGCCCTCACAGGAAAAAGTTTGGGGACCCCTGGTTTAGGGGTTTAAAAAAAGTTTTTTTTTTTAAATGCCCTCCTGGTGAACATTTTTCTCCCCCCGGGAAATTGAGATTTTAAGCTTTCCAATGATGTATCACACATGCATATCGGAAAATTTTGAAATTTGGCCAAATTGGGGGTCTCAGAGCGGAACTTCAAGTCACCTGAGTGTTTTCCGCCATACAGTATATATAACTATATATATGCATAAATAATTCATTTCTACTTACAAATTAAATTTTAAATAGTTTTTTGTACTTTTACTTGAGTAATTTTTTTGTAGATACTTTTACTTTTACTTAAGTATTTTTTTTTGCCCCTGTGTCTGTACTTTTACTTTTTAAAAAAGTGAGTACTTTATCCGTCATTAATAATGTTAAAAGTGAAATATGTGAGTCATTCATATTTTGCATTGTGTGTCTTGAGGATCAGGGCTGTTTTATAGATTCAAAGTTTAGCATTAATTCTGCATTGCTTATCTTTGTACACCATGTGCATGCTTGCATGTTTACTCATCTTTTACTTGTATGGTTCTCACAAAATATGAGTGCCTCAATCAAGTGAGGTCTTTAACACCCAGTAATTCATTCTCCCTCATTAGTCAAATGACTCCCACTCCCACATTCTGTTCAAGTGTGTTTATCGGTCAAGGTGATGACTTCCTCCCTACGATAGTGTCTTTGATGCATATGACCTGAGATCAACTCTGAAGGAACAGCTGGAGTTAAACTCCAGTTTGCAGTGTCAAGGTCAAACTAAGAGGAATGAGCAGAAGAAATTGGCCACTTCATGTAAACTTGAAGCTTTAATAATGCAGTGTGCTCATTTAGAGGACCTTAACATATAATAAATCACTCTGTGCAACATTAGGTGTGGCTATGCATTATAATGAGATTTGATACAAAATGTAAAGAAGAAAAAAAAAATCTCATGTTTTATTAATTCATGTATACTCATGAATACACGTATCCCTTCATTTTCCTACATGCATGTATGTACATTTATATCGGTCATAGGTGAACTCGGAGAACCTGACTTTCTCAGCTGACTTTGGGCAAGAGGCAGGATACACATGTTCACAGATATGTTTGATGTTTACGTATACCTGTAAATGGAAGCTGTTTACCTTAGACCAGACATGTCTAAAGTCCGGCCCGTGGGCCAAATGCGGCCCGTGGTCAAATTTCATCCGGCCCCCAGCCTCTGTCATAAAATCAATAACGTCTGGACAGACTTAAAAAAATTGTCAGCAGTAGTGCTACCAGCATATGAAGTAGCTTACACACTAAATGCGTCTCCTCATTTACCCACTAAAAGGCAGAAGCACTCTAAGCAACATCACCCCGTGTGACCCTTCCAATTCTCTAAAATGGCGACAATCAACAACAAAAAAAAGTTGACAGCGACGGCCGACGCTTCAATAATAGGTAGAAATTGGACTATCTCTTCACTAAAATACGCAACTGTGTCTGCCTAATTTGCAAAGGGACAGTCGCTGTTTTTAAAGAGTTCAATGTGAGGCGATATTACCGAACAAAACACGCTGACATGTACGACAAGATTACAGGGAAGATATGCAGCGAGAAATTGAAGCAACTTGAAGCTAGTTTAATTTCACAGCAGCACTATTTCGCAAGAGCCCGAGAGTCGAAAGAGAACGCCACCAAGGCTGGTTGCGAGATTGTTGAAATTTTTAATTTAAAAAAATAATGAAATGAAGCAAATGTGACACACAGAATGGCTTGCTAAAATTTGCTTAAATATATTATTCTACGTAAGGGACGTCAGCCAAGGTTGGCCCCCCACATTTTTACCACACCAAATCTGCCCCCCTTTGCAAAAAGTTTGGATGCCCCTGCCTTAGACTGTTTTTAACATAACTTAAAGCTTAATGGCCACACTTCTTGCTACACATGACGTCAGAACTCTGCACGTAGTATATTGTAATAGGAAGACAAAAAAAGGGATGTCTAGATACTCTTGAATTTAAACTTGACAATAATCCAAACATGCCAAAATAAATATGATGAAATTGCAACAGTTCTCCAAAGATTATATATGAAGTATCGGCCAGTGGCCACCATAGTGCTATCTACTTTGCAAAACAGGAAACAACGCAAAGAAACTAAATACTCCATCTGGATTTGGAATCAGTGGAGGAACACTCACATGTATTAAATATTAATGGGCTGCGGCTTTCCATAACTACCCAAATGTATCCGTCATCAAACTTTGCTTGGATCAGAGGAGTGTCGAATGTCTCTGTGGAAAATGAGGAACTGAAAAGTAGTAGGAGAAAAGCAAAAATCAATAATGAGAGTCATTTTCCAGCTACATTTAGAATTAGTCGTGACTGGCAAAAACCAGATCTGGACCACCACAAGAGGTCAAACAAGCCAATAATCTGTCTCATTTTATTTCTGCGTGTTATTTTAACAAACTAATGATTTTTTGTTTGTGCCTCCAGGAATTATTCTAGACAAGAAATTTATTAAAGTCCATTTAATTTCAGATCAAAGGTTTGCCGTTTGCTTAATAATTATGTTAAGTTTAAAGTCTATTTTTTTCACATTTTTTAATTCGAAGTGAGAGATGTGGTGTAAACAATTTGTAAAACGTTCGGTATACCCGCTGGTCAGTGTACTGTATGTCATATTATTTCAAAGTAGGGCTGTCAAATGTTTAAAATATTTAATCGAGTTAATCGCAGCTTAAAAATTAATTAATCGTAATTAATCGCAATTCAAACCATCTCTAAAATATGCTATATTTTTCCGTAAATTACTGTTGGAATGGAAAGATAAGACATAAGACGGATATATACATTCAACATACTATACATAAGTACTGTATTTGTTAATTATAACAATAAATCCACAAGATGGCATTAACATTATTAACATTCTTTCTGTTAAAGTGATCCACAAGAAAGACTTGTAGTTCTTAAAAGATAAATGTTAGTACAAGTTATACTAATTTTATATTAAAACCCCTCTTAATCTTTTCGTTTTAATAAAATTTGTAAAATATTCTATCAAAAAATAAACTAGATTCACTCGATACACCACAAGTTGTCAATGGCAAGTTTGAAATTAAATTAGAAATCAAGCCAAATAGTGTGTTTTGTCCCTCGAGTGGCGCCGTAGTTTCCTCTTTACCACTCCATCCATTGTAATTCACGACATTTGAGTGCTGGCTTCACAACGTACTTGACCTCTGATATTGTATATTGTGAATAAATATTGCCATCCAATGTATTTGTTGAACCAAACGAAATGTTTGAATAGAGTTTGACCAAAGTCTTGAGTAAGTTTTATGTGCATGTTGCATTGCTATTTTAGTTGGGAATGCCAGTTCTCTTTGCACTGTTGTTTAACTGTGTGAGAATAGGGCCTCATTAATATAGATTGAAGCGCTTTTCTTTTTGTGAACATTATTTTTTTTGAGAGATGTTATTTTTGTTGTGCTTTCACTAAATGATACTCATGTTTGTTGTGAAGGAGTTGCCAAAGCCTATGCCAATAAACGGCACGGTCCAATGAATGCCTGTGTCCACTCACCTTTTGTAATATTGTGATATAGACTTATCTGAGGCACCTTTAATTGCACGCGGTGTCAACATGTTGTTTTCTCACATGATGCAGGAGTGAGTTAGAGTTACAGCCTGACGAGCGCCGTAAGCTGTGTTAATGTTGAAGCTGAATGTGCTAATAAAGAAACAAAGTGCCAGCACGTCGCGTGTGGTATACCTTTGTTACGAAAAAGCACAAAACAAGACACCTTTCTCTGCCTCTTAGCTCTTAAGTGCGTCATTGTAATCTTTTTGAGGCAATGCATGAGCGGGTCATTCCGTGCATGCGTTAAATGCGTTAAATATTTTAACGTGATTAATTTAAAAAATTAATTACCGCCCGTTAATGTGTTAAATTTGACAGCCCTATTTCAAAGTACTCATCATTATTTCTTAAAAGCACACCTGATATTAAACTGAGTACTACCTATTGAGAGAGGTGGGTAGAGTAGTAACAGTATATTTTTTTTCACAGTCCAAGTTACCTATATAAATTATTATTATCATACTGTACTATAACATATTACATAACCACATTAAGCCATACAAATACAAAAAAAAAAAAAAATTGAATTATGTCAAGAGAGAAAAAAAATCTTCAGAAATGAAGCATTATTCGTCCAAAGAGCATGCGTTTCCTCAAGTGGAGAAAACATATTTCCTACTATGAAACTAAAAGGATCATAACTCTGGCTTATCGTGGTCATAAAAACTGGGAGAGAAATTAAAATCTTTGCTTTTTAGTCATGTTGACGGTGGCAAATACTTAATTTTTTAAATTGCTTTAAAGACGCCACATGTTTGAACAGGCCGGCGTGCTCATTGAACGGCGAGCTTGAGTCTGATTGGTATAATGGAGTCGTGATTATTGTTGCGACGTCTCATTGATGAAACTGGTTGAGCCACTGTTGGTGTCTCCAGCAAAAAGAAGTAAAATGTGATATGTAGAATGAAGAGGAAAAATGTAACTTGTAGTGTAGCTCAAAGTAGCGGAGTAAGAGTGGGGTTTCTTCTTCACAAATCTACTCAAGTAAAAGTAAAAAAATATGGCTTAGTAAAACTACTACTACTCTAATCTCACATCTAAACTATCGAAATGCTGCTCTGTTCTTTGAATTGAGACATTATCTCCCACACGCTGCATTTTCTCATTCTGTACAAATCTTTATTTGAACCACACTTACAATAATGTAATGTCATATCTCATATGGTGCAACACATTTCTAAATTATCTAAAAAGCTTGTAATACTACAGAAACAAAGTTAACATGGTCTGATTCAATGCTCCAACTAAAAGGATTTTTCACAGCTACCACCTTTTGAAGCTTAAAGGATACAACTACTTTCAACATACCTGCGTAATGTATCAGATCATCCATTAACTAAACCAGAAATTAAGTGACCCGTCCCAATCTGTACTACTCGGAACATCTATACTACAAGGGGGGGAAAAAATCAAATTGCTGTACTTTAGCACTGTGTGCAGAGGACCACAGATTTGGAATGAACTTGATAAAATGCTTAAAATGTCACACTCTGTCTCCATTTTTAAGAAAAAACTCAAAACCCATCTCTCAGCAATTTATATATAATATATACCGTAATTTTCACACTATAAGGCACACCTGACTATAAGCTGCCACCCACTAAATTTGGCACGAAAACGGCATTTGTTCATAAATAAGCTGTACTGGACTATAAACCGCTGCTGTCCTCACTGTATAATGGGATATTTAAGATATTTACGATATTAACTGGTAACTCTTTAAGACCAAATGAACCACCATGAAGCTTTGAACCAATTACCTGCAAAGCTTCATTGCTTGAAGATGCTTTATTTGGCCATCACTGCTCCCACCTCTGCTGCCCCTGCTGTCAACACTGTTGTTGTACAACATGCCTCCTAGCATGCATTGCAGCGCAACAGAAAATCAAAATTCATGTCCTGTGCAAATTATTTCTTCAGTTACTGTTCCAGTTATTTCATTAATAACAAGTTGTTGGTATTTGGTAACACTTTATTTGAGAGTGGCGCCCAAAGACTGTCATTAGACAATCATAATTATGATACTGTCATGAGGATTAATGAATGCTTATAACATATGTCATTTAGTGTTATCCGGCAAATTATCTCACTTTTAAAAGGATGTAAAAGATCCAAGCTGGACATAAATGGAGTTAGTAACACTTAATCTTCATCTGTCATAAGCATTCAGTAATGACCATGATAGTGACATAATTATGACGGTCTTATGACAGTCTTATGATGCCGCTGTCAAATAAGGTGTTACCTAATAACCCAAATAAATAAAAAAATAAGCCGTACTAGACTATAAACTTCAGGATACAAAATGAAGGAAAAAAAAGTAGCGGCTTATAGTCTGAAAATTACAGTATATATATATATATATATATATATATATATATATATATATATATATATATATATATATATATATATATATATATATATATTAGGGCTGTCAAACGATTCAAATTTTTAATCGAGTTAATTACAGCTTAAAAATTAATTAATCGTTATTAATCGCAATTAATCGCAATTCAAACCATCTATAAAATATGCCATATTTTTCTGTAAATTATTGTTGGAATGGAAAGATAAGACAAGATGGATATATACATTCAACATACGGTACATAAGGACTGTATTTGTTTATTATAACAATAAATCAACAAGATGGCATTAACATTATTAACATTCTGTTAAAGTGATCCATGGATAGAAAGACTTGTAGTTCTTAAAAGATGAATATTAGTACAAGTTATAGAAATGTTATATTAAAACGCCTCTTAATGTTTTCATTTTAATAAAATTTGTTAAATTTTCAATCAAAAAATAAACTAGTAGCCCTATTCTGTCCTCAATGTGTGTGAGTACACAAATTGACAGATAGCGAACATAAGTTCCAAAAAGAAATCAGACGGTGTGGCAAAGTTGCATGGGCTTTACTGAAGTCATCTCTTTTTGACAGGAGCACGTTTCTTGTATTTTTGTAAAACTGAAAATAACAAGGCAATGTGTCAATAACTTGCATAAATCACAAAATAACATAAAATGTACACACACGTGTCCATTTGAGCAGTAGCACTAGCCAATTAGCTCACAAGCATCTAACAATGTAACTGCATTTCACCATATATGTGAACAAATTCAAATACACATAATCAATAACTATCTAATGCTCATGAATATAAACAAAGGAGGAATATAACTCACAAGCGATGCATGTATTAGACACAAACAGTGTGATGGGGCTATGAGAACTGCCACTGAATACTGGATGCGGACGTTAGCTGGTCTAAATAGCACTGTCTATTAGTGTGAGTTCGCGTCGACATATAATCACGTCAGAAAAGCGCGCCGAAACCCAAATAATCAGCTGCACTGAATCGCCAGCAGAGGGCGACATTACGCCACATAACATGTGCAAGTCACACCCAAGCGCCAGCAGAGGGCGGAAAAACTCCATAAAACACAATTAACAAGTTGGCCTTTCACTGTACTGACATTTAAATCTGTCTGAGCGGGCCTAGTGCGTTAATTGCGTCAAATATTTTAACGTGATTAATTTAAAAAATTAATTAACGCCCGTTAACGCGATAATTTTGACAGCCCTAATATATATATATATATATATATATATATATATATATATATATATATATATATATATTTTTTTTTTTTTTTTTTTTTTTTTTTTTGTAATAACACTACTACAGTATTTCATATCAAATCCAGTGTAACCAGAAAGTTAAAATTGTCTAAAGTAGGGCTGTCAAAAATATCGTGTTAACAGGCGGTAATTAATTTTTTTTAATTAATCACGTTAAAATATTTGACGCAACTAACGCATATGCCCCGCTCAAACAGATTAAAATGACAGTACAGTATAATCTCCGCTTGTTACTTGTTTTTTGGTGTTTGGTGCCCTCTGCTGGCGCTTGGGTCCAACTGATTTTATGGGTTAGAACCATGAGTGAGCATGGTGTAATTATTGACATCAACAATGGCGAGCTACTAGTTTATTTTTTAATGGAAAATTTTACAAATTTTAATGAAACGAAAACATTAAGAGGGGTTTTAATATAAAATTTCTATAACTTGTACTAACATTTATCTTTTAAGAACTACAAGTCTTTCTATCCATGGATCGCTTTAAGAGAATGATTATATTGTTAATGCCGTCTTGTTGATTTATTGTTATATTAAACAAATACAGTACTTATGTACTGTATTTTGAATGTATATATCCGTCTTATGTCTTATTTTTCCATTCCAACAATAATTTACAGAAAAATATGGCATATTTTAGAGATGGTTTGAATTGCGATTAATTACGATTCATTTTCAAACTGTAATTAACTTGATTAAAAATTTTAATTGTTTGACAGCCCTAGTCTAACGTTAATTGTAGGTATGTGTATGGGGGTGTGTATTTGTATGCTTTCCACATTCATAAGGATAAAGATATCTGGCCAATATATCGTATTTGTGAAAAACCGGACCCCTACTAAAACCTTTAAATAGCTTCCTTGGATTGTCCTTTTCGCACATCGAATTAAATAAATATATACAATATCTAGTTGTATAGGATATGTACTGTATTGTATACTTTGAATGATGTGTGAATAAACTAAACTGAACTGACTCTTGGAAATAGATTTTTCTCAAAAGCTTAGTCATGTGACAGAGTAAATAAAACGTGTTACTACCCACCTCTGCCTTTTGATCACCGTTGGCCAAAAAGAAAGTGTGAATTGAGTTGTGGCGCTGTTATTATGCAGAAGGGGTATTAGGCATACGCAGGCGGAAAGTAGCAAGTTGTCATGTACCGAGCATTCTGTTGGCCCTTGGGAGAGAAGTGAGAAGACAGAGGATGTGAGTATCCTCTGCCACCTGCTGCGTGCTGTCCAGTGAGTCCCCACAGTCCCTCCCCATGCCCTCCATGAAAAGTGACGTCCAGTGGAGATGACAGGTGCCACGACCGACCGCACTGCACCAGGATCCAGCAGGACAAGGCAGAGGAGTTTTTTTTTCCCAAAGTCACCACACCTGTGCATGACTGTTCTACCGTTCCAAAGTGTAAGTTAAGGTGATTATTTTTAATCTGACAGGTAATACATCATCCAGCAGTCAGCCTGTAGAATTGTGCTTTCAGCTGAATAATGACAGGCCTGATGACAGTCACATCGGAATAATAGCAAGGCGTTAATGTAGGACTATATGGATGACTAATTATAGCATGAAGAGTGTCCTTGACAACGAAGACGGAAAAGCTGACAACTTCTGTGAAGAATTTTTGTGCTGTGTGACTAATCGCTTGCCCTGATCGTTTGACGTTATTTGTTAGCCAGCTAAACTCATGTTTACTTTGTAAATGGAGGGAAGAGGTCAAGAAAGGAGCTATTATATATTTTGGGGAAGAATTTAACAATGAAAAACACCTTTTTTTGTGGAATATCTCCACTGAATGCTGGTAAAACTCAAAATAAGAATATGGTGGAGTGCGTTGTTTATTGTTGGACTTTGAATAGTTTTCAAACGAATTGTAGATTCAAACCAATTAATCCACAGATGGAGACTTTCTGAATATGGCATATTTATCTCTTTCCTTTCAGACAGATATACTGTACCTCAGTTGCACTTGTAGAGTTGTCACCATGAACATCAATGGTTCTTTTGATTGTATTGTCTGTTGCTGCTAATTAGCTACTTTTTGCACAGTAGGTCCACAAGATGCTCTAAAAGTGAGTACCAAGTTTTGCTTAACTTTGTAAAACTTGCATGTGTCTATATAAATTTCGCTATTTTACAAAGTGAATGTTAATTTGTATGAAGGCATCATAGTGATGGGTAAGCATCCTGTGTTTTGAATGCATAATTAGTGCCTTTTGGGTCCAGTATATATTCATCTTGTCATGTCATTTGGTATTTATTGTCATCCGTTTCCACCGATATTTATTATTTATTTATTCCACAAGAGTTCCACGGAGTTTTCCCAGCAAGTCCGACGAGACAGTCGAGTTGCGTTGATGTGCGCATGCGCTAACCAAACCACCCTGCCTGGATTCCAGTTGTCCGTGCAATTGGCTGGCATGTTGACATGTGATCAGCATAGATAGTTAGCTGTGATTGGTTCAAATGTTTCTGGGACAGCTAAAAAAGAAAAGAACAAGCTTGTTGAATGAATGTGAACAAGCTTGTTGAATGAATATGATCAAAATAAGGGCAATACAACGGAAAATTTATCAGATCTTTAAGAAAAAGGAAAGAGTTGGAAGATGGTTATTTTATTTTATTTTATTTGCTCTGATGGGGAGGTTCAGAACATCTTCCATGTTATAATGCCTTACCCCAGAAATAATAAACTTTATTTTTTTTATTTGAAAGCTTTAAGGTGTCCTTAAACATAATATAATAAAAAGTAAAAAGAAAAAATATATTTGTATATACAGTATGTTCTCTAAGTTGTTGTTGTTGCCTATGTTAGGCTACTTATTTATTTCCTTATATTATATAGAGTTCAATGTTTGCATTATCTTCAAAATATATTCCATTTCACTGTGCATAGTGTCATGTCAAAGTGATTTGTACTTAAAATAATACATAAGTCAACGTTTACATTATCTTCAAATTTAATGCACGCTTCATCCTATGTTGTTAAGTAGTTAAAATTGAGGTTTTTCATATAGATGCAAGGAAATGAGGGGAAAATAAAAATTGAGAGATGGAGGTTGGGAACTGTATGATATTTTTTCAATTTTGAAAGAAAAATCAGTTTCTCATGTATGGCTTGTTACAGTAAGTGTAATGCGGTAGCCTAATATATGTGTAATTGTAGCCACTTGCACCCCTGAATTACTAACCATGTGTATTTGAATCTGAAGTGCAAAAATCAAGCGCCACCTATAGGAGAAAATAGAGGCCAGGTCAGGTCAGTTAAACGCCCATTAAATTTTCTAACCCTAATGGTCCCTCAGCTGACCATGAATGGATTAACATGATGAGTGCCTAAAATATTTATTTATTCATTTATTTATTTATTTGATAAGGAAAGTGCATATTAATGAACATCTATTTAGAAACATTTAAAAGACGTAAATATGCCAGATTATAGCAAAAACACTCATTTACATCCGAAGTCCCTTGGCAGGTAACGGACCAGAAAAACACGACAAGACTTAAGAAAGAGCAAGAAGTTACAATAAAACACAGTACAGTAGATCAGGAGTCCCCAACAACCGGGCCGCAGACCAGTACCGGTCCGTGGCGCATTTGGAACCGGGCCGCGCAGAAATAATTAGGGCTGTCAAAATTATCGTGTTAACGGGCGTTAATTAATTTTTTCAATTAATCACGTTAAAATATTTGACGCAATTAACGCATGCACTAAATGACCCGCTCGCACATTGCCTCAAACAGATTACAATGAGGCCGTTTATGGACATTAAGAGTGAAGAGAATGCCACCGGCCGCCTGGGGGCAGCGCCGTTCCATACTCATGTTATTTCTTCTAAACGTGGGAGAATTAGTAGTTGTGAGACGTTTATGCTGTATTCACAATGCAATGCAAATTGCTATTTGTGCTCCACACATATTTCGGTAAGTTTTCTTTCTTTTAGTGGCAATTATGTGTCTCTTGTTGTATTTTGGGTAAGATATGTACAGATATATGTTGTACAGTAAAGGCTAGCGGACACAGGCGTTCTTTGGACCGCGCCGTTTATTGGCATAAGCTTCTCCTTCACAACAAACATAAGTATCGTTTAGTGAAAGCACAACAAAAATAATATTCTGATCTCGCCAAAAAAAAAAAATGTTCACAAAAAGAAAAGCACTTCAGTCTATAGTAATGAGGCCTTATTCTGACACACAGTTAAACAACAATGCAAAATGAACTGGCATTCCATATCAAAATAGCTATGCAAAATACACGTAAACTGTATTTTTACTCTATTTTTATTATTGTTATTTTTATTCTTATTATTATTATATTAACTCTACTTTTGATTGAAAATTTTACAAATTTTATTAAAACAAAAACATGAAGAGGGGTTTTAATATAAAATTACTATAACTTGTAACTACAACAATTATCTTTTAAGAACTACAAGTCTTTCTATCCGTGGATCACTTTAACAGAAAGAATGTTAATAATGGCATTTGTGGATTTATTGTTACAATAACCAAATACAGTACTTATGTACAGTATGTTGTATGTATATATCCGTCGTGTGTCTTATCTTTCCATTCCAACAATAATTTACAGAAAAATATGCCATATATTAGAGATGGTTTAAATTACGATTAATTGCGATTAATTATGATTAATTAATTTCTAAGCTGTAATTAACTCGATTAAAAATTTTAATCGTTTGACAGCTCTAGAAATAATAAATAATTAACGACTGCATTCTAGCCGATTGACTTTGGCCTGTGCCGCTTAACACACCAATATCCCTGTCTACTCTAGATATACAACTACAGGAAAGGAGGTCGTCATATAAATGCATTGATTTGACTGTTAGCAGTACATCTTGTTTTGACTATCTATGTGCGCTTGGCCTCGATAATAGCGTACGACATAGGTCGTCAACGATCACATTTGGTCCCGGAAATAACTTGCCCCACTAGAATGACTGAAAAACAGACGCCTTTGGACAGATTTTTTTATGGGGAAAAGGGAACCTGACGAGCCAGAAGATGACCCTACAACCTCGAAGAAAACAAAATCTATGCTACTTCCTAATCACTAAAGACCTACGAACTGCGAAGGAGTGTATTCGTGACTGGTATGTGAATAAACCGAGTGATTTGAGCATGTCTGTGCAACTGGAATATCAGCTTGTAGAGATCGCAAATCACTGCAACTTTAAACGTACATTTGAGACAACAACTCTACCGAGGTTCTGGATTAAAGTCATTTCGGAATATCCTGACATCGCTAGGAGAGCGCTGAAAACGGTGCTACAATTTCTAACATCGTATATTTGAGAAGCGGGCTTCTCTCACTCCCATCTCGTCTCAACGAAACACGCTCAGGCCTCCCACTGATTCAGTGGGTGAGTTGTACTTTCCCTGCACTTAACATGACGGGGCTAAAAAGAAATTATTTTATATTTGCTGTATATTTCTGCCACACATTGCCGGTGTTTTGACAAATTTGGCATGCGTGTAACGTTAAAAATGACCGTGAACGCAGCGATTCCAAAGTACACACTACAAACTTTCTTTAAAGAAAGGAATATTAACTTATGTTTGCCATGTTAGCTCCAAACAACAACTGCACGCAGCTCTCTCACTTAACAACTTTGCCGTCGTTAAGCATTAATGTATGCCATTTTCGTGTTGCACATGTATGTTTATGATGTAAATAGTTTTTTAGCATCGTTGGATAACATTGAGAGTCCAACTTAATATAAAAGAGGGCTTTTTTCACCGCCACAAGGGTGTAAAATTTGACAGAACACCGGTCCGTGAAAAAAAGACCCAAATCACACCCGTCCGTGGTGCAAAAAAGGTTGGGGACCCCTGCAGTAGATCACTAAGAAGAGGACTGGTTTACTTTCAACTGCTTGAATTGAATTTTAAAGGTTTGTGGCGAGTGGTAAACATTCCAGATCTTACTGGCCTTTACAGAGAGAGATTTGGACCAAAGGCTGTTTTTCTGAGTGGGACCTCACAGTCCCCTCTAGAGATGTCCAAATATTTCTTTTGGCCAGACAACACCTAAGGGATGAAGAGGGGATTCCCTCAATTCAGCAGTTGCTGTGCATAGTAAGAGTTTTAAAATAACTTCAAGAAGCAGTGAGTTCTTCTTTGTGGGGCCCTCACTCCAAAGTGTTGTCAATATGGATCAAATATCTCACAATGAAGATGTTTTGAAGTAAGATAAGTAAGATATTGAATCTAGGGCAACTGCGGTTTGTCATTCTGGATATTTAACTTTCAGCATGAGACACCAAAATCTGTGTCCATACGGAGCAGCAGGACCTTGTTAGCTATTCAGTTCACTCTCATGACTCATTTGCCTCCCAATTTTTGAAAGCCAAAACAAGCACACACAAAAATGAAAGGAAGCTAGAATTGTGGAGATAAATTCATCCACTTTCCATAATTGCTTATATCAAATTAAAGATTTTTTTTTTTTTTTTTTTTTTTTAAATAAACCATTGTGGGACCCATGATAGCATTGTTGTTGGACAATGTGGGGTTTAAAATATGTACACACCCTTGGAGAATTTTTTTTTTTTTTGCTTTTATTACAAAACATGTGAATATCATATACAGACATTTAAAGTGATGTACCAGTGGCTATAGAGATAGAAATTAATTTAAATTATTTAGGGACCTGAGACAGCAACAGGGTCCTCACAAACACACATCACACATCAGTTGACAATGTGCAGTTTTCCTCGTCCTCGTCATGCATACGTGGATATTAAGGGGGGCCCAAGGGGGCAAAAGCATAGGTAAAGTTGTAAAGCAATAAAGCAAACAACAAGAATGAAATGAACAAAAAAAAATATTTTTAAAACGGTCACATTTATTTTTCAAACAGATCATGTGACTAGCATCTTAGAGGCGGTAATTTGCTTTGAAAAATCTGACGACTGCAGAAGATGGATATACGTAGTTTTTTTTTTCAAAACTAGCTTTAAAAAGCGACAACAACAACTGAGCGAGAACCAAGGATTGAAGATGTGGACCATAAAATATCAGAAGAGCACCGCCAAAATGGTGAGCGGAGTTTTAGTTTGCTCCACTAAAGACGTTAACCCCCAAAAATTATGGGAAACAAAAAAACGCTCATTTTCAGCTTATTATTATAAATGTTCCTGGCTGGAATATTCAGTCAAAAATGATGCCGCCTCTACTTCTCCACTTGGTAAGACAGAAAAACACGTGCGCTCAAACACGCACGCGCACACCCCCACAGCTGGGATGCCTTTATGTACGAGCATGGGCTAAGATACTATTTGAGCATATACTGCGTTACGGGGTCATCAACATTTTTGCGCCCCCCTGCCACAAAAGTCAAACTCCGCCTATGCGCTGATGTGCGTTGTGTTTCAGGTGAGACAAAGTGCTAAAGTGATAATCACAAGGTGTAATATTGTTGGTAATGTCAAAGGTCTTTTCATGATGTCAAAATATAACATGATTTAGGTTTTGAGCACTTTTGTGAGTGTAAATGTACGGCAATAGTGACGCAGGATAATTCGCAGATGAGTACAGCAGCCATTTCTGTATTTCTTTGCCACTAGTATATGCAGTGGGGCAAATACGTACCACCACCAATTGTGCAAGATTAGAGAGGCCTGTAATTGTCAACATGGGTAAACCTCAACCATGAGAGACAGAATGTGAAAAAAAAAACTGAAAATCACATTGTTTGATTTTTAAAGAATTTATTTCCAAATTAGAGTGGAAAATAAGTATTTGGTCACCTACAAACAAGCAAGATTTCTGGTTGTCAAAGAGATCTAACTTCTTCTAACGAGGCTCCACTCGTTACCTGGATTAATGGCACCTGTTTTAACTCATTATCGGTATAAAAGACACCCAAACTCATTCAGTCACACTCCAAACTCCACTTTGGCCAAGACCAAAGAGCTGTCGAAGGACACCAGAGACAAAATTGTAGACCTGCCCCACCCAGGCTGGGAAGACTGAATCTGCAATAAGTAAAACGCTTGGTGTAAAGAAATCAACGGTGGGAGCAATAATAAAAAATGGAAGACATACAAGACCACTGATAATCTCTTTCGATCTGGGGCTCCATGCAAGATCTCACCCTGTAGCGTCAAAATGATAACAAGAACGGTGAGCAAAAATCCCAGAATCACACGGGGGGACGTAGTAAATGACCTACAGAGAGCTGGGACCACAGTAACAAAGGCACACACAACACAATGCGCCGCCAGGGGCTCAAATTCTGCACTGCCAGACTTGTCCCCCTGCTGAAGAAAGTACACATCCAGGCCCGTCTGCGGTTCGCTAGAGAGCATTTGGATGATCCAGAAGAGGACTGGGAGAATGTATTATGGTCAGATGAAACCAAAATAGAAGTTTTTGGTAGAAACACAGGTTCTCGTGTTTGGAGGAGAAAGAATACTGAATTGCATCCGGAGAACACCATACCCACTGTGAAGCATGGGGGAGGAAACATCATGCTTTAGGGCTGTTTTTCTGCAAAGGGACCAGGACGACTGATCTGTGTAAAGGAAAGAATGAATGGGGCCATGTATCGAGAGATTATGAGTGAAAATCTCCTTCCATCAGCAAGGGCATTGAAGATGAGACGTGGCTGGGTCTTTCAGCATGACAGTGATCCCAAAACCACAGCCAGGGCAACAAAGAAGTGGCTTCTTAAAAAGCATTTCAAGGTCCTTGAGTGGCCTAGCCAGACTCCAGATCTCAACCCCATAGAAAATCTGTGGAGATAGTTGAAAGTCCGTGTTGCCCAACGACAGCCCCAAACCATCAGTGCTCTAGAGGAGATCTGCATGGTGGAATGGGCCAAAATATCAGCAACAGTGTGTGAAAAGCTTGTGAAGAGTTACAGAAAACATTTGGCCTCCGTTATTGCCAAAAAAGGGTACATAACAAAGTATTGAGATGAACTTTTGGTATTGACCAAATACTTATTTTCCACCATGATTTGCAGATAAATTCTTTTAAAAAATCAAACGATGTGATTTTCTGTTTTTTTTTTTTTTCCACATTCTGTCTCTCATGGTTGAGGTTTGCCCATGTTGACAATTACAGGCCTCTCTAATATTTTCAAGTGGGAGAACTTGCACAATTAGTGGTTGACTAAACACTTATTTGGCCCGCTGTATGTTGTACAATGTTGTCTATTTTATGAACATGTTGCGTTAGTACATCAAATGATTATTTGTGAGTGAGGTAGGAATGAGTGTAAAGTTTAATGCGTCGAAATCAGTGGACAATGTGCAGTTTTCCTTAACACGTGTGACTGTAACAGACACTGATGCGCTGTGTCTTTCATTAAAGAAAACTTTTGAAAAACAACCCCGCACGTTTGGATTCTTTGTGTCCATGTGTTTTTTAGTTATGATGCCTTTAATACCATGTTTCTTGGACAAATTAGGGGGTAGACTAGTGTAGATTGTATTTAACTGTCCCTTTTTTCTTTTCCCTTGCCAGGTCAGGACAGCCTTTTTATGTTAACTTTCAGTCTTTTTCAACACCATGCTTTCTTCATGTTTTGTCTTTTATCTTTATGATTTATCATCGCATCAGGGGACAATCATGTACAGCTCACTGCATGTCTGCATGCTGCTCTTGACTTTTTTTTTTTTATCCATCATATTTCTGACAAATCTATTGCAGTTTTTCTGAAGCCATATGAATTGGAATGTAATGGCTACTCTGTTAATCAGTTGTTTTATATCTCATTTGAAAAATGTTAAATATGTCACTGGGTCTTTTAAATATGTCACTGGCGCGCACACACCCATTAAAGGGCAACTGAAGACCTTTCCGGATTTTGGTGTAATTTTACGAATATAAACTTTGGACGAGTTCGTCAAAACAGCCATGACATTATCAACACGTAATTGCAAGGATAATTTGCGTTTTTTTAGTTTTTTTGCACTCCGTTTATGGTCCCTTCGCAAACCCGGAAGTGTGACGTAGATTCCCCAATGCAACAGACAAGACTATCCACAGCTAGCATAGCAGCAACAACGATGTCAGTGATATTTCCACCAAAGGTAACCATTCAGGATCGCTCTTTCGTGACGCTACCGATGGCAAAGGCTCCCAGGAAAGATGAACTACAATTAATCCCTACATGTTTGAACCTGAGGCATCAGTTGACGGCGATTTACTTGACACAGCAGATGGCGTCATGACGCCAATTGACAGCTCGACACTTCACGAACGGGAGAGTGAGTGGTAAGTCCAGCATCGTGATTTTTTTATTAGAATGCGATTACATGGTTGTATATTTTTCCATGCTCTCCACATAGCTAAAACTGGATATTAGGTAATGGGACAGCGCCTACAGATCTAAATAAGATAAAGCTAGCCCAAATGTGGCTAAATGAATGATATGTTATTGATTTTTCAAAATAAATGACAAAACCATTTTATTTTCCAGGTGTTGCTGTAAACCGTCAAGTAATTACCCTTCCAAGAGTATGCCTGTGTCGTCAGGAGATCCCAGACGTGAGAGCCAAACTTGAGGGAGCCTGAAGCACTGACAGGGGCATGAATTAAATTAAAAAAATAAAACCCTAAATTATAAACAACATTGACACATTTTGTTGACTGCTTAATGTATTCTATTGGTATATAATAAATTGTAATTATATTCCATTCTGAAAAAATATTCAATAGGCCACAATAATAAATGATACCAGATTTATGTTGAATCAGTATCAGCTTTCACTGTCAGATTGTGACACAACATATAAACTAAGTTATACCAAGCACACAATGGCACACATCAAAGAACATAAATTTAGTAAGCAACACAAAGTTAGGATAGCAACGGACTAGAGCAACATTGAAAAATGATAATGGCAGTGGGAAATATGTATTTACCCTTTTCTGTAGCATGAAGTGTTCTCTATACAAAGATAATGCATTATCATTAAAATATGAAGGTAACTAGATTTTTCTTTTAAAATATGTGTACTGTATATATGACTAGTTTATGATTTCATGTCATCAAAATTTGCTACATTTATTTCTCCTAAGTCATCGTCATCTGATGTCGCAGACGGAAGAAATTCAGCATCTGGCAGGCCTAATAGGATCTCTTCAGTCGTCATCGCTGGACACCGCATCACTTGGGTCATCATATGACTCGACCCACTCTCTCTTGATTTTGGGAAACTGGGTGGCGACTGACTTGCAATGCTTTTTTCATCGTGTTGAGGGTTTCCGCCGCTTAATTTTTTATGTTTGGCTTCCTGGAGAAAAAAAAAAATCGCAGCAGCATGAAAATATTGGATTTTTTTATTTTAATTTAATAATAATTTCTTGGTGATCAAATAATATTGCCCTAGTCAAAGCAGCATATATTTGATGCTACTGTTCCCTCTTCAAATAGGCAGACCTTGATGTTGAAGTATAATAGTTATTGTTTTATTTAGATGTATTTGATACGTTAGGGCCTGGCAGAGGATTGTTTTATATTTAGGCTTTAGATTTACCCTGTGACAGGCCAAAAAACAACGAGCCAAGGACCTATTTGGTGCTGGGGACATTTGAATTTACATAATACCTATTGATATAGTAATAAAATAACATGAGTAGACCTGTCAGCAAACCTATCTACTTATGACAGGGCAACAGCAACAACAACAAAAAATGTCGCGCTTCAACAAACAGGCAGTAGGAGTCCCCCTCGTTTATCAACAGAAGTGCATCAAATTTTAGAATCAGAAAGGTAAGGGTCTTTTTACGTATTTGTAAAACCAAGGTTGCATTGTTGTAGGTTTTCAAAGCTGTCGTGGCTGAAATGATGAAAACAATGAGCCGATTGGGGACCTGTATGCATGCTCACAAAAACGGTCCAAACCTTTGCAGGAGAAGTTTTTTTGGACCACTCCTAGAGTCTCGAGTCTTCCTGTGAGCAATTCATCGCTACACATCGAGATGGCATGACGAGTCCGGCGAGTAAAACCCAGAAAATGTTTGCAATATATGGCGAGGATAGCGTGGTGCTATATTTCCGTGTTCAGAGTGGTGGCGAGGCTTCCTGGAAGTTACGTCATGAGGTTGCGGTCGGCAGGACGGCGCGTCCCTCGTTGCTATGGTGTTGCTATGGCCATAACTCAAAAACTATGCGGTCAGTTATTTTTTTTTTTTTCATGTGACTTTTTGAGACAGCCAATGATGCATTTAATACAATTCAACTGAGTAAAACACTCAAGAGCGAAATCCGAAAAGCTCTTCAGTTGCCCTTTAATTAATTGTCTTCCCATGTTGTAAGGATAGAATTAACTCTACCATTATTAAGGGAAATACAGTACTTTCAATGTTCAGACTTACATTCACCCCTTTTCACTTGCATAATGTGCAAGTCCATTTTCATTTTTTTCGTTCAAACGCAAGTTTGATTGGCTAATGGCTTGACTCCCCCCCTTTCCCCCGCCCCCTCCCCACCCACACGCATGCACACACGCGACCGCAGCCGGGTTCTGTCAAATTTTTCACCCTGATAATATTTTGCTCCTGAAGCTTTGTGGTGGTGAATAAGCACACTTTTACATTCAGTTGGACTTTTAATGTTATCCAAAGGTGCTAAATAAACAAGTTACATCATAAACATACACATGCAACATTAATATAGCATAAATAAATGCTTAAAGACACAGCGAAGATGGTTAAAAGTGAGAGAGCGGCGTGCAGTTGAGTTGTGTGCAGCCACATGGCAGGATGTGTCTGAGGAGCACTTTTCTACATGTCCGTCCATGATCAAACGTAAGTAAATATTCCTTTCTTTATCGAAAGTTTGCAGTGTTTACTTTGGAACCGATGCATTTGTAGCCAATTTTAACATTACGCGCATGCGTAGAATCGTTTATTTCTTGCATTCCTGGAGAGTTAAGAAACGATTAACAAATTTGTATTTTTTGTATATGTATTTGTGTTCAAATGTTGCAATTTAAATTTGGTCATAAAATCCAAACACTTATTCTGGAAGTTTTCAAAATATTTCTTTGGTAGGTTTTATAAACAAAGGTTTGAATCGAACGGTGTACCACCTAAACTAATACTTATGCACTGCAAAACACACCTACTGAAAACTGAAAAAAAAAAAAAAAATTCCCTTGTTTTCAGTCTAAATCTACTAGAAATAAGAAAAATTATCTGCTAGTAGTTCAATTAAATTTTACTCGCTAAGGTTTCTTGAAATAAGAAAAATTGCTAGCTCAAAATAAGCTTAACAGACTTATTTTAAGCAAAAAGTTTTATTTAATTTTTGAAAAACTTGTTTGTCATAAATGTTCATAATTCAAGAATAGATACTGTTCAAAGTATTATTTGAATGCCTTTTATTCTTTGTTTAGGTGAAAAATGACCAACTTTTAGATGTATGGCCTTAGTAAGAACAAA
Source organism: Corythoichthys intestinalis (assembly GCF_030265065.1). Lineage (NCBI taxonomy): Eukaryota > Metazoa > Chordata > Actinopteri > Syngnathiformes > Syngnathidae > Corythoichthys > Corythoichthys intestinalis. The sequence goes on from NC_080404.1 coordinate 14,038,134, forward strand.
TACTGTAGTAATATTTACTTGGTTCACTCCCACTCTACGTCTCATGAAAGCTAAGGGTCGTCAGCGGGAACGCCTCTCCAGGAAAACAAGTCTCACTATTCATAAAGAAATGTACAAAAACCACATATCAGCCCATAAGGCTTCAATTATCAAGACCAAAACCCTTTACTATTCCAGAATAATCAGCACCAGTCAAGGCAACACCAAAACTCTCTTCTCATTCCTCAACAGCATCACCCAACCCAAAGACTCCCTCCCCCCTTTCTGTTACAGTGCCTCTTTTTGCAGCTCTATCATGAAATTTTTCACCGAAAAAGTTAAGAACATCCACGACGACCTTGGATCAACCCCCATCCCAGCATATCTTCCGACTGGCACCCGTCCCCACACCCACTCTCCTCCTTACACACCCCCCACCCACCCCCACCCGGGATTGCCGAACTCATCCGGAAGTCCAGATCATCAACCTGCCATCTGGATCCCATGCCCACTCAACTAGTTAAACTCTGCCCCACCTCCCTGGTCCCGCTCATCTTTGCTGTCATCCTTTGATCTCTCACCTCTGGAATTGTACCCACTTCTTTTAAACTGCAGCCATCTATCCAACCCTCAAGAAACCTGGTGCCGACCACTCCGACTTCAATAACTTCCCCCCATATTCAACCTCCCTTTCATCTCCAAAATCCTTGAAAGAACAGTCGCCTTCCAACTCCACTCTCACCTATCCCAGAATAACCTTTATGAACAGTTTTCAATCTGGTTTTCGCCCACTACACAGCATTGAAACAGTCACAGAAACACTCGTTAAAATAACCAACGACCTATTTATGGCAGCTGATTCTGGACTGCTCTCCATCCTCATCCTTCTAGACCTATCTGCAGCCTTTAATACCATTAGTCACACCACACTCCTCCACCGACTTTCCACTATTGGCATCACCTGCACCCCATTGAACTAGTTGTCATCCTACCTTTCTGAGCGCAGCCAATACATCCAACTAAAGTCATTTAAATCTACACTCTCCCGTTACCTCCGGTGTGCCTCAGGGCTCTGTCCTGGAACCCCTACTCTTCATCATATACCTACCTCCCCTTGGCAATATTTTTCGGAAATTCATCATCCACTTTCACTGCTATGCCGACGTCACACAACTCTACCTCACTTCTGAACCCTCCTCCTCTCTCCCGCCCGCATCTCTGACTGACTGTATCACAGAAATAAAAATGTGGTTTCCCCAAAATTTCCTAAAACTTAACAGTAATAAAACTGAGGTGTCCCTCGTTGGCTCTAAATTCACCATCTCAAAAAACCATAACATACCCCATACCATTGACAACTCTACTGTTTCACCCTCCCCCCAAGTCAAGAGCCTAGGAGTAATCCTCGACAACACACTTTCGTTTCAATCACACATCAATAACATTACCCGGATTGCCCACTTTCACCTAAGCACCATTAACCCATTCACTCCCAGCCATTTTCACCGGAGCAAGGCCCTTCGTTCCCGGCCGTTTTCCTGGATTTTGGCTGATTTTGCAAGGCCCACAGAAAATTCTGTTCTATTGCTATATAAACATGGAACCCACCGAAAGAAAGATTAGACTCTCTTCTTTCAGCAGAAAAAAAAAGTTAGTTCATATCTTTTTCCATTCTTTAGAAATCAGCATTAGAAAATAGCTTAATTTGAGCAATTTTCCAATTTCTGATGAAAAAAACGAAGAAATTGAGGTTTTTGTGAAAACATACATTTCAAACATAACTTTGACTTATACACAGCTATTTTTTGCTTTAGTTACATCCCATACATCTGAATAAGGTTTTCCTTTTACAATATAAGATAAACAACAGGACAAATAGAGCTTTTGATGGCAAAGTAACAATTTATTTACACATAACTAACTGAAAGATGACGCTGTTCTGGCCGCGACAGCCGGTTAAACTTTTCCCTCATCCCCGTCTGTCTCATAAAGATAAATTTTTTTGAGTCTCTGCAGGCTCTTCTTGGAGCAGCACGGACTCAAAGGCATTGTTCGCTGCACTAGTGGTCCCGGTCGTTCTGCTCGGTCGTCCGCCACCTGGCATCCATTCGGTCGTCTTCTGCCTGCGCCCGGCCGTGCGGCTTGGCCGTTCGTTGCCGTTGAATCGGGTTGTGGGTCGTACCAAATGCGCTACTGCCCTCTAGTGGCCAGTTTTATTGCTTTAAAATGGATTTTCAGCTTTGTGCTTTGGAGCTAAATTGAATCACGACCCAGAAATGTCTTTTTTGAAGAAAAAAAAAAAAAAAAAACGTAAAAGACGTGTAAATAGGTCTTTGGGACACTGAAACAATTAAAAATAGAACGTATTCATACGTTTTTTAGAGCAAATGAGTTATTAGCCCCCGCCCTTCCCTCACCCCACATTCTGCTGCAATTCTGGTTTACAGCCTTGTCACTTCCCACCTGGACTACTACAATTCTCTCCTCCTTGGCCTCCCTCATAAAACTCCATATACTCCAACTGGTCCAGAATTCAGCTGGCCGCATCATAACCCGTACCCCTTCCATCCACCACATCACTCCAGTCCTCCAACAGCTTCACTGGCTCCTGGTCCACTTTCGAATACAGTTCAAAGTTCTCCTCCTCACATTCAAGGCGATCCATAACCTCGCCCCTCCATACCTGACCGATCTCATTCATGTTAATACTCCCTCCTGTGCCCTTAGATCCTCCTCCTCCATACAACTGTCTGTCCCCCCCCCCCCCCCCCCCCCCGCTCACCTCAGCACCATGGGGGGCCGAGGGTTCAGCCACTCAGCTCCCTGGCTTTGGAATTCACTCCCACCCGACCTCAGGAACACAGATTCCCTCCCCCTTTTTTCAATCAAAACTCACCTGTTCAGACTAGCCTATCCTCAATAATCATTAAGTTCTGGTCTTTTTAACTGTCCTTATATCTCTTTTAGTATTTTAAATTTCCTTAAACGTTCTATACTTTAATTTTCTCACTTTTAATATGTTTAAATGTTTTAAATGATTGTATGGCGTCCTTGAGTGCCAGAAAGGCACCTCCAAATAAAACCTATTATTATTATTAAAATGGAAAACTCTGACGCATTCATCTGTTAACTAGTCTTTAACACTTAAAACAACAAAAAATTACTCGACTAGATTTAAGAAAAATTATCAGATTTAGACATTATTAATGTGCAGTGTGAAAGTTAGTATATCCTTACAAATTTATTTTGCATCAATCATTTAGCCTATCAATTAATTTGGTTCATATTGGTGACAAATGTAGCCCTGACCCCCATTCACCCAATCTGTTTGGTCTTATTAATGTTTATTAATGAATTAAATTCGCATGTAGAGGTACCACTGTAGTGTACTCACTGCTTGTTATACACCCCGACAAAGTCTTTATGAAAGTTTTGATAGCATTGGATTTATTGGACAGTAGGACATGGATGATTGGGCAGAAAATATCACACTCTTTAAAAGGAAAAGCCTGCATCTTTTACCATGCACTGGAAAAGGGGTCCATCATGATTAAATCAGATCATGAAATAACAATTGTGGCTGCTCAGCCCACAGTTTTATCTATACGAGCTTTTGAACTTGGATGCATGAAAGCTGTTTACTCATAAATAACATTGAAATCTTGGAGGGTGGAGTGAGTAGGGTGTGTTAAAAATACTCCTCATTTATTCTAACTGATCATCTCTGAGCTCTTTTTGGATGATGTGTTGATGGTGAGTCAGTCTCAAGTTACCATAGAGACGTGGTGATACCCTTATGCCATTTTGACGTATATAAATTGACAATATATGTATACTGAGAATGATAACATGGTACCAAAACGGCCTCTTTTTGGAATAATCAGCAATCTTACAATATTCAACTATAGTAATAGCATGCATAAAAGTATCAAAAAACCCACAAAATATCATGTGTTTGGTGGGCACCATTTAAATCAAGGCAAGACATAAGCGCCTCTTCATAACTGTATTCGTATGCATGTGGTTAAAGAAGAAAATTAGAGTTTAATTGCAATTTTGAAATAATTAAATTGTATCTCTCATTTATTTACAGCCCACTGTTTTCAGTATAGTGAGTTTTTTTATTTCCTCCTCTTGCCTCAGGCTTCTTCTGTGTATGTGTTTGTTATTGTAGTGGAGTACCATTCCAGTTCAAAGTCCACATCCTTTCAAGAACATTCACAATACCAATATGTTTTGTTGTTTTAAATATTTTAGTATAGAGCAACTCAATAGTAACTTTTGTGTGTTTTGCTAGCTTTCCCTCCGACTTGTTTTTCGATTGTATCTACTAAAAACTCTATATTACACTTAAATATACATTTCCGCCTACTCGCAGACTGCAACAGGAGTTAAGTCGAAGAAATCATCCTTATTGGGAATCACTGACTGCTCTTTAATTGAACTTGCAAAGTTGTCTTGCAGACGAAACTGCATCATCATAAACAGATGAAACTTTTAGAAACACAAAATCTTCACAATTAGTGGAGGACACAGAGGGATGATATGAAACCAAAGGCGAAGGTTTGGTCTCAACATTGGTAGGGACGATATAACAGCATAACTTGCATGTACACTTTTTGCTGGGGACGGGAAATTATTAAAACCAAACAGATTGGTTGAACGGGGGTCAGGGCTTTATTTCTCACAAATATGAACCCTGCGTCACCAGTAGGTGAATAGTGAGATAGTGTAAAGCGCTTTGAGCGCCTTGAAAGGTGGAAAAGCGCTATATAAGTATAAAAAGAAGAAAAGAATATATATATAATTAATTGATAGGCTAAATACAAAATAAATCTGTATCGACTTTTGACTGTCCTTTCATTAAATATAACTGAAAAACGTCTTAGTCAGGGTATAACAAAAATTCATAAAAATGTAGCTTTCTTTCAGGTAAAACATTACTGCTTTTGTCCAAAAGCAAAGCCACAAGCATAGCACAAAAATGAAAACTTTTTACCTTGATTATGATTAATGAATGATCATCTGGAAAATGTCTGCATAGGTTGCAAATAAAGTTGTTTACAATAAAATGTAGTAAATAAATAAATACATTTTAAAGTGCCCGTCACAGCATAGAAAAAATCTTAGAATCAGATTTTGAGATGATTCGACTATATACAACAATTTCCTGGATGCTAGTTAACTACTATCTTCAACGACCCTGCAGTTTACATCAAAGATAGTCAAATTTCCTTTACCATCGACAACTGCACCTTCCCTCTTTCAACACACTCCCGCAACCCAGAACTGCCTTCTTCCACCTCAAGAACATAGCCCGCCTTCGCCCCTCCCTCACCTACTGTGCAGCAGAAACCCTCATACATGCATTTGTCACCTCCAGACTCGATTATTGTAAGGGCATTCTTTTCGGTTCTCCAGCCAAACTCCTCAATAAACTACAATATATCCAGAAAAAACTCACATTTTTAAACTGGCTTTTAATTGGCAATTCTTGTCTCTATTGTTTTGTATTGCGCACGTTGTGTGAGCCTTTTCTTTTTCTCAATTGTAAAGCGTCTTTGAGCATCACTAAAAGCGCTCTATAAATAAAATGTATTATTATTATTATTATTATTATTATTATTATTATTAATTTGGCAAAGCACAGATTTAAAGAAATTAGTCTTTTAATCTGTCGTTTAGCCCCGCATGTCATTTTAGCGCTCTAGCGTCCCCAGCTGGTAGATGATGTCAGCAGGGATTTCATCTGATTTTGAATTCAGCCCATTGAAGGGGAATTATTCAGAACGAGGAAATGCGATAGACAGCATCAAAATGTCATGATTGTTTCAATCTCTCTACTCCAATTTTTTTACAGGATAATCTTTTTACCAGATTTTTTTTCCACCAATTGCTAAATAAATGGCATGGTCATGACAAATAACAGTCTTGTGCTAAGTATTTGACATAACATAAAACACGCAGCTTACTCACTTAGTCATATGGCCAATGGTCTCTTGATTGTCTGACTTGTTTTGGCCAATCTTCGCAGTGAACAGGAACTTTTTTAAACCCAAAAAAAGCTCACATGCCTCTCTCTGGTGCAGCAACAAAAACCTGCCGTACATTTGGCTGGCGTGATGCAAAAAATAAATCAATCTGCAAAATCAGCTGAATCTGCAGTCCATCTGCATGCTATAAAGCAATGCTGTATTGTGAGATACTGACCCGGGTGACGTCACATTCGCATTCCCTCTCAATCCAGGAATGCCCTCATTTTCATAGCGCGGGATTCAAAAAATCCAATATATAAATCGATCGCTTCCACACAAATCCAAGCGGTCCATTTCATTCATGAAATACCACGTGAAATATGAAATAATCATGCTGTCATATGCTTTTTAAAAAAAAAAAATGCAATTCATCAGCCAATCACAGGGGAAAAAATGGACTGGCACATTCAGCAAGCGAAAAGGGGTACATCTAAGTCTGAACATCATGAAAATAATTTACTTAATAATGGTAGGGTCAATTTTATCGTTACAACATATGGTAGACAGTCCAAATCTCGCACATAACTGAGCTCATTATATAATGCAAATAAGGTAGCTTAAAAGTTGATGGGGACAATTTGAGCGTCCTGAAAAGTTGCTAGTGTTATGTCCCTACCATCCCTATGCAAACCTACACCCTTGTATCAAACCCATGTTTTTCAAACTATTACATTTTTGCATAATTTTTCAGAACAAGATACCAAAACCTATTAGAATATTAATTTATGTTCATTTTCATTCCGCTCACAGAAAATTTGTTGCAATTGATCAATTTAGTCAGCGGCAGAAACATCAGAATTTATGCATTGCTTTAGTTTATTTGATTACTTTTCTTGTGTTGTTTTTCATCTCGTGTTTTCCACTATCATTGCAGCAGCGACCACGTCTTGGTTGCCTGTGGTATTCCTCATGTCAAACTATTTCCCTTGAAATGTTGATGAACATCTGAAATGTATCAAAATTTGATGTTTATGCAGGGTCTAAAACTGTCAAATCAAGCCATGTATCATCATCAAACAAACCATCTGTATTCAACATTTGCACATTCCCTTAAACTGTTTGAATATCAGATAAGTTAATCAGTTGTGCTTTAATTGAAGCTAGATTTTGTTTCTTCTCTTAGATCTTTAAGAGCTCAGTTAATAATTGTTCACTGATGTTTTATTCAAATCTTGGCGGGTGGGGGGGGGGGTCACTAATTAGAATTGAATCACAAACACAGAATATTGATCTAGCGCTTGCAATCCCTCAACAACAAAGGTCTTTGTAGATACTGGGAATTGTTTAAACAGATTAGGACAAACCATGACTTCATAATTCTAGTGTTGACATGAATAATGAAGCAAACAAAGATGTATAATCCGTTGTGGGAATTTGTAATATATAGTCCGACCATGGACATGTTTCCAGTCATTGAACTGAACAACGCTGTTGCAAAACATATACAATGGCTCTAATAAGCAACATGTCTGTTCCGGTCATGTAAACATACGGAAGACGTGCTTGGAAACCTCGAAAGATACAATTTTTCTTGCTGTTTATGAGGATACTCAGAGATGCACTTGAGTGTCCCCACTGTAGAAATAGTGGGTCCAATTACTTGCATCCTCCAAGGAGAAACAATCCGCAGCATATGGAGAGAAACCAGTGAGGGACCAGATATTCCTTTCACTCAGTTTGATGCAAATATTGAGATCCACCAGTGTCTCAGATAAGACACTCTAAAAATATCATCAATAAGTGCTTACTGCAAGCCATGCTGCTTATCAGATGCTGCCATAGTCTGTTTGCTTAGCGCACTAAAGGCTGATATGATAATTTGATGATATGTTTGGACAACTGATTATCATTTCAAAAATACTACACATAAACAAAATCAAGACTAAAAGAAAAATATATACAAAGTTTGTTGTCAGTTTGAAGCATACAAGACTTTTTCAGATAACGGATTTGTTTAGGCAAGAACATATTCTATACATTTTTTAACAAGTGTCAAAATCCAAAGTTACTTTCATGGAGGGTAAATCCAGGGTGAGTTTATGTAGTCCCATTTACAATCAACATCTAGTGGGAAAAAACAGACATTTCTCTGCTAGGCAAGCATTGCATAGCAACGGTTTTTGTTTGTTTTTGTTGTTGTTGTTTTGTATATCTAAAAAACATATTTAACACTGTGAATGGGTTAAATCTGGGTTAAAGACTGTGCCTTCGCTGTTGAATTGAAATCTAGACTAGGTTGGAAAACACTACCTTGTGTTAAAATAACTTTTTTTTTTTCTTCCAGATTCAAGTAAAATGAAATGAATTGTATAGAATTGTAGCTCTCTTGCTTACCTCGCTGCTCACCCACAAAATACTCTAACACAAAAGGAAGACTGTGTTAGGGGGCTGGATGACTTTCATATTTAAAGTAACCGCTGCCATGTGGCCCAATTAGGAAATGGGTCATGGCAGTGTAAAAGAAAAAAATGGAACTGGATATCATCAGATGAGATTCCAACCTCTTTTTAAAATGGAAAAATCAAAATATGTGTATATGTGTGCGTATAAAAGATATATACCATTAACAACTGATAATCCGTGTGCATGGACAGAACAGACACTTTTTGTATGAAAGTACCCAAATAATTTTGGAGATGCGAACTGGGTGGTATTGATTGACTGCTTGAAAATATATAGAAATCGACGCGAAATCTGAATAGAACTCTTAACACTAAAGTTTTTTATATTATTGGGTAGCTGATAAAAGCATTTTTAAATGATATTGGATAATATCGACATCAGTTTTTCATTATTGGTTTTGGGTCAATATGCATGTTGCCTTCAAAGTGAATGTACAGTGGTATGAAAAAGTAGCTGAAACTTTAGGAATTTCTCACATTTCTACATAAAATCACCATCAAATGTGATCTGATCTTTGTCAAAATCACACAGATGAAAATACAGTGTCTGCTTTAACTGAAACAACCCAAACATTTATAGGTTTTTATATTTTAATGAGTATAGCAAGCAGACAATGACAGAAGGGGGGAAAAAATAAGTAAGTGAACCCTCTGCCTAAGGATACCTAAAGAGCAATTGAAACCAATTTTTACCAAACATTTTAAGTCAGGTGTGTGCCCAATCACTGATGAGTGGTTTGAAGCTGCCCTGCCCACTATAAAACACACACCTAGTAAGAAATGTCTTAATGAGAAGTCTTGTCTGATGTGCATCATGGCTTGGTCAAAAGAGCTGTCTGAAGACCTGCGATCAAGGACTGTCTATTAGTATAAAGCTGGGAAAGGACACAAAACCATCTCTAAAAGTCTGGAGGTTCATCAATCGACAGTCAGAGAAGTTGTCTACAAATGGAAAGAGTTTGGCACTGTTGCTTCTCTCCCAAAGATTGGCCATCCACCAAAGATGATGCCAAGAGTTCAGCGCAGAATACTCAGAGAGGTAAAAAAAAGAACCCTACAGTATATGCTAAAGACTTACAGAGATCACTGGTACAGTCCAATAAATCTGTACACACATCAGCTATATGTAAAACTATGTTGTTGATGGGAGGACTCCACGGAGGAAGTCACTGCTGTCTTAAAAAAACATTGTTGCTCAAAACAAAACAAAAAACAAAGTTGAATTGTTTGGGAGTAACACACAACCTCATGTGCGGGGGAAAATGGAACAGCTCACCAACATCAACACCTCATCCCCACCGTGAAGCATGGTGGAGGGAGCATCAAGATTTGGGGCTGTTTTGCTACCTCAGGGCCTGGACAACTTGCAATCATTAATGGAAGAATGAATTCAAAAGTTTATCAGGATGTTTTGCAGGAAAACCTGAGGCCGTCTGTCAGACAGTTGACGATAAAAAGGGGATGGATGCTGCAACAAGAGAATGATCCAAAACACTGAAGTAAATAAACTACAGAATGGTTTCAGAAAAACAAAATACACGTTCTGGAGTGGCCAAGTCAAAGTCCAGACGTGAACCCCATTAAGATGTTGTGGCATGACCTAAAGACAGCCATTCATGCCAGACATCCCAGGAATCTGACTGAACTACAGCAGTTCTGTAGAGAAGAATAGGCCAACATTAGTCCTGATCAATGTGCCATACTTATCTGCAGCTACAGGACGTGTCTGGTTGAAGTTATTGCTGCCAAAGAGGGGCCACAAAATATGTGATGGTTCACTTACTTATTTTTCCCCCTTCTGTCATTGTTTGCATAATATCCTCATTAAAATATGAAAATCTATAAATGTTGGGGTGGTTTTAGTTAAAACAGTCTGTTTTTTTTAATCTGTGTGATTTTCACAAAGATCAGATCAAATTTGATGGTGATTTTATGCAGAAATGTGAGAAATTCCAAAAGGTTCAGATACTTTTTTATACCACTGTAGAAGCCTTCTGTCATTGTACAAGGACTGGTCAAATCTTAGCACAGCAGTTATGCTTATTGATATAGTGGTGCAATATAGAAACGTTTTCCATAACTTCACAGAATGTGTATTTTGAAAACCTTGAAGTTGTTACATTTATCATTTTTAAAGCATCCAGTGGGGCATCACAATACAATTAGCCATAATACAGTATGTTAAGTCCATGACAGCATACATAGGTAACGGTTTGATATCAGTACTGTGTCTGATTTTTGGAGTTGGACAATATCGGTTATCGGTGAAAAAGTCATTATCGGATAACTCTACGAAGTACAGTTGCGGCCATCATTTATTACTGTACTTTATTACCAACCTCAGTGTTTGAGGTCTGTCGAAACAGCTTTAAGAGAATAAAGCTGGGAATTCCTCTGAATTTCCGATTCCTTCCAACACATACAGTTATTTCTCTATTGATTACTAAATCAAAGTGTGACCCATTGAAAACCATTTTTTAGCACTTCGGCACATTCATGTTCATGAAATGGTTGAAATGTCTATCAAACTTTCGAAGTGTTGAAACAAAATGAGTTCTTCTACTCCCTTTGTGTTTTGTATAATATGCAGTAACAGCATTTTCATAATAATATTTTCGTGATATCAACACTTGTCCTTCCATTTGTATATTTCACCCTTTTCCCAGAAGTTGTTCTTAAATTGCTCTTTGCTGAACCAATTATATTGTGATTGACGCCAACACCGACTCAGGCACAGGTCCGCAAGGGCCTGGAGCTGTTAACTGAGTTGTTTCAGTTCCACAAAGGCTTAAGACCCAAAGAGAAAGCAGTAATTTTGTATATAACGAGGATAAGGAAACACTGAGATGGGACCTGTTCAGGTAATACACGGAGTGGCCGTAAATATAATTGCATGTAACTGACTTTCCTATTCTGTATATGAATTTAAAATTAAGAATTTCCCGGTAAAATGTTGTCTATAAAAATGTAAAGCAATAAAATCACCAACAAAAATGAAAAAAAATCTATTTATAATGGGTCATAATTAATTTTCGAACAGATCATGTGACGAGCACCTTAAAGTGATCCTCGATTTTAAAGACATGTAGGCTCTAATAAATCACAATTGTTCTCTTGTATTAAAATATGTCGTTAGAAACACATAAAATGTTAAATCAATGGAAATATTTTATAATATTTAGTGCATATTTTGACCGATAGTTGGCGCCATGTTCTGCGGGCGCGGAGTGATGACGTAGATGATATTTTTCCAATCGTGTAGCGTGTGTACAACAACTGTGTATTACTGGCTTAACTCGCGAAGTAAAATGCCACGATGTGCTGCTTATGGATGCAATTTCGAGTCAAATGGAAACAAGGAGAGTGATGCGAGTCTCCACAAATTTCCTGTTGACAAGAAGAGGAGAAAGGTTTGGGAAAATGCCTGTAGACAAGCAAATCTTCCCAAACAACCAAGGCTTTGTTGTCGCCATTTTTCTCCTACCGCGTTTGAGGATTTTAGTAGATGACAACTAATGAAAGATCTCATCGGAGCGGCTAGATATAAGCGCAGACTAAAACCAAATGCTGTTGCAACTATTTTCCCGCACAAGAAGCCTCAGCCTGCTCGGATATCGAGTGAAATGCGCGCAATGAAGCGAGACGGACGAGACACTCTGGCCGCCCTCTTAAGCACCCAAGCCGCTCCTGTCGCTACAGCGGGAGGTGAACCTTCGGGCGTACCGCTAGTCACAGAGGAAGCTAATAATTCACCTCTACTGTCAGTTCATCAGGCAGTGTGTGTTCAGTATTCAGCTAATATGAGTGATGCTGCCACTCAAACTGATCAAAGCACGTCCAATGCAATTCATTCAATGCAACACAAATGTCCCAACCCCATTGATAAAGCAATAAATTCTCATCGCCGGAATGGCATACATGTGAAGTCAAAATCCATTTTAGGGGACTCCCTCTGAAAGCTCATCGCGAGAATGGCAAGAGTGCCAAACAGTAATCAGAGAAAAGGGTGGCTACTTTGAAGATACTAGAATATCACACGTTTTTAGTTATTTCACCTTTTTTCTAAGTACACAATACACACGTGTGCATTTGTAGCAAGTTATAACAGAATTCACCGGCGGAAATTATGTTGGCACGTTGTGTGGTTGGGGGGGGTGCTTTGTGAAGGGAACAGCTGGAAATAACTGTTACCTTCCGCGGGTCGCATGACAGACAGACATTGCTATTTCTTGCAGCCTAAATGTCAATAAAACAACGCGGATTAGCTCCGTGGTTTGATACTCCGCATCCTTCCCTAGCTCGCCACACATTCATAGTTTTATTGCCTTCAGTGAGAGTTTATAATGTCAATGGTCAAGAAAATAAAAAGGCACGAATGCCAATGTGTTTTGGCTTGTACTGTATGTAAAGCATACGACAGCTATGGATGCTAACAATCTACACAATTATATTGGAATGAGTTTGATGACGCAATAACTCACCTTGAAGATCTGCTGACAAAAACCTGAGTTCTCGACAACATACGCTCTCTCGCTCCGTTGTCATCGAGATGCACTTGCCGCAAGTACACCAGAAGTTTAGCCCAACTCTTGCCTCATCAGGTATTTCTTGCTCCGCATTTCGCCTTTGCTGCTCGTCTTGTGAACGACCGACAGTGCTGTCCTGCTCTTCACTTTTCCGCTCTGGTTCAAATTGGAAGGGACGAACTGACGAGATGTTGCTAATGAATGACACGCTGAAGTCGAGAGAAGTCCGGCAGCGGGATTTGTGACGTCACAGCACTGCGACGTCAACAACCATGGCGAACAATCAGTTAAAATAATTTTACAAATTTTATTAAAACGAAAACATTAAGAGGGATTTAATGTCAAATTATTATAACTCATACTAAGATGTATCTTTTAAGAATTACTTGTCTTAAAACTAGAGGATCACTTTAAGGATGGTTATTTGCTTTGCTTAGCCAAAACCACCTGAGGACAGAAGAAACAAGATGGATAGACATTTTTTTTTTTCAAAACTGAGCTTTCAAAAGCGACAACAACTACTGAGCGAGAATCAAGCCTTGAAGATGTGGACCATGAAACACCGGAGAGCACCGCCAAAGACGCTAATTGTACAACAGAGCCACAACCGGGCATACCATATTCAACAGGCAACATCCTTGGCCAAAAGCATAGTTGTCCTAAGCAGCCTGATTTGGAATTCCCCTAAAAACTGATGGGAAACAAAAAAACATTAATTTTCAATGTATGATTAAAAATATTCCTGGCTGGAATATTCAGTCAAAAAGGATGCCGTTTCCTGTTTTGCCTGCCGCCATGTTCAAACTCACCACGGTGAGGATTAATTTCGCAAGGGTGTGAGTGACTAAAAAACTTGGCATTAAATTGGATACCTCCGCAGAACGCAAAAATCGCCATCTACTTCTCCACAGAACGTGCGCTCACACACGCACGTACACACACACATAGCTGGGGTGTCTGTGTTTATAAGCATGGGTTAAGCTACTAACCGAGCATATATCTTGTAAGCCATGTTGTCAATCTGATTACTTTCTTTCAGTAATGAGCAATCTAACGAGTTCATTTGTCCAAGCCAATAATCTGATTTAAGTTAGTTTACTTAGTGCCTGTGTGTTACTATTTTGTTGTTGCCTCATAATGTATGTAGAATGAAGAACACTGTAGTCATGTACGTAGAGCATTTGAATAGAAAATATTGCTCGAGTTTCACACTCACACATCTCAAGTTTTCCCATTTGACAAAAAAAACAAACGGGTCAGACCAGAACGACTTATTCTACCAACATCGTCAGAATGCGAACAATCAATGAAAGAGGCAGGAGAGCTACAACAAATGGCTGTACTTGCTCACTAGAAATACAGAAATACTTCACATTTCTTTCCAGTTAAGATGACAAAAATATATCCGTGCGTTGCAAACTTTGCGCTGGCTCAAAAAGACTGTCGACTGCTAAAAACTTCACATCCAATTCAAGGAAGCACTTGGAATTACAGCACAATGTGACAAAACTCCAAACAAAGCCTACAGGTAATGAGACAGCCAGCACTTCTACAGTGTGCATGATATTGATATTTAGTTTGTAACCATCGGCGGAGTTTTACTTTTGTAGGATGCGGGGGGCAAAACATGTTGATGACTCTGAAACAAAAGTCAAAAGTTTGGTCACACCTCGTGATTTTTGCGTTTTATATATTTTCACTATTGTAAATTCTCACTGAAGACATCTACACTATGAACGAACACGTGGAATCATGTACCATGTATCATGAAGTAACTGAAAATAGGTTTTATATTCTACATTCTTCAAAGTATCCACCCTTGAGGTGTCTCCAAACTTTTGGCCTATACTGTATACAGTATACAGTGGGGCAAATAAGTATTTAGTCAACCACCAATTGTGCAAGTTCTCCTACTTGAAAAGATTAGAGAGGCCTGTAATTGTCAACATGCGTAAACCTCAGCCATGAGAGACAGAATGTAGGAAGAAAAAAAAAACAGAAAATCACATTGTTTGAATTTTTAAAGAATTTATTTCCAAATTAGAGTGGACGATAAGTATTTGGTCACCTACAAACAAGCAAGATTTCTGGCTGTCAAAGACGTCTAACTTCTTCTAACGAGGCCTAACGAGGCTCCACTCATTACCTGTATTAATGGCACCTGTTTTAACTCATTATCGGTATAACACCTGTCCACAATCTCAGTCAGTCACACTCCAAACTCCACTATGGCCAAGACCAGCTGTCGAAGGACACCAGAGACAAAATTGTACTCCTGCACCAGGCTGGGAAGACTGAATCTGCAATAGGTATAACGCTTGGTGTAAAGAAATCCACTGTGGGAGCAATTATTAGAAAATGGAAGACATACAAGACCACTGATAATCTCCCTCGATCTGGGCTCCATGCAAACTCTAATCCCATGGCGTCAAAATGATAACAAGAACGGTGAGCAAAAATCCCAGAACCACACAGGGGGACCTAGTGAATGACGTACAGAGAGCTGGGACCACAGTAACAAAGGCTACTATCAGTAACACAATGCGCCGCCAGGGACTCAAATCCTGCACTGCCAGACGTGTCCCCCTGCTGAAGAAAGTAGTCCAGGCCCGTCTGCGGTTCGCTAGAGAGCATTTGGATGATCCAGATGAGGACTGGGAGAATGTGTTATGGTCAGATGAAACCAAAATAGAACTTTTTGGTAGAAACACAGGTTCTCGTGTTTGGGGAAGAAAGAATACTGAATTGTGTCCGAAGAACACCACTGTGAAGCATGGGTGTGGAAATATCATGCTTTGGGGCTGTTTTTCTGCAAAGGGACCAGGACGACTGATCTATGTAAAGGAAAGAATGAATGTGGCCATGTATCGAGAGATTTTGAGTGAAAATCCCCTTCCATCAGCAAGGACATTGAAGATGACACGTGGCTGGGTCTTTCAGCATGACAATGATCGCAAACAAACAGCCAGGGCAACAAAGAAGTGGCTTCGTAAGAAGCATTTCAAGGTCCTGGAGTGGCCTGGCCATTCTCCAGATCTCAACCCCATAGAAAATCTGTGGAGGGAGTTGAAAGTCCGTGTTGGCCAACGACAGCCCCAAAACATCACTGCTCTAGAGGACATCTGCATGGAGGAATGGGCCAAAATACCAGCAACAGTGTGTGAAAAGCTTGTAAAGAGTTACAGAAAACGTTTGGCCTCCGTTATTGTCAACAAAGGGTACATATCAAAGTATTGACTTGAACTTTTGGTATTGACCAAATACTTATTTTCCACCATGATTTGCAAATAAATTCTTTAAAAATCAAACAATGTGATTTTCTGTTTTTTTTTTTTTTCCATTCTGTCTCTCTTAGGTGAGGTTTACCCATGCTGACAATTACAGGCCTCTCTTATATTTTCATGTGGGAGAACTTGCACAATTAGTGGTTGACTAAATACTTATTTGCCCCATTGTATATACATCTTGACACTGTTCGTTTTCAATAAATATGTTGTTGTTGGTAGCGTTTGAAAGTTTAGGTTTAAAGAAATTCTAAATATCCATCTTGCCTCCTCAGGTATAGTTTTGGCTAAGCAAAGCAAAGTACAGTCTCTAATGTGCTAGTCACATGCTCTGCTCGAAAAATGATTTCGACCCATTATGAAAGACTTTCTAGGATTCTTGTTCATTTCATTCATTTTTGTTGTTTCTTTTATTGCTTTACACCTTTTACAAACAACATTTTAATGGCTAGGTCTTTATTTTAAAGGGGAAGTTCAGAATTTTTGACATTAGGCTTAAACTGGGAGTGAGTGGGGCTTTAATTAGTCGTTGGAGTTGATTTGAAAAAATTCCATGCAACTGTTAGTTTCATGGTTCCGGAGGACTAAGCTAGCGCGAGTCAATGGTGGCTGAAATCAACTCTATCGGCTAATTAAACCCCCGCTAACTCAAAGATAAAGCCTTACGTGAAAAATTCATTTACATCCGATGACATTTTTGTGTTGTAATTTTTATGTTGAGGCAGCAAAAGGAGAAAAATTGGTAAAAAAGTAACTGATAAGTTACTTTAAAGTAGCTTAGTTACTTTGATAATACAGTAATCAGTAAAGTAACTGGATTACTATTTTGAGGTGTAATCAGTAATTAAATTACTTTTTTAAGTAATTTGTGACAACACTGCTTGTATGTAATTCTTATTGCTGGCTTTTCAGGGTCATCAACATGTTTTGTCCCCCCGCCACAAAAGTCAAACTCTATGGTTCAGGTGTGAACCTTTACAAGTAACAGAAGGCAAAATAAAAACCCACTGGGTACCTTCCAAACATACAGAAATACAGCAGCTGCCCCTTATAGAACAAAAAACACATTTAGTAGCTTGCAGAAAGAAGTAGACTTGATATACATTGTTGCAGCCTCTCATTTATTTATTTTTACTGAGCTGTTCCAAAACAGATGGCGACATCTAGAATAATTACCATGATCATATAACTGAATGATTACATGACAGACAGAAAGTTACGTATAAGTGATGTCATCTATGTGGTGTATTGTTTCCCTCACCACCTTCCTCAGTGTGCTGCTTTTGTCTGCTGCAGGGGCAAAATGAGGTAAACAGAAGAATGATGGCAGTTGAACATGTGCAAATGAATGTGAAATGGGATATCTGTGCATCCGCACTATCTATAATTGGACGAGTAATTCATTAGCACACATCCTTGCCTTCACCTTCTTGTTGGTCTGACCATCGGCCTAATAAGGAGATAGGATGGATGATGAAGAGAGACAATGAAGGTCAAGCCCTTGTCGTGCACTCGTTTTACTGGAGAGTTTGTAGAAAGAGCACAAATACAATTGGCTGGCATTGATAAATGCTGTGTAGTCTTTCACCTCTGATGTCACAGTGCTTGCATGTATTATTGCAACACATTTTCAAACATAAATGCAAATACAAACGGGGAAAAAAACTACCTAGTGTATGCCTTTAAGTATGTCTATCCTGTACGGCAGGGGTCACCACACTGGTCCTCGAGGGACACTGTGGGTCCTGTATTTTTTTCCTACCAATCGAGCACAGCCAGTTTAACCAGTGAGGTTTTTGCTAAAACAAACAGCACCTGACTGTAATCAACTGATTACACTTGTAAGCAGAGGTGGTTAGTAAGGCGTTACATTTACTCAGTTACATTCACTTGATTAACTTTTGGAGACAAATGTACTTCTAAGAGTAGTTTTACTGAGCCATAATTTTTACTTTTACTTGAGCAGATTTGTGAAGAACAAACACTACTCTTACTCCGATTCTTTGGGCTACTCTAGTCATTACATTTTTCTTCTTCATTCTACATATTAGATTTTATGTTTTTTGCCCGAGATGCCAACAGTGGTTCTACCAGTTTCATCAATGAGATGTTGCAACACTAATCACGTTTCCATTATACCAATCAGAGTCAAGCTTGCTGTTTTATGATGATGCCTGTTCAATCACGTGGTGTCTTTAAAGCACCATTAAAAAATGAAGTATTTGACATGAAGGGCCCCTGTCCTCGTGACTCGAAAGCAAAGATTTTGACCACTCTCCCAGTTGTTATTTGGCACCGATTGACCACGGAAGACCTGAGATATGAGCCTTTTAATTTCGTAATGGGAAATATATTTTTTCCACAAGAGGGCAGTCATGCTCTTTGGACGAATGATGCTTCATTTCTGTAGATTTTTTCTCCCTCGGAAATTTAATGACTTGTTTTGTATTTCTCTGGCTTAATGCGGTTATGTAATAGGTTATAGTTCAGTATAATATAGCCTGAGTTATGCTTCTGCGTTGCGGTGATAAGCATTCGATAGCTCTGCGACAAGGGAACACGTTGCTCTGTAATTCACCGCCAAGCCACTAGTGGGGTGTGGCGTTGTGTTTGTACAGTTTTGGGGGAATCTTGTCGACTTCCTCTAGTTTTCTTCCGGTTACACAACAATGCCAACGGAAACGGAACGCTTGAATGTGGATCTTCAGCTCATCAACATTAGACAACAAATGTTGATAATACTGTGATGTCCGTAACTGTAATATCCGTAACTAAACGCGGGTCCTTTACGAGGCGATCAGACTGGGGAGCCGTGACATAGCGGGAAGCGAGCGGAAAGAACGGGAGAAAGCGAAAGTTAGCAGTCGCATGTTGTGGCAGGCCACTATTATTTTGTTATTTATTTTATTGCTGCCACAATAAAGTGGGGTAAGCCATCATCGACTCCTCTCCTTCTTCCTTCCATCTGTTATCATAAAAGCACTGAGGCACTCTCAATCAGTGATGATGTATCAAGTGTGAGAACTATTGTTGAAAATTGAAAAACTTTGCTGACACCAAATCTGTGCTTTATTCTTCATATACTTAAAGTGTGAAATGTAAATAAGTCACAGACTCACAGCAAACATACGTATGTAGAGAATAAATGATGAAGTGCACCAACCAAAAATACGAAATAAAGTGATGAAAAGCCGGCGTTTTTTGGCCGACTGTGTCACCGCTTCGGGTGGCCATTCGCTTCCGAACACACACATACTTGTCTCTGTGTTTTTTCCATTTTTTTAGGCAATCGCTGACCTTGCTATTTGGCAACCTTTATAATGTCTTGACGAAACATTGTGGAAGTTGTCGTACTTGCTCTTCGATGATACTCTCGTCGGCTTGGCCAATTTTTGCGTGTAGCAAAACAATGTTTGAAAATGGCGGTGATTTCGCACTGAACCGGAAACAACCGTCTGAGCGGACCAATCACAGTCCATTTGCGCCACTTCACCATGCACTGACGTGTCAACCAGTCAGAAAATTGTGGAGATGCACGTCAGGCTACGGCGAAGGGTCGTAAATCAGGTCTGCCTTGGCCCAGTAGGTCTGCCGCAGAAGCATAACTCCGCCTTTGCCTAACAGCGTTTTCCACCTGTAAACAAACGAACAAAAAACTTGTAACACTTGCATTTATACGTTGATATAATTGTGCCATCCAACATGTACTGATTAGCAACAGGCTAGTAGAAGATAAAGTAGCTGTAGTAAATAATATTAAAGATCATCATAATAACAATTATCATCGTAATAACAATATCAAAGGCAACAAGCCGTTTCATGCACAAGACTTTAGCTTTAGTATTTTTTGAGCACCGGACACGTGAAAATGCAGGGATAGGGAGAACATGTGTTCCATAACACAGCGGCAACATGGCTACAAAAACACCCTGTCTTTGTGGTGGCACTAGCTTGGTTCCACATGTGCCTTGATGAACATGTTGTCCTCCCTGCCGTGATGATGGCAGATGGATGCAGTATTTCCAAATTGTCTTTTTAAGGGATTTTGATGAGTAATGTTACTCCAGCTCCACTGTTGTTTTGGATGGAGAAATTCTAAAATGGAACTGGCTTGCAGACATAGGGAAGTAAAGGGGAAGTACCTCGAAAACTTGTCTAAAGCCATAATCCTTTATTATGATGCTTCTTGAAATGTATTATTTACATACAGTATATATCATATACTCACTTGTAGGGATGGGACTCAAGATCTGGTTCTGTTACGGGTGTTTCAATTCCATGGAATCGTTTGGCAGTTTATCTACCAATTCTCTTATAGATTACAAACAGTACAATTTACGCCACATAATTTGCGCATGTTACACACATTCAGTTCAGTAATAGAAACTACATAACTACTCAAAGAGTGACCACTCACCAGGTATAATCTGAACAGTCATCATCGGGTGATTATGCATGTATATTCACAGGCCAAGTCATGATTCATGAGACTGCTTAAAGAAATGGTGATTTTTCCAAAAAAGTCTATTAATGGGTCTATTGTATTCTTCGTCGAATACTCTAGAAGAAAAATAAAACATATATGCATCTAAAATACTCCTAAACGATTTTATTAGAAATTTTAATACTCCTGTTAGAACGGTTCCTTGGGTATACGTTCATTCCCATAGCAATCAGTCAGTTACGTCCTGTTATTGTCCTACGTCACAAGTGCTGCGTATTCTGGGACTGAGAATAGGCGTAAGGTGCGCATTTCGAGCAGAGTGTGGCCACCTGTTAATCTGTGTGCGTCCGTGAACGAATGTAAGTATTTCCTCTTCATGTCATAAAGTTCTTATGATAAGTTAGAGCCGTTATCAGTGCGACCGGGTTGCTCCTGCTTGTCCTCGCTGCGTCGAGGAGAGCGTTGTTTACATTATATTCACGTTGCACATTTGTGTTAAGAGGGAATGTGTTATTTTAGCATCTTAAGATTATGTTGTACATCTATATGAGTATAAACTGCATAGTTTTCTTGAGTTATTCTCATATCAAGTGTCATTGCCTGTATAGTTGTGCCTGTTGCCAAGTTGAATTAAAAGTGCCAAATACCAACTCCACTCTCCGCTCATTGTGTTCTAACCGATACCCCAAGGCGAATGAACCATAGAACACATTAAACCCAGAACCTCATACAGTCCAATAGTCCAAATTAGAATCGATAAGAGAATCGATAATGAATCTAATCGTTAAGCAACAATATCGATAATCGGAATCATAGAAATCTTATCAATTCCCATCCCTACTCACTTGTAGGATTTTATTGTTTTAGACAACACAACCTACATTTTCATAACCATTACTCTTTGTTGCACAGATGTTTTAGTCCTACTCCAAATATGGACAAATGTAAGAATGTAGATAGAAGACTTACTATGACAAATAGGGATGTCCCGATCCAGGTTTTTGCATTTCCGATCCGATACCGATACTGTTTTGCACTTCCGATCCCATACCTATACTGGCCGATACCGGCCTATCTGAGCATGTATTAAAGTTTAGAGTTATTTAGCCTCCTTACTTAGTTGTCAGATTCATGTTGAAAAGGGTTTTAGTACTCTTGATAACAACCTGCCAGCTGAATTAGGTGAGTTTGAATAACACACAATGGTTGGTAACAAGAAACTGACCTGTTTATTCAGTGACAAACACAAAACATTCTAAATAACAAACAGAAATGGCATAGTCAGTCAGTAAAACGTGCAAATAATATTGTAAACTGTCAGTGGAAAATCCAACAAACTTCCCAAGCTATTAGATGCTTTTAATGTTTTGTGCATTAGTTACAAAAATTGTATAAAAAGCCTCTCAGGTTTAAATAAACGACTATTTCAGTATCAATTCATTCAATTCACTTAATTTTGCGAATCAACTGTTAAAGTTGTTAAAATTGCTCCTGTTATTCCATAATTTCCCTTCTACGTTTGACATGTGAAAGTTTTAAAACGGTTTTGAAGATAGATTCAAGTCAAGATTTTGCCGATTTAGGAGTATTTTAGATAAAAAGTTAATTAGGTTCGCTTGGAAGGTTCAATACAACAGCCTACAAGGTAAGTCTCCTGCTTTAAGCAGGCGGCTGTTTACTAACGCACGTAGTTTTCAATGCAAGTGTTGCCAACGGCATCGAGTCTGTCATTTTGCATCTAGTTCTGTATACATATGATATCTATTAGACAAGCATGACTTTTATGCTGCATTCCAGAGAAGTGGGATGTCGGATTTATCTCACTCGGATGGTACCAGTTCTGACCTCAAAGCGTTCCAAGCAAATGTAAACATCAATGATGGCTGATCGCGACGAGGTGTTTTTTTATTTTGGCCATCCAAAGACATTTTGACCTCCAGCGAACCTGCCTTCCTATAAGTGATCAAATAGTAGAGGAAAAACGACGGCTGCGTTATAGCCCACACTGTAAACTGCCTTTTTTTTTTAGTTACACCCTTTGCTGATCGTCAATATATAGTCATAGCCCAACAAAGATGATGTCGGACTTTTCCGGCCTCCGACTAGGAAAATATCATTGGAAGGCCACTCGAACTGGGAGGTCCAAATCACGAAGTCGGAGAAAAAAATAACTACCCCGACTTGCAAGTTGTTTCGATCTGACGTCACTGGACGAAATGGCGTTCAAGAAAACGTATTGAATGCTAACACAATAATAAAGTAAATCAAGTTTGAGACACCATGTATTTTTTTCTCATACAGTGAATTATCTTTGTTTTGCTATGTTTTTATATTGACGATCAGCAAAGGATGTAACTGAAAAAAAAGGCAGTTTACAGTGTGGGCAATAACGCAGCCGTCATTTGTCCTCTACTATGAGCATTGGTAAAAGCGCTCTACAAATAAAATGTATTATTATTATTATTATTACTATTTGATCGCTTATAGGAAGGCAGGTTCGCTGGAGGTCAAAATGTCTTTGGATGGCCAAAATAAAAAACACCTCGTCGCGATCAGCCATCTTTGTTGTTTACATTTGCTTGGAACGCTTTGAGGTCGTAACTGGTACCATCCGAGTGGGATAAATCCGACTTCCCACTTCTCTGGAATGCAGCATAAAAGTGTTGGATGGTGCGTCTTTACTCACCAGAGATAATGGCTCGTCATCCAGAATGAATTCTTCGGCAATGACTCTTCTTATTCCCTGGGCTTTGGGACTGTCGAGTGCCAGTTTGTCACGCATAGCAAAAGTTTCTGCCAGTGTTAGTTGCGTAGGACCTTTCTTTTTGTCTTCGGTTTTCTTAACATACTCCTCATATTGTTTGTGGTGGTATTTCGCTAAATGCTTGATTAGGTTGGTTGTATTAAAACTTCTTACAGCTTTACCACCACGCTTGAATTTATTGTTGCATATGTTGCACTCTGCCTCTTCGTCTTTGTCGTCCTTTAAGGTGAAATGATCCCACACAGCTGACATTTTTACCAATAAAGTCTCTCGGTAAATTGGGAGACGGTAATGTAGTGTGTTGAAGGAGTGCCGTAAAATGCGGACCGGCGTCCGATCCGATCCAAATATCGGATCGGGACATCTCTAATGACAAATGTATGCAGTATTACTATGCCGAGAAGCACCCTCTCTTGTACAATGATTGCACAGCTACAAAAAAGTCAAATTGACTTATTATTTTTCAACTAAAACACAATTCATTTGCGCAAATATATGATATTAACCAAGGCCTTTTCTCCGCGTGATAGAGGCTAAAATGATAACCCAGTAAATGTGTTGTAGCCCCAGGTAAAGATACACATCCATGAATGTTTTTTTTGTTTCACTTTTTTTTAATCTGATGACACATGGCAGTTGTTAGCATCATAGACAGCTACTTCCAAAGGGTTTCATGGGATAGCCAAAAGTAAAGAATTACCAACATGATAATTTATGCGATTGTAATGATAAAATTCAGCCAAAACATTGTACTTATCCTCCTGATGGTGACATTGTATGTCCTTCCGACTCACGAGGTCAAAAAAACAGTGAGGAAGTGGACACCCACCCAAAACACAGTAAAACCATGCACAGATTGGCTTCATTTTGAAAGCTTTGATTATTGTGCCATAAATTATGCGAGTGAAAATATAAGCTTGACATTCATGTGTGAATATGAACAGCGGACTCAGTGTTTCAGGCGTTGAAGCTGTCCTGAGAGACAACTGAACTGAATGATTGGCAACTGCAAATTAAACCTAGTGAAAAATGTCCCACGAGGGAAAGTGACTACTCCCAAGGACATATTTAGGGTTGCTTTATTTCGCATTGTTATAATTCATGACAACACTGTGTTTTAGCATGGAAAATAAATTTGATTTAGTGGAAAGTTATTTGACTGCTAAACCCAAATCAGATTTCAATCCACCCCGCAGTGGCTCTTAAGATAGAAGAATTATACCCTGCCGGGCCTCTTGTCCAGCATCTTAACTGTCAAAGCTTTTGGTAATCCTGAAAGTCAAGCAATGTCTATCACAGCTGTCGAAACATAGTTCACTATAGCTTTTTGAGTGAAGGGTTTAAAAATTGCTGTTCGTGAAAGTCAGTAGAATACGTCAACCGTCCTTGGAAGTCAGTTGAAATGGGCTTCAGCTCACCATTGACTCAGCCAGTGGCGTTCCTAGCCTACATGGTGCCCTGAGCGACAAGATGCTTTGCCCCCCCCAAAAAAATATATATATCACAAAAAAACAGCAACGGCTGACCCACGAAATACAGAGCATGGAATATACTTAGCACAACCTCTTCTGCCCTCAGTTGAGCGTATGGCTACTCAACCTTGACAGCGAGCTAAACACCATAAAAAAGAAGTTCCAAAACAAAGACAGTATACTTGGTCTTTTTCTACAGTTTCATTTCTTTCCTTTTAACTGAATTTTTGTAAAACTGCAAACATACAAAAAACACGAGTGTTATGCACAAAAAAAAGTTCTTCACAACACCAATGTGTTAGAGTAAATGACAGAAAAACTGGTTACATTATGAGCAAATAAAATGAAATGGCTTATTTAGCTTAGCACAAAAACGTGTCGGTTCAAGCCACATAAATGATAACAAAAAAAAAACAGAATAGATACACTGAAATGACATCGGATACATTGTTAAAACGTGAAAACTTACAGAACTTGTTTTGTCAAGGGTTTCCAACGATGTGTGGTGCAGAGGAGGTGTGTATTGTCTGAACACCTCAAGGCTTCTTTTCCAACTCAAATATTAAGTTCGTCCTTTTTGCCTGCTGCTTCCAGTAAGTTCCCACTTGGGGAAGCCAAGCCCACACAGCAAAACCAAAGAAAAACTGCAGTGTCCGGAGCCACAACAGTGACATCTTGTGGACGGATGAACAATGTATAATTTTCGAAAGAAATCAAACTTAAAAGGTAGTCTACATAACATAAGGGACAGAACACAATCCAACAACCAAAACACAGTATTTGCTAAGAATGTTACATTACACAACAAACCAGTTAAAAGTGCACAACAATAAATATGGGCAAAAGAATATTAATTTGACATCACAAACATAAAAAATATATATATATTGTAGAAATAATAACGAAAGTGTGGAAGATTCCACTTGAGACTAGTTAGCTCAGTGTTGACTACTACATTGTCTCCGGTTAGAGAGCACAGGAGATTAAATCAAATACTTTTTGGGCTCATGTGCAAGTGTACATACATGTACTCACATTTAGTATCTGGCGAATAACATACAGACAAATCGGCAACATTCACAGACCTCTTAATATGTTTAGCTTTTAAACATTATACCACATCATTTTAACTATAAACAGGGGTGCACATATTTTTTTTGCCCAGGTTCTCAGAGGAGGACCTGGAGATGTGACTTGGTCCTCATTGAGAGCCGACCCGCCTGATGCGATAAAATTATGACAAGCTTTAGTTAGAGCCAAATACCTTTAATTAATTATATTAACAATTAATGCCTGATTAACATCAACTGGCACAACAAAATTGCCATTACTTTGAAGTGAAATGTAAAGAAATAAACATAAAAGCAGTACTAATTCAAAATAAAGGGCATTATGCGGCTCCCACATTAACTCCAAGCCTTTGTAAAAGTGGGATGTCCTCCTCCTCATAAGAGCTCAATGAACGTGCATGTTTAGTTTTGTGAAATGCGAGCAAAAACACGTTTGTCAGTGCATGGCGCTGCTCTTCATTAACTTTATTCTGCCACTTGTCCATAGGGCGAGTGGGGTGCTGCCTGACATCGATAGTTTGCTTAATTGCCACATGCTCTGTTTTTTTCGTGCATTTCAAAGTTTGGATGGCTGAAATTCTTGGACCCAACATAAAATACGCTGCCGTTATCAGCGATTCTCACGGCAAATTTTGTACCACATATCCGTGCGAGCATCATTTGCTTCTAGCTATGGTACCTCCTGCAGCCACTTTTCAGCAAAAGTCCTTTTTTCGGTAGCTCCGGTGACGTCTCTGTCGTCTGTCTGTCCTTTGACGGGGGTGGGGGAACACGGAAATAATTGCTCAGTGGGGCCTGCCTCCGACATTTTGAGAAGTGATTATCTCGTGTCCGCCGCAAATACAGTGGTCAGCCATCGGTACGCAAAAGCGTATGGAAACCGTTGAGGGCCAGCGCGTTTGTATACGTCCAGTACGCACGTGCGCATGCGGACCACTTATGTGCACCCCTGACTATAAACCAACTATAATGAAAATTTGCATGCTATCTCCCTTCAAACCCAGTGTTGTCACAGATTACTTAAAAAAGTAATTTAATTACTGATTACTGATTACACCTCAAAAAAGGAATCTAGTTACTTTACCAATTACTTTATTATCAAAGTAACTAAGTTACTTAAAAAGTAACTTATCAGTTACTTTTTACCAATTTTTCGCCTTTTGCTGCCTCAACATAAAAATGACAACAAAAAAATGTCATCACATGTAATTGAATTTTTCACATAAGGCTTAATCTTTGAGTTAGCGGGGTTTAATTAGTCGATGGAGTTGATTTCAACTACCATTGACTCGCGCTAGCTTAGCCACCCCGGAGCCCTGAAACTAAGAAATAACTGAAAAACTGCACTGAATTTGTTCAAATCAACTCCAATGACTAAATAAACCCCCGCTAACTCCAAGATAAAGCCTAATGTCAAAAATTCTGAACTTCCCCTTTAAAATAAAGACCTACCTGTTAAAATATTGTCTATAAAAGTTGTAAAGCAATAGAACAAACAACAAAAATTAATTAAATGAACAAGAATCCTACAACGTATTTCATAATGGGTCAAAATCATTTTTCGAGCAGATCATTTGACTAGCACCTAAGACACTAGCTTTTGCTTTGCTAAGCCAAAACTACACCTGTGGAGGCAAGATGGATATTTAGAATTTCTGTAAACCTAAGCTTTCAAACGCAACCAACAACAACTGCGCTTGAACAGTTTTATATACTGTATATGTATATATACAGTATTGGCCAAAAGTTTGGTGACACCTCAAAGGTGGATACTTAGAAGAATGTAGAACATAAAACCTGTTTTCAGTTATTTCTCTTTTTTTGGCCATTCCACATGTTCGTTCATTGTTTTGATGTATTCAGAGAGGATTTACAATAATAGTGAAAATATATAAAACGAAAAATGTGTAAGTGTGTCCAAACTTTTGACTTTTGTTTGTAATCAACATGCTTTACCCCCAGCCCCACAAAAGTAAAACTCTGCCTATGGTTACAAACACTGACAATAAAATGTGCATAAAGGCTGGTTACAAACTGTAGAAGTGCTGGCTGTCTTGTTACCTGTAGGCTGTATCGAGTTTTGTCGCGTTGTAGTGTAATTCCAAGTGCTTCTTTGTTGATTCAGCGACCGACAGTCATTTTCAGCCAGCGTAAAGTTTGCAACGCACGGAGATATTTTTGTCGTCTTTACTGGACAGAAATGTGAAGTAATGGCTGTATTTCCAGTGAGCAAAGGAATCCATTTGCGGTATATATCCTGCCTTCCACTGTTAGCCTCGCTGCCTCGTCAGAATGCTATGTTGTTGACCGCCGTGGCAGACAGCGCTCAGCCTCAGACTGCACCGTAATACACGCCCCCGCCCCCCCCCCCCCCCCCCACGAGAAATGGTCTTCGTACATGACTACAGTTTTCTTCATTCTCCATACATTATGAGGCAAAAGCAAAATAGTAACGCACAGGCACTAGGGAAACTAACTGAACGCGTTAGATTACTCGTTACTGAAGAAAGCAATCAGATTACAGTAACGCGTACTGTTCAAACAACACATAATTATTTTGATATGATGCTAAAAGTCATAGCCGATAAGAAAAACAAGCTAACAACTACAAAATTACGAACGTGAGCGATTAAAAAAACGGACACAAACACAGATTTAACACAACTGTTCCTCCGCCTAGCATTGTGAGGTATGTTCATGATGTGCAGCACCTTTAATTCACTTAACAAAGCATACTCACATAATCATTGAAGGAGCAGACACATGAACAGGTGTTCGGCCATTCCTTACTACGCGGCGAAACGTCCTACACAATGCTCAGGGCGCTTGCGCGTGCATCCACACGCATGCGCACATCGGTTAGAAGCAGCGAGTACTCACTATTTTTGTTTTTATTTAGTTATTTAGAACCTTTTCACTGCCTCAAAGATACTTTTTGCATGTATTACCCTCTCATACTTTTAACCATTGTGTTTTTTTGTGTTAGCTTTGAAGCAGTTGACCAAATTAGTCACGTAGCGTATTTAAACCGTCCTTATTGGATATAACTACATTTAAGTATTTTCTGCAGGCATTTTTTTAGTACTTTATTCCTGTATGCAGCTAAACAAAACAAGTTTAGAGCGCACGATAGTACTTTTGGCAGAACACCGGGAAACGAAGAACTGGAAATAAAAGCACTAGCAGTTTCCAAAATAGTTTCTTATTTTGGGGTTTTGTGCAGACAGTAAATTCGGTCTGCAGGGGGTGTCATTGTAACACTGGGAGACCATCACTCGCGTGCATGTCCCTCTACTAGGGTAACAACTTCCATAAGTAGGAAAAAAAAAAAGGTTTATAAAACGGTTTATTAATCATATTTGTGTAGCTAAAAAGTAAAAAATTCTTTTCAAACTTTTTTTTGACATTTCATACACTTTACAGTACCGTGTTTTCAAATTGCAACACACCCAAGAACAAATTTTTTTTTTTGAAAATAGTCTTTTTGTGTTCTGCCAAAATATCCTCCGTGGCAAAATGCCTACCAATGCCCAGTGCACTTGCGCATGCATGTGCACATCCGTTACACTAGAACTACCAAGGGTGGATCAAATGCTACAATTCCCTTATGTATCCAGAGAAGGGTCATCTGACCCTAATCAGCATATCTGTTGTGAGCTTTGAGGTCCCCATTAGTCATTCCCATTCACACTCGCAAAACCACAAGTTTGGATTGCTCCAATTAGCATCTTGATTGTCTGCAGGGCAGGGCTACCTTTGCTTTGTTAAACAGTGGACAGCTCAGGCAGGCAATCGGGGGGACAACCTTTTTACATATTTCAAAAGCTGCAGTTTGCCTACATACAAGGGACGGTGCAATTAAAAACAAAACAAAACATTTTTATGTGGTGACGTATGACACTTTGCCCTTTTCCCAGGGCTAGGTGTTGGAGGTTGTTGACGAAGCAATTTTTCTTTCTGCACCTTCTTTGTGCACATGAGAGTGAGCCAATTCCTTTGTAAGACAAACCAAGACGTCCACCCGTCCCTCTGCAAGACCAGCCAAGAAGTCCACCTGTCTCCCTTGCCTTCCGGTGCATGTCATTGTAATACTACCAGCAGTATTTATTAAGGATTTAGAGTAAGTTTTTGGGCTGCAGAACTAAGTAATGGAATTATAATATATTCCTATTATAAAATCCTGCTCGATATGCCACCATTTCGACTTACAAACAAGGTCCTGGAACGAATTAACTTCGTATGTCGAGGTACCACTATATTTTAGTTTTTATTGAGTCTTTTTTTGCCTTTCCATTGCCTCAAAATACTTTTGGCGTATGTTATCCTCTGATAGCTTTTAAGAATTGTGTTTTCTTGTGGTAGCTTCGAAGCAGTGGTTAACTGTTGACCACATTTGTCTCGACCCTTATTTGATATTGTTATATTTAAGTATTTTCTTAAGGCATTTTTAATACGTTCTTCCTGTATGCATCTAAACAAAACAAGCCGAAAGCGCACAGTAGTACTTAGTGTGTCAAATTCGCCATTGGTAGACGTTTCGCCGGTCTAGGATATTTTGCCAGAACAATGGTATTAACAAGGAACATTTGTAACAAATCAAATTCTTCAGAACAAGGACTTTTTGCGTAAAAACAATGTGTGCATTTAACTGCTCAAAAGAAGTGAACCCTTTTTAAGAGGAACTGTTAGCATTCGCGGAATGTTGAGGATCCCTGAGCAGACTCAAGCACTGTGTAGTGATGAACAAAATTATTTGTTTGCATCCAAAAAGAAGAGAGGGGAGCTTTCTGATAGGGGTAGTCGAGCCGACGTGAGGCGATGAAGCTTGGGAAGGTGGCAGGCGTAAAATCCGACGAGAGGCGCACGAAAACAGGATAGAGCGAGAGCAAATAAGTCATGAGCCGGTGATCACAGAAATCAATGAGGAACGCGAGATACAAGTGACGTAGGAAACAGACAAGATGATCGGGCGACGAGGTGGCGGCGTCCACTGCCTTTTTATGACTCCTGAATGTCATTGCCAGCACCTGTGGCCACCCATCTGACGTCCAACCTACAATCAGATTAAAAACTCGCATAACTTCCCCAGGTGGGCCAGGTCTCAGGAGGGAACAACTTTACAAAGTTCAGCTGCAATTATTTTGTTATCCAGAGGTGATGAGGGTTCTCAAAAAATGTTTTCGATGTCGATGCACCTTCTGCTCGCATTCTTTTATGTCTCGAGTTCTCCGTGTGACGCTCTACGGTTGCTTTGCCCCTGCTGCTTATGTCCACGTCACACCGGCAAAGCGGGCAGGAACCGTGGAACGAGTGTCGACTCCTTTTGGTGAGGAAATCGTGCTGTTTCATCCATTCAGTGTTAAAAGATGTCTGCCATTTTGGCATGTTTCTGAGCACTAGTGCCAAATCTCAGTGAGGAAATGATGTCGTCAGATAGGAACACTTGAAGCTTTGTTTACATTTTATTGAACCAAAGATATAGGACGTTTTTAAATGAAGCCATTCTTGGCTAATCACAGACCAGTTGGGATAACCGTGTGGCTGAGTTGGTCACATAAACTGAACCACAGACAAATAGCGTCCCGCTATCCAGGCTGTGCCAGATGCCAGACACATCATCAAAAAGGCTGAGTGTCCGTCCCAAAACCGGACAGGTGGCCACCCTACATTGGACTCTGCACTGGCATAATGATAGAGAAAATACGAGGGTGGATGTCAACAATGCACTCATTAATCTGTTGAAACTTTCACAACATAAATACTGTTTGATAGGATTTAAAAATTGAAACATGCTGTATTGTACTTAAATGTAGCGGCACCCGAAAAAGCAATCTAGTAGAGGTGAAATAAAGCCAACTAACCTGTAAACTGGATTTGAGGACTAACAGAGCTATATATCATCCTGAATCATGAGACATATGAAAAATATTGTACTTATACACATTTTGCCGTTCTTCCTCCAGCTCTATTTTAAGCGTTTCTATGGTTACCCAAGGTGCAGATATTGCTGGTTGAAAGAGATTTTAAGGTGAGTTAGAACTAGAAAACATAAGAAAGAACGCTCAAGTCTTGCATGTGTCACTGAGGGCATGTTTACAGTGTTTAAAGATCTGTTGGTGGCAGGTGAAGATGAGAGACGAGAGCGAACTGTTGCTCGATGGATGCAAAGTGGGATCAGACTACTTTTGCTAGACGTCAATGCTTACTATTCAAGATATTTCTTAGATGTGGTTTATTTTTTTCATGTAGCTGCTGAGCGAAGCCAACACTTTGCTCTCTTTTTGTGAGCTCTGCAAATGGAAATTGAGGGAAAAGTCACAAATATTTGTTCACAAGCAGTCCAAGGTTAAGGAAAAAATTAGATATTGTCGAAAAGTGCAAATGTGCTACCAAACTGCTTCAAAGACAAATTGAAGTATGTGCAAAGAAACACTATTGAGCAGGGCCATGCAGAGACCGATGGATGGGCAGGTGCTCATATGGGCACATGAACAACAATTTAATACACCTTTCAACAACATAATTTCCAGTTTATCCACCTTTACAGTAAAATTGGCTTTGAATGTGACAGACTTTAATTGGGAAGGGGGAACAATGAATAGAAATCAACACTGTCATCAACACTTTCTGGCTGGGACTCAGTCTTTGCGTCTTTTCTTCCTTCAACCTCTATATTAAAACTTCCTCACTCAACTTGTTGTTCATCTGAGAACAAACCAAATTAGATGTTCACTGAGCCACCATCAGCACAGTTTTTTCAAACCTATTATTTCATTATTAGAGAACTTAAAGATGCGTACCCTTCTAAATAAAGTTGTGAAGCGAACGGACAAATATACTAGTAGTTGCCTATAGAGAGTAGAGACACACGGATTGAAATGGCCTTGGGTCAAGGGGGTAATTCATTATTAAGGTAGAAAACTATATAAAAGAAAATTACTTTTTTTTTTTTTTAATATCCCCACAATAAACCTGATGTAACAATTTTCACTACAATATTTCCTCGAACACGGTTTAATAGGAAAACACCGTTTGTTTGCAACACCATATTTCCTAAGACTCCTCCCCACACACCCAGGTCACAGAGGAACAGCGTGCAGGGGGAGGGGTGGCGTGTTATGTGCCATCTTTGCAGCACACAGATGGCTTTTAATTTTTTTTTTTTTTTTTTTTAAGGTGTTTTCGGTGTTCAAGTAAAGTACTCGGTGGTGTGCCTGCAAAGTCGGACGGCACACAAATACACACACACACACACACAAAAAGCCCAGTCACAGGGGGCACTTTGGCCATGTAGGGGCAAAGGGGCAGGTGCTCAAGCACCCTCCGCTCCCCCCTCTGCACGTGCCTGCCATTGAGAGCAAACTGACAGTAAACATACAGGAGGTATGTTTTCGAACTGCATGAAAATTGCTACATAACAGACTGTCTCTTACAAAATCATTTTGAGATCCTCTGAATATACAAGTATTACATTTCAAATTTAGTGTGCCATTTCGGTTGCATGTTGATGTTTCCTATGCCTTCAAAATGTAGACTATGTATACAGTCGGTCCAGGATTCATGTTGTTATATTTAGTCCAGTTATTGTGAGTTAATGCTATTGTTTTGCTTTATTGTGTCTCCTGCGACGCTAATCTAGCCGATTGCTAAATCTCTGCTTTTGTCCTGCTGGATTTCCGTCAATTTTTAAGTATGGACTCCCCCCCACCCCCAATTACTAGTTTTATTTCTCTTCACTGTCTACTTACCTTCTCTCTTTCCAATCAAGCTCACAGAGGCGGGACATAATAATCTAAACACACTGTCTCTTTATTGCACTCTAATAAGTGCATAGTGGATGCATGGCTGCCTCCACCGCAATGAGACCTTCAATTCCATTACCTCAAGGTTGTTAATTCATGAATTCACCCTTGCCCCCTGTTCTCATATACCTACTTCTTCTTTTTTCACAGTTCAACCAGAAAAAAAAAAACATTCGGTATTTGGAGTGCTGCATGTAAAAAAAAGAAATACAGTCCCCCCTTGAGATACAAAAGCTTCTGTAAGCGAAGAATTCATATAACGAAAGGTTTTTCTGAGATTTTTTTCGCCTTATGTTACGAAAAATTAGTCATTATACCTAGGGTGTAAGTTTGCATAGGGAAGGTAGGGACTTAAC
The DNA here is from genome assembly GCF_030265065.1 of Corythoichthys intestinalis. Taxonomy (NCBI): domain Eukaryota; kingdom Metazoa; phylum Chordata; class Actinopteri; order Syngnathiformes; family Syngnathidae; genus Corythoichthys; species Corythoichthys intestinalis. Next base: position 14,072,268 of record NC_080404.1, read on the forward strand.
AATACCAATTTATCAGGATGCTCAAATTGTCCCTACCAACTTTCAAGCAACCTTATTTGCATTATATCATGACTTCAGTTAAAAAGGTAATTTCGAGTGTCTTCCCATATGTTGTAAGGATAGAACTGACCCTAAGTGACCTTAAGTGAAATTTTTCATTATGTTCAGACTTACATTTACACTTAAATTCAATTGGCTCTGACTTGCATTCATTTAAATTGTATTTACATTTACATTTATTTTCTACAGTACTTAATTAATATTTATATTTGCAGCCTATGCAGACATTTTTCAACTAATCATACTTTAAACATAGTCACGGTAAAAAGTATTTAATTTTTTGTTGTGTTTAGCTGTGCTTGTGGACAAGAGCAGTAGTGTTTTACCTGAAGGAAGGCTCTGTTTTTATTTATTTTTATTACACCCTGACTAAGAAGTTTTTTCAGTTATATTTAACTTAAATGGATATAGACAGACAATGTTGAGTGGTCTTAGGGCAAATGTTTATTTTTTGCAGTCCTGGATAGTTAAGAGATTATTAAGAAGTGTGCATGTTAATATAATTTATGTTCAAGTACTGCAAGTTAAATTTGCTAATAAAATCCAGACATTTATTCTGGAAGTTTTCAAAATGTTTTTTATCAGTTTTTGAAAACAAAGGTTTGATTAATGTCACGTTTTATTTGGCTCCCAAAAGTGGTCCCGGGCGGAAGGCAGAGTGGTCACAGTGAGCACTGGTGGAAGCCAACGTGGGTAGCTAATACTTCACCTGGTAAATGGAGGTATCCGACAAGGGGCACGCTGATCAGGTCCTGAAAGCAAGAAAAAGATATCGTGAGCCGGGGGGTCAAAAATCAAGATACACACTAGGGATGAGAGAAACAACTGATGGAGAAACCTTACAAGTTGAACAGGCGACATGGTGGTCCGTCTGCTGGGCTTTTAAGGCTGGCTGATGGTAATCGCTCACAGCTGTGGCCGCTCCACCCGTCTGTCTTCCAATCTGAAATCAGGCAAACTCACTTCACTGAAACAAAAGAAGAATATAACTTACAAGGAACAAACAGCGAGATGAAATAGATAGCAAGGAATGGCTGCCGAAGTTAGCCCTTCTTTTGGCATGGTGTGTTTGCTATGGGCTTGAGTAGTCATGTGCTAACGTCTGTAGAATAAGCTGGAACATAACAAACTTGTTATACTTACGCACCACCAGATGGCGACAAAGCTTTACAAATAAACACACTCTTATGCTGTCTTCCATTAGCGTCAGTACCTCAACCAATGAGATTAGTGTGATTTCATCAGCTCATTGGTCAAAAGGAAGGTTAGGTGGGGGAATGTGTTTCCCTGCATATTCTTGTAAAGCACTATATCAGTATTTATTCATTCTACAAATAAGACATGAGTTTGATGATAATAAGGGACAAAGCACATCCATTGAAAGCTCAATAAGGGACACGTACTTTTGTTTCTGAATACCGGACGATTCTGTTTTTCAAGGGACAGTTGGCAACCCTAGTCACAGACATCAAATCAATATCAACTGGGATGACTGGATTTAAGTGAGCATGTTTCAATGCCATTGACAGCAATGAACGTCCAATCCAGTTTGTCTCCCACTAAAAATGGATTGGATGCCAATGGCAGGCAAGTTTAGATAAATTTCAGACTATCACAATTACAAGACTTTTTTGTAATGCTAATCAATGATAAATGTATAGTAATTACCATAACCTCTAAAGCTTCGTCTACACTCGGACAGATTATGGCCAAAAACGTGTAATTAGTTAGACTATATGGCAAGTCAGCTACACTAATACACCTCTTGTCCGGATTAGTTGTTACACGGATAATGTAGGCGTGTAATATTACCTACTGCTTAATATGGACTGCTGTCTCCGTACAACAATCGGATGCTAAGGAAGTGACGTCATGGAGCGAGCCATCGCCATTTTTAGTACAGCCCTCCAGCATTGTAAACAATGGAGGCGGATGATCAATACGTGGCATTCCTGCTCCTCTTTTCTTTTCCAAAGTCATTGTTTACAGTTAGAGTCTAGAGTGCAGAACAGGTATCACGAACCTTTGTCTTCGCGAGTCATTTCTGGCTCTTTTGATGAGTGCATCTGCCTATCCGCCAACCCGTAATTTTAAATGTGGTATCAGCCGGATCGCTTGAAGTGAAGAACTGATAATGCATTTACACATTTTTCTTGAACCTTCAAACGTGCGCCGCAATAATATGCTTCAATTCAGTGCCCATTGATGGTCCTCCCATCGCGGAATACACGGAGATGAGTGTTTTATCACAGAGCTCGTCTTCCGTCTTCAACCAGCTGCTGGGCTTGGCCCCTCCCAACTCAATGCAGACTGAACTGGAACATATAAAAATGTGTAGAGGAAAATTAAACCACAAAAAGTGAACTGCGTGGTACCCCCAGTAACAGAGGCGAGCAATCAGTTTCACTATCAAAACTGTCACTACTTCTAGGAGCGCCACTTTTATGCACAAGCACTCCTGATTGTGGCTTCCAGGAAATATATGTAGCACCACACCATATGTTTCTATTTGTTATTTTCCAACTGGTGAGTGCAAAACTGAGCATCGATTGTAACATCCCAAGTAACAATGTCAGGCGTTCGTTGTCTTCTAAAGATTTATTTCAATCACAACACGGCAACTGCTCGTAAAAGCCGAGCGTGCCCTCCCTTTACTCTCGCTCCCGCGTGATGCGTTCAATTGCGTTAATGAGAAAAACAGTGATCACAAAACATAGTTCTCGATCCCTGGTCTAGAAGGTGTAATCATTTCAACATTTCCCGCTGGCGAGTAATGCGTTTCGGCTTCAGAGGTAAACCACGCGGGCGATGACGTAACACATGAGGCTGCTCCTTTCTACTGTGCAAATGCAGGCGTACCTTGCAGAAGCGGCGGCGGGGGGGCACTTAAACGCACCTTAAGCGTAAGTGCGTAGACGTAGCCTAACAAGTAACAGCATTTAGTCTGCCTTTCACCAAATGCAAATGAGGAAATGCCCATCTCCTCAGGAACCTGACCAGTATAAGCACTGAAGCAACTAGAAGTAAGTCTTTTGTTGCTGCTTTGTAGATGTGAGAATGAAAAGCAAGTGTTGCACACAAGCATCCAAAATGAGCTACATCTGTTTTGAATGTGTTTTGTTGAGATAATTGGGGGATGAACAAATGGAAATACCAAAACTTAAAAACCACTACATTCCATGAAGATGGAATAATATGCTGGCAGCTGTCTGATAGTAACATTAATGTTGAAAATATGTCACTACAGCTGGCCTGGCACTGCCCAAACATAACAAAATTGTCCCACCAGGCACACAAAGCTACATGTGGACATTTTTTGACATTATGGCAGAGATTTTGATGGGAAGATTGTAATAAAACATTCAAAGGTGAGAGATTTTCTCATCACCTGATGATCTTTTTTACATTGCATTTTGGACTATTTAACCCAAATAATAAAATATCTTGCTCTTAACACATGAATGTGCTCACTACAGCCGCAGGCCATCATACTTCAGTCTCCCTGCTGTCATGGACATAAGTTGAAGGCCCAGTAACATTTGGAGAGCTCATTTGCACTATGTGTGGCACATGACATTACCATTGACTGTAATCTTGCAAGGCTGGCCCACATGGACTAGCTTGTTAAAATGTGCCATAAATAAATACTCGGACTGATACTCTTGCCTCTGGGGAGCCCGAAGCGGCTAACAAGCACATTAGGCATGTCAGCTATCGATGCACATTGTTTACAACATTACAACGGGCTCACACGCAGACTAACATTGTACAGCTAAACCCAAATAGTCACACTTAAATTTAAAACATATTTATGCATATATAAAATATAGTGGAATTTTAAAAATCAACCTAGTGGTTGCACAATTTGGAGTTCAAGAAATAATTCTGGAAAAATGTGTAGCGCTGCTGAGGTGGCTCAGGTTAGCATGTATGCAGAATAACCCCTGGTGAGGTGTAAAAGATGCCATTGGGATCCCCAAAGATACAATGGAGAGAGTGTGTGTGTAAAAAAAAAACAAAGAAAGACAGAAAAAAAATCAAGGGATACCTGGCCATGATAGGCACCAGCAAGACCAAAAAAGTGACAGAATGCTTAGAAAATTTACAAAGCAAAACATATTTGGATTTAATAATAGTCATATGTAGAAAGCATTTGTTTAAGCTGCTGAGCCAAACCGTTGGCATTCAATAGAAACTGCTTTCATACCTTTCCTTTTGAGATTTGAAAATGTTTAAGGACATCAGTTCCTTAAGCTTTTAAAGGTGATTTAGAGGTGCTATGAAATGGTGAACATGCCACAAAATAATGAAAATGCATGCACCATAGTAATTTTACATGTACCGGTAGAAAACAAATTTGGCACTCAAATGTTATAGTTTCTGAACATTTCAGATTTTTTCCAACAAAAACAATACACCTACCGTAATTTTCGGACTATAAGGCGCACCTCACTGTAAGCCGTCCCCCACCAAATTTGACACGAAAACGACATTTGTTCATAGATAGCCACGCTGGACTATAAGCTGGTGGTGTCCTCACTGTTTTATGGGATATTTACATCAAAAGATTATACCAGGTAACAATGTATTTCACAGCGGCAACATAATACTGGCATAAGACCAAATGAACCACCATGAAGCTTTGAACCAATAGGCGGCACAGCTTCATTGCTTGAAGAAGCTTCATTTGGCCATCACTGCTCCCTTGGGGGAGACAGTCAACCTCTGCTGCCACCTGGCGTCAATACTGTTGTCATCCAAAATGCCTCTTAGCGTGCATTGCAGTGCTACAAATGTAAACTAGGCCTGCAAGCAGGACTGAACGGGCCCTCGCAATCTAGCGCAACTTGGACGTCACGCAACTCAGACAGTGTGCAGGTCAGGGTGGTGGCAGATCGCCCTCTCTAGTCATCTCATTAGAACCTAACATGCTCGAATGTTGCCTCTTTACATTCACACACCTAAGAGATAAAAACCCTTATTGGAGAGAGTACTACAAAAAAGGAGCGAATAAAGGGTAATCACGGCAACAGACAGAGACATGTGGACATGGGCCGTAAAATAAGTATTTCAAAAGGTCTTGAAACTACAATGACCAACCTGAAAAGAACTGGACATATATTAGAAAAATGAGTGACTTTCTATTGCCACTAGTTGGCGCTATAGGGTTGATGCAAATGACCCCTACATGACCCTTCAGAGTATGACTCAACAAGCACGAGATGTTTGGCGCAGATATGTTGTAGAAGTTATGACTGTTCAAAACTTGGTGTGGCGCCTGCTCGGGGTGCGGGGTGGGTGCTTGGTGGGTGGGAGGGGGGTGGGCGGTCGCGGAGGCGTCGTGGGTGGTCTGGGGCGGGGATTGATCGGGGCCCTGACGCTTCTTCCGCCCTGGGGCCGGTGGTTCTGGTGGACGGGGCCACGCCCGCGGGAGCCTGCCTCTTAACTCACGCACTTCTCACTTCGGCACTGTAAATATTTTTCACCCTGGCACTTACATGCTCATACATTTCTCCGGGGAGAGTTGGGACGGGGCTTTACAGTCCCAGCCCGACTCCCCCCTGTTTTTAATGCACCACACACCAAGGTTGTGGGATGGTTGGGACCTGTTGGGGGGGGGGGGCCTCACGGCTGCCTCCTCACCACAGGCCCCGCCATCCCTGCACCTTTTTTAAATGCACCACACACATCATACTCCACAGGAGAGCTCCGGCAAAGGGCGGTGGGACGGGCGGCTGGACAGAAACTCCATGCTGCGGTCCCACTGCCCCAAGCCAAGCTCTCCTATTTTAATGCATACATTGCACTACCTTCCCCTCACACCCCCATCACGGTGCTGGGTGATGGCTGCCAGTGGGAACCTGGCAGCCACAGTAATAGGGTGGTAGGTGGGTCCCACACTTTTTCTATATGGCGTGGCTCCCGGGGTGTGGCCTCCCCTCTGCCTCGGCTGCCGGCCACGGGAGTGGGTTGGGGGGTCGGGTCTCCGATCTTGCATCGCCCCGTGGCAGTTCCTGGGCGTTCTCCTGCCTCCGCCTTCCCCTCTCTTCTCTGGCTGGGCATCCGCCCTGCGCTCCGTCGCGGGTCGCTGGCTGGGCGCCGGTGTATCAGCGGGGTGTCGCCTGCACCGGCGGGGGACCCTGCCTTGCCTGGGGCTTGGTGGGCCGCTGGGGGTCCCGTGGCGTGCCGTGCCGGTTGGGGGGCTGTGGCTGTGGCTCGTGGCCCGGGTGGGCGGGCGGGGGTGGGTGTAGGCATGGGGTTGGTGATGCGTCCCCTCCTGCCATCCCTGAAGGCCGGTTGATGGGCGCGCGTGTGGCCCGGGGGACCACCCTGGGTCCCGGGGGGGGGCGCGGTGGCTCCTTTGCTGGGCGGCGGGAGGAGGGATGGGCTGCACATGACAACCCCCACCCCCCCCCCGCCCGCCCTCCCTCCCCGGGCTGGCTGGGTGGGGGCCGTGGCCCTGGGTTGGCGCCCGCGCGGTTTCTCCGCCCGTCTGCATGGCTGTCGCGCGCCCGGTGGGGCTTGCGTGCTGCTGGATGTGGTAGGGCATGCTCGGGTTGGGGGTTACGGTGCCGGGATTGGCGATGCGGCGGCGTAGGGTTGGTCGCCAACGGGCTTACACTCATAAGAGATTCACACGATTACTGGGTTCTAGATCACAAAACTGATTTGTGTACACTCTACCCCTTTCAATCACTTAGCTTATAGTCTTATAGACACCCCCACCCCCATTCTCCTCTTTCACTGGCCAATTGGCCCCCACATGGTGTAAACCGGAAATACATCTCGCTGACGATAGCACCACCATATTAGTAACTAGTTTAGATGTTCAATGTATTTCTTGTTGTTGTTTATGTGTTTCTTTTCTTTCTTCTCTTGTATTTCTTTTCTTCTGTCCCCCCATAATCCCTTCCTGTTCGCTGCTTTGTCATAATAAAAAGGTATTTTGAAGGATCACAATGGGAGTATGTCAGACTCTCCATGTGAAACATTAAAACTGTTCAGAATCCGGGCACTTAGACTTCCATTCTCTGTGTCAAACAGCTGAACAGGACAGGTTTCAAAAAAAAAAAAAAAAAAAAAAAAAAAAACTTGTGGTAAGACGAAATGGCTTCAGTCATTTTCACTTCTCCTGTTGGACTCTTCTGCTTCAACCAAACCTCAGTATTTTTCATCAGGCACCTGAACACATGTCTTATGGCTCCCCTGATGCAGGTTTCAGGTGAATATACTTTTTTTTCCTTGGAGGAGGAGGCTGTTTAGTAAAAAAAGGCATTTCCTGTTCCCACTAGGGGGCGCAAGGCCTAATGAGTAATGTTTCAATGCACTCGTGTTAAGGGTGGGATCCCGCACATACATGTCAGATATGAAAAAGATTGAACGTTGTGTCAAGGGGCTATTAGTCTTTTACTGAATTTGCATTTTGCCGAAAAAATGGCCGACTTTGGCACCACGCTCAGGTCAGACCCATGAATGAAAACGCACCATTTTGAAAATTTTAGATCTATGTCTCCTGAATAGTCTCACCAATTTTGAAGATGATCCAACTAACTCCCTCTGTGACAAGGTCTCAATTGTGCACCCTGTTAATTGATAAAAATTTCAAATTCGATCCAAAATACCCGATTTCCTGTTGGGTTTGGAATATGGGTTCAAGAGACTTTTTGGAGCAGTTTTGCACAAGGTATCAACTCCCCAAATTTCATTGCTCTACGTTAAAAAAACCTAATAGGAAACGCCTTTTTGAAAAATTCAAGGGGGCGCCACTGAGCCATTTTGTTACATTTTTTTGTAATGTCGCAAGATTATCAAAATCCACGCAAAGCCGCATGTATGTGCAAAATTTGGTGAGTTTTCGTACATGTTCAGGCCTCCAAATGTAAACTATACTACAAATGGATAAAAATTTCACATTCGATCCAAAATACCCGATTTTCTGTTGGATTTGGAAAATGGGTGCAAGAGACTTTTTGGAACAGTTTTGCATAAGGTAAGGACTCCCCAAATTTTGTTGCTCTACGTTTAAAAAAAACCAATAGGAAAGGCCTTTTTTAAAACTCCTTTCTATCGCCACTAGTTGGCACTGTAGAGTTGATGCAAATGACCCTTACAAGACCCTTCAGGGTATGACTCTCAACAAGCACGGGACGTTTGGCGCAGATATGTCATATATCTGCTGAGTTATGACTGTTCAAAGTTTTTTGCGAGGCAAATTGTTGACGGTCATTTTCACTTTCCTGTTTGGACCCCTCCGCTTCAACGAAACCTCAATATTTTTCATCAGACACCTGAACACAGGTCTTAAGGCTCCCCTGATGCAGGTTTGAGGTCAACAGATTTTTTTCCCTTGGAGGAGGAACCTGTCTGGTAAAAAAAGGCATTTCCTGTTCTCACTAGGGGGCGCTAGGCCTAATGGGTAATATTTCAATGCACTCGTGTTAAGGGTGGGATACCGCAGATACATACCAGATATGAAAAAGATTGAACGTTATGTCAAGGAACTATTAGTCATTTACTGAATTTGTCATTTTGCCGAAAAAATGGCCGACTTTGGCACCACGCCCAGGTCAGACCCGTGAATGGAAACACACCATTTTGAAAACTTAAGCTCTCATATGTCTTCTGAACATTCTCACCAATTTTGAAGATGATCCAACTAACTCCCTCGGTGAAAAGGTCTCAAATGTGCACCCTGTAAATCGATAAAAATTTCTTATTTGATCCAAAATAACCGATTTCCTGTTGGGTTTGGAATATGGGTGTAAATGCTTTTTTGGAGCGGTTTTGGACAAGGTATAGACTCCCCAAATTTCATCGCTCTACGCTGACAAACCCTAATGTTATAGGCCAATTTTAAAATTTCAAGGGGGCGCCACTGAGCCATTTTGTTACATTTTTTTGCAACGTTGCAAAATTATCGAAATGTACAATTTTCCGCACGTATGTGCAAATTTTGGTGACTTTTTGTGCATGTTCAGGCCTATTTTTTTTTTATAGATATGGACGTAAAACAGTCTCGGTTCTTGGTTAAAAGCAAAAAAACGGGCAGTTAGCATTTATTTTACGTAAATATGTTGAATGTACTGCTAGTCTTTAAGCCGCTGTGGTGCCGCTTTATCACCACAAAGAGCTTTTTACATTGAAAATTATTGTGAATAAATGCTTAAATCCCTGAATTCTTCATAGATTTGGACGTAAAACAGTCTCGATTCTTGGCTAAAAGCAAAAACCGGGCAAAAACCGGGCAGTTTATTTCAAGTAAATATTGTGAATTATCATGGCAATGCTGAAGCAGCTAATTTCTCCCACTGATTTTTTTCACGTTTCAAAATGCATGCGTGGTACGAAAATGTCAGGGAGTGCGGGCAGGCAGGCAGGTTGTGTGGACCCAATTGCAGGGAAACAAAAAAGGCAGCGAGGCAGGTGGAGGAGAACTCAAAACACGTTTTAATAACAACTAACCAAAAGCACAAAGTACAAACAAAAGGACTAGGGGTCAAAAAGGTAATGTTCAAACCAAAACTTACTTAAGCAGAGGGACTAGTACACGAGGGCGTGGAACGGACTTGACTTTGGCAAAGACGGACATAGACAATGACGCAACAAGGAGTGACAAGAAACTGGGTCATTATATACGCAGACAAGGGGTAACGAGACGAGGAACAGCTGGGTAACACAGGTGGATGCAGATTGCAGGATACACTGGGAAAACACACACAGGTGAGAGCAATGGGTAATCACAGGGACAAGTTACACTAGGAGAAACCAACACAAAACCTAACAGTACCCCCCCCTCAAAGGACGGATCCCAGACGTCCCGAAGAAACGAAAAGTCAGAAGGTTGCTCGGAGGAGGGAGCAATACCGGCCCATCAGGGCCAGTCAGGCGGGCGTCCAGGACGCCAGACATGGTCTGACCGCACGGGTCAATCAGGAGGGCGTCCAGGGCGCCAGACGTTGGGCGACCGCACGGGTCGATCAGGCGGGCGTCCAAGACGAGGCAGTGCTCGGTCTTTCATGCCGCCAAGCCGTGGCAAGAAGCGGGGAGCAGCATCGTCGGGACGAGGGTCAGGAACTTCGGAGTCTGCTGGCGGGACAGCAGCGGTGTCGTCTGCTGGCGGGACAGCAGCGTGGTCGTCTGCTGGCGGGACAGCAGCGGGGTCGTCTGCTGGCGGGACAGCAGCGGGGTCGTCTGCTGGCGGGACAGCAGCGGGGTAGTCTGCTGGCGGGACAGCAGCGTGGTCGTCTGCTGGCGGGACAGCAGCGGGGTCGTCTGCTGGCGGGACAGCAGCGGGGTCGTCTGCTGGCGGGACAGCAGCGGGGTAGTCTGCTGGCGGGACAGCAGCGGAGTCGCAGGAGTCTGCTGGCGGGACAGCAGCGGAGTCGCAGGAGTCTGCTGGCGGGACAGCAGCGGAGTCGTAGGAGTCTGCTGGCGGGACAGCAGCGGAGTCGCAGGAGCAGTCGGCGCGGGCACTTGACTGTGGGGAGTCGGCGCGGGCACTTGACTGCGGGAAGTCGGCGCGGGAACCTGACTGCGGGGAGTCGGCGCGGGAACCTGACTGCGGGGAGTCGGTGCGGGAACCTGACTGCGGGGAGTCGGCACGGGAACCTGACTGCGGGGAGTCGGCCCGGGAAGAACTTGACTGCGGAGAGCCGGCGCGGGAAGAACTTGACTGCGGAGAGCCGGCGCGGGAAGAACTTGACTGCGGGGAGCCGGCGCGGGAAGAACTTGACTGCAGGGAGCCGGCGCGGGAAGAACTTGACTGCGGGGAGCCGGCGCGGGAAGAACTTGACTGCGAGGAGCCGGCGCGGGAGGAACTGCCGCACGCCGTCGACGTTGATGACCACGCCAAGGCCTTTGGTGAGCGCCTTCAGGTGGCAGGGGCGGCAGAACAGCCTCATTAGGCCGCCTTGTCCCAGGGCGACCCCGCAGACCTCCCCGGGGGGGTCCCCGATAGATGGCCCAACGGGACCCCAGGTAGGAGTCTCTGGCCAGGAGCTCCGAACGGGACACAGAGGTAGGGGGGTAGAAAGAAAAACGATCAGAGGAAACAGAGGCTGTGAAATCAAAATCCGGGTCAGAGTCAGAATCAGAAAATAGGAGATCGTATAAATTATGATCCTCCTCAAAATCAGAAAAATCAGAGTCCAACAAAATATGCTGTGTTCGGGTTTGGATTGATGGCCGTCGGCGTGCCTGCCGAAAATGAATTTTTCCCGCTGGGTCCACAATTGGTTGCGTCATTCTGTCAGGGAGTACGGGCAGGCAGGCAGGTTGTGTGGACCCAATTGCAGGGAAACAAAAAAGGCAGCGAGGTAGGTGGAGGAGAACTCAAAACACGTTTTAATAACAACTAACCAAAAGCACAAAGTACAAACAAAAGGACTAGGGATCAAAAAGGCAATGTTCAAACCAAAACTTACTTAAGCAGAGGGACTGGTACACGAGGGCGTGGAACGGACTTGACTTTGGCAAAGACGGACATAGACAATGACGCAACAAGGAGTGACGAGAAACTGGGTCATTATATACGCAGACTAGGGGTAACGAGACGAGGAACAGCTGGGTAACACAGGTGGATGCAGATTGCAGGATACACTGGGAAAACACACACAGGTGAGAGCAATGGGTAATCACAGGGACAAGTCACACTAGGAGAAACCAACACAAAACCTAACAGTACCCCCCCCCCAAAGGACGGATCCCAGACGTCCCGAAGAAACGAAAAGTCAGAAGGTTGCTGCAGAAAAAAAATAATAACTACCTTGAATCCTCGAACAAATCACTCCTGAGACAATCCTTCCTGTTTGTATGCGGTACAGATTTCATACTTTTTCAACCTAAATCCGGTGTTAGATCGCTGCGTGCGCGTGTTAGAGAATAACTCCTCTTGATGTTGGGTGTGGGCAGCCCCCGTAATTGAAGGCGTAGTGCAGTGTCTGAGGGGTGTGACCCGTCATTATAATTATGAAGTCTATGGACTGTCATAAGACAATCATAATTATGAAATGATACTGCCATGAGCATTAATGAATGCTTATGACAGATGTTATTTAGTGTCATACAGCAAATGATCTCACTTTTGAATGGATGTAAAAGATCCGAGCAGGACATAAATGGAGTAACGTTATTTTCCGGATGACACTTAATCATTCAGTAATGATCATGATAGTGTCACGTCATAATTATGACGATTTTATGATAGTCTTATGACACCGCTGTCGAATAAAGCGTTACCGAATTACCCAAATAAATGACCAAATAAGCAGCAGGATTCAAAATGAGGGAAAAAAGTAGCGTCTTATAGTCCAGAAATTACGGTACTTTTCACCAGCAATTCTGGTTGTGACATCACAAACAGAATTGATGATCATTTATTGCGTTCTAATCTCGAACGACTACATGTTGACAGAATTTTTTTTTTTTTAGATTTTTTTAGTGGGTGTGAAAGAATATATTATATCTATGCTTATAAAACACATTACTGGTGTGATACTATATTCATTTGTAAGACTTTATTCATCCATGTTCATGTGCTGTATTTCTTTGAACATAATACGAAGAGGTGTTGTTGACTGTGTTATCAAATTTTCCCTTCCTTTTGGTGCCAGCCATGGCCAGGTTCTCAAGGTCGTAAGCTGTGGAAAATCACCAGAGTAAATACTTAAGTTTCACTCTCATTTTTCCAGGTATTGTTTCACAGTAAGCATCCAGTTTTGAGAAACAACACCAAAAAAGTCACTCCCCAAACTGTTGCTATTCTGAACTAACCAATCACTGAACGACATGTACTCACTTTATGCATATTCATGTGTTACCATGAGTTATCATGTGATTTTGCCAAATAAAAAGCGTGCACGCCGAGAAGAGAGTCAGAGATCGTCCCCGTGCACGTAAACTGAAACTCGAGTGGCCTCTGACTGGGATGTGAGATTTCCGTTTCCTTGTGACTGTCTTTAGAATAGAATACTGGTCGTGTTTTATTTCCTGACAGTGGGCATGACAAAGACATCTGAGAAAGGAAGACTAATTTTATTATGAAGCTTTTTCTGTCACTTTTTGGGATTGATTTGTGTGAATTTCAGAGAGTCGACAATTATTATGTCCAGGTATTTATAGCTGTGTACAAACTCAGTCTACTTTTTCAATATTTTTGTTTTTATTTTTCTTTATTTCTGTTTTCTCTGTGTGTTGTGGGATTTCTTGTGAACAAATAGGTTACAACCATAATTTAGAGTGTTTGTATACTCTGTGTGCGGGCATGTGTATGTGTGTGTAGAGTAAATTGTGTCATATTTGTTTTATTGTTGTTTGTTGGTTGTTTTTTAAAGCAATTGAACTACATTCCCATACTTTCTCCACTTTTCTCTGTCTGATTTCTCACATGGGCAACTTTTCTCCTACTGAGAGATTATTTCAATGAAAAAATAAACAGTCTTACCCCCTCGAGGCATTATAACAGTAAAATGATCCAGTCAGAGGATGCAGCTTTAAAAAAAATGAATAATGCATGTTCATTGTTGAGACGCTTGCTTGGAAAAAAAATATCCTTCCTGTTGATCTGGATAATGTTAAACCATCAAATAATTGAAATGTCGTTTTTTTCTCTGCATAATAATTGTGTGTTGATACAGAAACTGAGAGACAAGCAGTCTGACAAATGGTACAGTACCTTCTTTACTCCAATTATTGCTACACATTAAATTAAATGCCACTATTATTCTTTTCCAGTGTCTGATGGAAAACAATCATGTTTCTTTAACAAGGAAGAACACTTAAGCTATAATACTGAAGATTGCAACAATATACCATTAAGGCATAATTGAATGTATCGCGACACCATCTGTGACTTCCACGGAAGACCATTTACTTATTGTATAAGGTTTGGGCAGAGGTGGGTACAGTAGCCAAAACTTTTACTCAAGTAAGAATAGGGTTACTTCAAAATAATATAACTCCAATAAAAGTAAAAGTAGTCATCCAAAAAATACTCAATTACAAGTAAAAAAGTATTTGGTAAAAAGAATACTCAAGTAATTTGGAACATTGTGAGTAACTGCTTACGATGTTTGATTCTTTAATTTTTTTTTTTTTTTTTTTTAAACAATGGTATTTTTTTTTCTCAGCACAAAGTTATTTATATAAACTGTGATTATTATACTTTGAAGAAGAAGCAGCCTAAACCACTACTCAACCAGATTAGGCCAAAGAAATACACAAAAAAAGAATTCCTTCGATAGAAAAAAAATACATGTAGTCCCTGGGTAACGGATGAGTTCCATTCCTACCCAGTGATCCCCAACCACCGGGCCAGGGACCGGTCTGTGGCGCATTTGCTACTGTAGCATTTGCTACTTGTTAACGACCTCAATCTGGCCTGTGCCTCTTGATACATCAATATACCTGTCTACTCTATTGACTAATCTGAGTATAGATTTGTGTACGTTGCCATCTAGTGGTAAGCTGCCATTACTAGGATGTTTGAACACCTATAGCAGCCCGGCATCAGTCAATGTGAACAATATCGTTATAGCTGCTGTCGGCTGTGTGCTGCTGGCCACTGCGTCTTTGGACAGCTTTTTCATGGGGAAAAGTCCACCAGCTGAGCCAGAAGAGGAGCCTACAATCAAGTCCATTCTGCATAATATGCAGCCAAAGGATAGCAAATGGGACAACAACAGTGAATGCACTGAAAGCATCACACCTCGTGGCGAACCGTATTGCAAAAGTCAAGAAACCTTTCACAATTGGAACTCATTATGCCTGCAACCAAGGATATTTGCCGTCAAGTTTTAGGATAGGCCGCTGTTAAAAAAGTTTGATTAAACGTATGGTAAATTACATTCTCCCTGCACTTTATTTTGGATTTTAGACATGTTATTTTACAGTTACAGTAATTTTCTGCTACACATTGCCAGACCGTGAAAAAAAGGCCTACATACAATCGGTCCGTGGTGCAAAAAAGGTTGGGAACCACTGATGTAACCCGAATTTCCGCATAAATCATAATTAACCCTTTAAGTACCACAAAATCTCAAAATAACTATCCAAAAAGTACACAAAACTCCAAAAATGGGCCGGAAAAAAGTATTGGCACCCTCAGCCTAATACTTGGTAGCACAACCTTTAGACAAAATAACTGCGAACAACCGCTACCTGTATCCATCAATGAGTTTTTTACAAAGCTCTTCTAGAATTTTAGATCATTCTTCTTTGGCCAACTGTTCCAGGTCTCTGACATTTGAAGGGTGCCTTCTTCCAAACTGCCATTTTCAGATCTCTACACAGGTGTTCGATGGGATTCAGGTCTGGACTCATTGCTAGTCACTTTCGAAGTCTCCAGTGCTTTTCCTCAAACCATTTTCTAGTGCTTTTTGAAGTGTGTTTTGGGTCATTGTCCTGCTGGAAGACCCATGACCTCTGAGGGAGACCCACCTTTCTCACACTGGGCCCTGCATTATGCTTTGCACACGGTCAAGCCGTCCAGTGCCAGAGGCAGCAAATCAACCCCAAAACATTAGAGAACCTCTGTCATGTTTGACTGTGGGGACCATGTTCTGTTCTTTGAAGGCCACATTTTTTTTTCCTGTAAACTATGTTGATGCATTTTCCCAAAAAGCTCTACTTTTGTCTCATCTGATAAGAGAACATTCTTTCAAAACATTTTTGGCTTTCTCAGGTGAGTTTTGGCAAACTCCAGCCTGGCTTTTTTATGTCTCTCAGTCAGAAGTGGGGTCTTCCTGGTTATGCTACCCTAGAGTCCTTTTTCTTTCAGACGCCGACGAATAGTACGGGTTGACACTGTTGTACCCTCGGACTGCAGGACAGCTTGAACTTGTTTGGGTGTTAGTCAAGGTTCTTGATCCACCATCCGCACAATCTTTCGTTGAAATCGCTCAGCAATTTTTGTTTTCCGTCCACATCTAGAGAAGTTAGCCTCAGTGCCATGGGCTTTACACGTACTGCATTGTCGACACAGGAACATTCAGGTCTTTGAAGATGGACTTGTAGTCATGAGATTGCCCATGCTTCCTCACAATTTTGCTTCTCAACTCCTCAGACAGTTCTTTGGTCTTCAGTCTTTTCTTTATGCTCAATTTGGTACACACAAGGACACAGTTCTCCATTTTTGCTCTTTTATTCTTAGTCTTTTCATTTTTATTTGTTGTTTTACACGGAAATGTGCACTTTGAGATTTGTTTTCAAATGTAAAGTGCGTTATAAATAAAATGTATTATTATTATTACACAGGACCGAGATTGAGTCAACTTTGATCCATTTTAACTGGCTGCAAGTGTGATTTAGTTATTGCAACCACTTGTTATGTGCCACAGGTAAGTAACAGGTACTGTTAATTACACAAATTAGAGAAGCATCACATGATTTTTCAAAGGGTGCCAATACTTTTGTCGGGCTCATTTTTTGAGTTTTGTGTAAAATGATAATGATTCATTTTTTTCCCCATTCTCTTTTGTGTTTTTTTCATTGCAAGCAAAATAAATAAAGATATTACTACCAAAGCATTTGTAATTGCATTCATTTTCTGGGAAAAATTGAGCATTATCTGACAGAATTGCAGGGGTGCCAATGCTTTTGGCCAGCGCTGTATGTGTGTGCGTATGTGTGTATGTATATATACTGTATATACATACAGTCAAGCTGACGCAATCATTTCAAATTTAAATATGTGCATGCGGCTACCGGCGTTGTCTTTTCTTTGGAAACATGGTCGAAACGGGTCTTTGAGCTTTATTGGTTGCTGACCCCTGGCATAATGGAGCCGTGTGATTATTGTTGCGACCTCTCATTGCTGAAACTGGTAGCGCCATTGTTGGCTTTTTGGCAAAAAAAAAAAGTACTGCAAAAAGAAAAATGTAACAACTTGTATAACCCAAAGTATTGAAGTAAGAGTAGCATTTTTTTCTTCACAAATCTACTCAAGTAAAAGTAAAAAGTATGGCTTAGTAAAACTACTCTTAGATGTCCATTTTTCTCATAAACTTACTCAAGTAAATGTAATGGAGTAAATGTAACGCGTTACTAACCACCTCTGGGTTTGGGATACAGTATGATTAAAGACAAATCTGTGTTTACCCAGTTTTTTGAATGACTGTAAGGCAGAAAAACTGACACAAATTACAAATTATGTAACATTATTCAGTGCCTTAATCTTAAAATAATTTCCTAATAACTGTAGAGGAATAGACCCAAGACAAACCATTTGACTGATCAAGTCTACTTCTCTGTTATCAGAACCAACTGCTCCATTTCCTATCAAGAGTCCGTAGAATTGTCACTCATATCTTCCATCTTTACGCCACTCATCTTTATTGCACTGATCTGATTACAGTTTGCATTTCCAATTAATCTCACCACAAGAGAGGGGCAAACATGGAAGGGAGGCTGATTTCACGATAAGGCTTGAAATGCGGCCTGATTGTAAATGAAGGAGAAACGAGCTGGGCGTGTGAAAAAATGCCAGGGGAGGGACGCTGCAGTCCACAATGTGGGGGAGGAGCACATCTGGAGACACTTCAAGCGCCTTGAGGGTTTTGCTAAAGATGAGATCCACTATATGGCAGAAAACGTTTAGAAGAAGAAAGCGAGAGAGTGCTAGATGTCTACTGAGCAGCTGTTCTCTCTACAGCCATAAACTTTAACAGAGATACGCTATAGCCACAGTGATATCCAGACACACTTTTTAATCAATTAATTATTCAGCCAAGAAATGGATCCAGCCCCTTATCACCCCCAACCATCACACAAAAGTCAGCCAGCCAGTAACACATCAATTGGTTTGTCTTCTTTTTGTATTTTGGTTATTGTAGGAGGGCAGGGCAATGGTGAAAGCAAGCATTTTTAACTGTCCATCTGTCAAATATACTGTACCTCTTTGAAAATTAGGTGGCAATCCCGCAAATTGTCGGAAATGGCATAAATGATCCAAAACTGCAACTCAGACCGAAATATTATCTGTAGCAAAGGGACTACAAACCACGGGTGGAACTTAGTGGTGGTTCTGGCAACCGGGCCCGGTCCTCTAATACCCCATTTCCTCCCAAAGAATGAGCATGCTGGTGCTCAGGCTTTGTTGATTCGTTTTGCACCATTTGGCATTCCACGTGCAAAGGATCCATCCAAATTGGGACCACGCACCGTAATATTGATGCTGCATTCACGTGTTATTGGAGTAATCCAAAAAATGATTCTCTATTAGATTGTGTCTATAAAAAGCGCCAAACAGTCACTCAACTTGTGATGTATCGTTGGAGCATTAAAATAGTCTGTTTTCTTTGTAGCAACCATGCTTTTATCCCACATTAAGCCTTTAAAACACAGAATGATTTTTGGGGGGGGACGCAGATCTCACATGAATGCAGCATATCTCCCGAACGTGCTTCGCGGAAGTATCAACTCATATTTCTACCACAGACAAATTTACATGCATAAATGACCATATTAAGGAGCCATGTGCAGATTGTGTATATGGAGTGAATTAGAGTAATATGACCGTATTAAATAGGCACATTCTGTAGATTACGCTATGTAAACTTAAACTTCAGAGCATTTCATTTATTTATTTTTACCAGTGAAATTTATACTCGGGCACTGGAGATCAATACTGGAGCACGTGCCCCAGTGCAATATGTCTGGCAACGCCCATGTTTTCACACCTGCCCTGTTTGGGCCGGACCGAAGCAAAAAAGTTGTGGTGCGCACTTTTTGGGCTGGTGTGAATACAAACCAGTGAATTCTGGTGAGAACCAAACAACCGGTTCGAGACTTCGCCAGAGAAGTGATCTCGGTTCCCTTCCAAGCGGACCGTGGTGCGGTTCACTATAGGTGTGAAAGCAACCGCACCATAGTCCGGACCATAGCTGAACTCAAATACCTAAAACAATTCAGTATAGCCCCTTTCAGACATACCCTGAACTCCGGTTAAATCTCGGGAATTAAATGGGTAGCCTTTACGTCTGAAAACAATTTCCCAAGTGGACTGACACAGAGATGATACGGATATTAACCCTTTAACACCGAACGTGTCGGCAGCAACAACATTATTATTTCTTTGAAGACTCGTCACGTTGTAATTACGTCACCCACGTGCCGCTGGTTGGTCTCATTTGAAAGTGCGGAAGTTGAGGTCGATGCCCATTTTTACTTGAGGTCAATCGACCAAGTAAAAGTGGGAGATAATGTCATTTGAGTTCTAAAGTTTTATTGCCCTCATAAATAAGCATTGAAATGCTGAATGGATCATGTGTTTATGTCTATATTTCCATCATTTCTTGCCCTTTTTCAAAACCGAAAGCACCACGAAAGACAACATATCTTAGGAGCCATTGTGAGCTCAAGAAGGACGGACGTAATGTGAACATTTTTAATAAATTGCTGAGCGAGGCACCACTTAAGGAGAGGGAGGCAAAGTAGCGTGTGACGGCCGGTTGGATTGAGCGAGAGATTTTGAAACGTGCGGAATGAATCGAAAACTAAATTTACTGCAAGATAATGCATTATTTCATCAACTCAAGGAAGAGGACGAGCCAGATTTGTCGTTGTTTTCTTCGGATGAGTCGGCGTCTCGGCGAGTGAGAAGTGACAGCAGCGCGCAATTCAATTCAATTCAATTTTATTTGTATAGCCCTGGATCACAACAACATTTTCTCAAAGGGCTTTGCAGAGGCAATATGATACACAATCAGAAACAGCAAATGAAGCAACAAAGATGAATAAATAAATTCAAGTCCTGGGTATCCCCCATCCTTAGACCCTCCATGTCGGCAAGGAAAAACTCCAAAAACTACAGAGTCTAGGGGAGAAAACGAGAAACCTTGGGGAGTACCACAGTCAGGAGAGATCCACTCCCAGGACGGACAGACAGGAAGCCCCAGGACCGCTAATGGGAATTAGCAGGCGAAGTTACAGTCCGTAAAAAATGCGGTGGAGTAAAGGAACAAGAAGAGGTCCATCTAGCCAGATGAGACGGGGGTAGCAACGAGGACATCCATCCAGCTTGGGTTCCGGACAGTCAGGAGGCTGCAGCTGAAAAATAGCCCCTCCCCAGAGGGGAGGGGGGAAAGGGGACACCGGATGACTAGTGATGAAGAGACTAGACAACTAGATATTAACATTGGAAAATAGAAATAAAGTAAGGTAAGTGATAGGTAGAGTGAGAAAAAGGAGATAAAACTCATTGGCTGTACTTCCCCCAGCTTTATAGCTTCTAGTGCAGCTTAGACCAAACTTTGAGTCTACTCCGACTTCAACTAGCCTGACCATAAGCTTTGTTGAATAGGAACGTCTTTAATCTAATCTTAAATGTGCAGACTGTCTCGGCTTCTTTAATATTAGCTGGAAGCTGATTCCATAAAACGGGCTTGGTGGCTAAAGGCTCTAGCTCCGACAGTACTTTTAGAAACCCTGGGAACTACCAGCGCGCAAATGGCGAAAGAGTGGGCTCTGTGTCCTTTTCAAGAGGAAACTGAAAGAATAGAACTGAACTAGTTTATTGTCAATAGTTTTTGAAAAGACTTTTTTTCAATGTTATATTAGATTTTTTTTTTTCACAATCAATCTTTTCAATTTGTATATACAGTAGATGTGTGTATTCGAGAAGCTTGATTGCATGTACAGTATATACTTTTGATACTTTTGACTTTTGATTTTTACAATACCTAACCTCACAAAGATATATCCTCCAAACCCTTTTTGTGTTAGATGATATACAGTGGGGCAAATAAGTATTTAGTCAACCACTAATTGTGCAAGTTCTCCCACTTGAAAATATTAGAGAGGCCTGTCATTGTCAACATGGTTAAACCTCAACCATGAGAGACAGAATGTGGAGAAAAAACAGAACAAAAACAAAAAACAGAAAATCACATTGTTTGATTTTTAAATAATATATTTGCAAATCATGGTGGAAAATAAGTATTTGGTCACCGAGAAACAAGATTTCTGGCTGTCAAAGAGGTCTAACTTCTTCTAACGAGGTCTGACGAGGTCTGAGGCTCCACTTGTTACTTGTATTAATGGCACCTGTTTTAACTCATTATCAGTTTAAAAGACACCTGTCCACAACTTCAGTCAGTCACACTCCAAACTCCACTATGGCCAAGACCAAAGAGCTGTCGAAGGACACCAGAGGCAAAATTGTTGACCTGCACCAGGCTGGGAAGACTGAATCTGCAATAGGTAAGACGCTTGGTGTAAAGAAATCAACTGTGGGAGCAATTGTTAGAAAATAGAAGACATACAAGACCACTGATTATCTCCCTTGATCTGGGGCTCCATGCAAGATATCACCGCGTGGAGTCAAAATGATAACAAGAACGGTGAGCAAAAATCTCAGAACCACACGGAGGGACCTAGTGAATGACCTACAGAGAGCTGGGACCACAGTAACAAAGGCTACTATCAGTACCACAATGCACCGCCAGGGACTCAAATCCTGCACTGCCAGACGTGTCCCCCTGCTGAAGAAAGTACACGTCCAGGCCCGTCTGCGGTTAGCTAGAGAGCATTTGGATGATCCAGAAGACGATTGGGAGAATGTGTTATGGTCAGATGAAACCAAAATAGAACTTTTTAACACAGAGACCGACGAGTCACCAACACGGGACAAGTCTGAAAGTGTCCAACGCAGCTAATTCCCGGGACATATACCCATGTCTGCAAGCCATGACACGGGTAAATCTCACGTCATTTTACACGGAAATTTTATGGGATATAAGTCTGAAAGGGATTTATGAGAGTGTTTGCAAAACTCAGGAGCTCTTGGATCGTTTGCTTCCTTATTTTAGCGCATTGCCCCGCCCAGGCCGTTTTGTCCAATGATTTTTGCACATTCGTAAGTTTGTTGTCAAATCCTGGGTCGCTTGCTGAAATTGTAACGTGAAAAGAAACCGCATCAAAAAAGTGCATTTTGGTGCGGACTAAAGACCAGGAATGAAAATGGGTCAGGGGTTAAAATGGTGAGAAAGGTGTGGAGGAAATATGTTCCGGCGTTCTGCCAAAATGTCCTCTGCCAGCGAAACGTCCTACATGTGGCGAATTTGACCATTTTAATTTTTCACATAAGGCTTAATATTCGAGCGGGGGTTTAATTAGTTGAAGGAGTTGATTTCAACCACCATTGACTCGCGCTAGCTTAGCCACTCCGGAGCCCTGAAACTAACAAATAACTGTCAAACTGCACAGAATTTGTTCAAATCAACTCCAACGACTAATTAAACCCCGGCTAACTCAAAGATTAAGCCTAATGTAAAAAAAATCTGAACTTCCCCTTTAAAATAAAGACCATTGAATATGGCCATTAAAATGTTGTCTATAAAAGATTTACAGCAATAAAATAAACAACAAAAATGAATGAAATGAACAAGAATCCTTCAAACTATTTCATAATGGGTCCAAATTATTTTTCGAACAGATCATGTGACTATAGCACCTTAGAGAGAGACGTTTGCATTGCTTAGCCAAAACTACAGCTGAGGAAGCAAGATGGATATTTAGAATTTCTTTAAACCTAAGCTTTCAAAACCTTCAACAACAACTGAGCTTGAACCGAGGATTGAGCACGAGCAGTATCAAAAAGTCCTGGCTTTCGTGTTACCTGTTGTGCTGTAATACCAAGTGGTGCTTGAATTGGATGCTTATAGCGGTCGACAGTCTTTTTGAGCCAGCGCAAAGTTGGCAGCGCACGGAGATATTTTTGTCATCTTTACTGGACAAAAATGTGAAGTAATGGCTGTGTTTCCAGTGTGCAAATGCAGCCGTTTGCAGTATATCTCCTGCCTATTTCATTGCATCCTGGCGAGGTAGCAAGGCTATGTTGTTTTGGCCGCAAACTCCCAGCGCTCACGGCTCATGCATCATGGTAATACACGTGACCCTTTTTTTTTCCATCCCCGATTAGAAAATGTGACATGTGATGTCACTCCCATGACTACAGTATTCTTCATTCTACATACATTATGGGGCAATAACAAAATAGTAATGTACAGGCATCAAGGAAAGCAATTTTAGTCAGGTTACTGATTTAGAAAAATGAACGCGTTAGATTGTTCTTTACTGAAAGAAAGTAATCAGATTACAGTTACGCATTACTCACATAACGCATTACTGTCAACACTGCTTTTATATTACCGTTAAATACACAAGCTTGACGCTACCTTAACGGGAGCTAGTTTTTCACCGGACGCTCTGGCAGTGTTCAACGCAAGCTGCAACAAACGGCAGTAACTTTGTCATACCGCAAAATATGAAAACGATTAAAACCATTACTCACCAAATTCAATATGCTGGCAAATGCATTCATCTAAAAAAATGGGAGTGAGACCTCACCTCGTCCAGCGAACGTCAATTTGTGCTTAGGACAAGATAATCTGTCGCAATTAGCGATCTTTGACGCTCTTTTTTTCTTCCCCGCATACAAACTTGTTTCTCTCTTAGCGGCTGTGATTAACCTCAATGAAGTTGCTCTCCTAGCTAAGCCTTGCCTATCATTCGTCTTTGTAAGTTTTTAGTAACTTTGTGTATTGAATTTGAAAGGAAAATGTGTGTTTTGTTTTTGGCGAACTTCTTCATGAAGCTAAACTGTTGAAGCGACTCACACGTGGAAAAAAATACGATTGTACAACGTTTTAAACGTATTCATTTGGTATATTTCAGTTACCACGATTTGAGAGATCAATAAATTGAAGAATTTACGCCTTGCGTTTGGAGTGTTTGTTTTTGGGTTTGCTGGAATAGACCCTACTCACCTACGTCACAAAATGACGTGTCGCTGTATCCGGCCGCCATAATGTCCGTATTTTTTAGACCTATTCTCATTGTTTTCACTTAGTCGTGCAAGTTATAGTGCAATTCATGAAAGCCCTGGTGCTTTCAGACACTGTAAACTCATTGGATGCGTTGCATAAAAGGCGTTATGTGGAAAAGCTTCAGTCTATCCATTCGCCAGATCCATATTTGATGCCTAAATCGATATTTTTCGACCCGCTGTCTTCGCCCTCTCTGCCTGACATCTGCTACCCTGATATGTACAACTATGTTTTCTACAGGAACTCTGCCTATTCTCACGAAACTTTGAAAAACATTAAGAGCAGCACTCTAAGCAACATTACCCTGTGTGATTTCTAAAATGGCGACAATAAAAAAAAAAAAAAAAGTTGACTGCGATGGCCGACGCTTCAAAGATAGGTGGATATTGGACTATTTCTTCAATAAAACACGCAACAACTGTGTCTGCCTCATTTGCAAAGAGACAGTCGCTGTTTTCAAAGAGTTCGATGTGACGCGATAATAACAAGACACGCTGACATGTACGACAATATTACAGGAAAGATACGCAGCGAGAAATTATAGCAACTTGAAGCTAGCACAGCAGCAGTATTTCGCAAGAGCCCGAGTGTCGAAAGAGAACACCACAAAGACGAGACTGTTGAAATTATGTATTAAAAAAATAATAATAAAGCAAATGTGACACACGGAAGGACTTGCTAAAATTTGTTTAAATGTATTGTTCTACGTAAATCAGCCCAGGTAGCCCCCCACATTTTTACCACACAAAATCAGGCCCCCTTTGCAAAAAGTTTGGACACCCCTGTTTAACCGATGAGCCGTAGACGAGGCCAGCTTCTTTCACTTGTTACCAGCTAAATATTATTCAAAAAATAAAGATGGTGGAACAAATAAGCATCTTGAATTTGAAACGGTATGTTGTCAGCGATTAGCCTAGCAATGATCTTAATTGTGGTTGTCAGCCCAAAACCCTCTAAATATAGATTAAATGCATTCTACCAGATATAAAATGACTACTACATAATCTGTGGTAGTCGTTTGGAGCCCAGTTTTCTCGTCGAATTGCAGCAGTCCATCTCGCTCTCCTCTCCGGGTCTCTCGGAATATGGTAAAACTTTAAGTCTCTCCGTCTATCTTCTCTGTTTTTGCAACCGACCGCCACACATGCCTTCACCATTTTGATTATTAATGTTAACGAGCAGAAAAACACGGCACAATAGGAGGAATTTACGAAGCGGTAATGCGTTAACATGACGAGTAGACGAACAACTGGGCGCGGGGGCGTGGCTGTGACGTCACGTGAGTAGGGTCTATAGCGTCACTGACACTCACCGCATCAAACAGGGGAAGGGGCTTGGCGCTGCCATGCCAAGCCACTTCTGGCTGCATTTTCGACACATGAAAAATAACGAATACGTACTACTGTATGACGGAAAATTTTAGTGGTTTTGTAACCGCGACGTTTTCATAGCATGGTAAACCGTGAAGGTAACCGGCACATGCCTACACCCGACCCCCCCCCCCCCCCCTTAAAAGTTTTCTCCTCGGATCTACACGATTCACGTAGGTCATCCTTTTTTACTTCAAAACTGCAAATTTCGCCGAAAGGTGAGAGATTTTCATGCCTGAAAGACAGCAGACTATGGACTTTCCTGGTTTGAATTAGTCATACTGGGAAATAGTAAAAGTCAAAGGAAACCAAAGGGCAAAATCATTGTGTGTGGGCAGGACCTGTTGAAAAAAGGGGGTTCTTTTTGGCTAGAACATTTGAATGTAGTTAATTGGAAATGTTGATTGATTTGATGAAAGGAGCAGCAGGGTGGGACACCAAGTGTGCACTCATCTGTGAAGGAGTCCACACGTAGGTCAATATTTCCCTCCTTCCAGGGAAGCTCTGATTATAACATTAAAGGCCTGCCTCACTTTTGTGTTTGACTTCCAGGATGACATTAAGCATTTCATCAATAACGTTCGCTTCCCACATGACTTCGGTAAATAACAGCTATACTCAGGTTTGATTGCATTGGTTTATTTAATTTAATGACAGTGAAGAGTTTTAATTTAAAATGAATTTGTCAGCAATATTTTTTTCAAATCACATTATGATTGATTTCACACACCACTTATCATCACAGCTGCCTTGTACAATATAGCAATCATCCCAGTGAACTGCCCTGCTCCACCGGCATGTTATTCACTCCACCTTCACTATGCAGTAGGAGTGGGAACCTCTTGGTACCTCACGATATGATACGATTTGCGATACAAAGCTCACAATAACGATGATGTGACGATGATCCCTCCCACTCCCGTTTGAACTAGGAGGGTGGCAGGGACATTCGTTCATTCGCTGCCATCCCTCCCACTTCAAACGGATTGAACGTCTATGGCAGTCAATGGCAGCCAATGCCAGGCAATGAGGTAATTCTGGGCTATTTACGGTCATTTACCTGTTAATTTTCAGTTACTTCCATTGATTTCGGGGTATTTTATGGGTCACTTCCTGTTTATTTTAAGTAACAGAACAGGAAGTGACCTGGGAATCACCCAAATGAATAGGCAGTGACTCAAACTCAACAGGAAATGACCTGTAAATGCCCTGAAAATCGGACAGAATGACTGTGAATGTTCTGGTTTCGAATGAACGAACGTTCCCAGTCTAAATGAATTCGGTGTCGTGCACCGTCAATGCAGCCTTAGAGTTAACTGAGACACTATTATGGTGGAAGATTTTGGTAGCAACTTGTTGGTTCGTTTTTATTTTATTTTTTTTAGACATTGATACCTTTTTAAAACGTTATCTCGATTCTTGGCAGGAGCCTATCGATAACCTTTTGTGATACAAAGTATCACGATATATCACCATTTCGATATTTTGTCACACCCCGACTATGCAGTAAATTTTATTCTTTACCTGTGTTTCAAATTGTTCATTCTCCACAAGTAACATAAGTGTGAATCATGGTGATGTAAGTGGGGGCCTTTTGAAAAATGCACTATAAGAATAAATAAAAACTTTTTGAAGATCTTTTGGTATTTCCAAATATTAATTGGTACCAGTATCAGCATAGGCAATAGCCAATGGCAGAGCAGCTATAAGTATGTTACGTTATGCAAGTAATACCATACTGCATTTTTGCCTTTATCAGCAAAGGCAATAGCCAATGGCAGAGCGGCTTTAAGTATGTTACGTTATGCAAGTAATACCATACTGCATTTTTGCCTTTTGTATCCTGAAATTTCTTTCGTAACGAGACAATATTTTCCTGTTGAGGCGCGTCTTAACCTGAAAATTCTGTTTGTACAGTGCCTTGCAAAAGTATTCGGCCCCCTTGAATCTTGCAACCTTTCGCCACATTTCAGGCTTCAAACATAAAGATATGAAATTTAATTTTTTTGTCAAGAATCAACAACAAGTGGGACACAATCGTGAAGTGGAACAAGATTTATTGGATAATATAAACTTTTTTAATAAATAAAAAACTGAAAAGTGGGGCGTGCAATATTATTCGGCCCCCTTGCGTTAATACTTTGTAGCGCCACCTTTTGCTCCAATCACAGCTGCAAGTCGCTTGGGGTATGTTTCTATCAGTTTTGCACATCGAGAGACTGACATTCTTGCCCATTCTTCCTTGCAAAACAGCTCGAGCTCAGTGAGGTTGGATGGAGAGTGTTTGTGAACAGCAGTCTTCAGCTCTTCCCACAGATTCTCGATTGGATTCAGGTCTGGACTTTGACTTGGCCATTCTAACACCTGGACACGTTTATTTTTTAACCATTACATTGTAGATTTGGCTTTATGTTTTGGATCATTGTCCTGTTGGAAGATGAATCTCCGTCCCAGTCTCAGGTCTTGTGCAGATACCAACAGGTTTTCTTCCAGAATGTTCCTGTATTTGGCTGCATCCATCTTCCCGTCAATTTTAACCATCTTCCCTGTCCCTGCTGAAGAAAAGCAGGCCCAAACCATGATGCTGCCACCACCATGTTTGACAGTGGGGATGGTGTGTTCAGGGTGATGAGCTGTGTTGCTTTTACGCCAAACATATCGTTTTGCATTGTGGCCAAAAAGTTCAATTTTGGTTTCATCTGACCAGAGCACCTTCTTCCACATGTTTGGTGTGTCTCCCAGGTGGCTTGTGGCAAACTTTAAACGAGACTTTTTATGGATATCTTTGAGAAATGGCTTTCTTCTTGCCACTCTTCCATAAAGGCCAGATTTGTGCAGTGTACGACTGATTGTTGTCCTATGGACAGACTCTCCCACCTCAGCTGTAGATCTCTGCAGTTCATCCAGAGTGATCATGGCCTCTCGGCTGCATCTCTGATCAGTTTTCTCCTTGTTTGAGAAGAAAGTTTGGAAGGACGGCCGGGTCTTGGTAGATTTGCAGTGGTTCCATTTCAATATGATGGCTTGCACAGTGCTCCTTGAGATGTTTAAAGCTTGGGAAATCTTTTTGTTTCCAAATCCGGCTTTAAACTTCTCCACAACAGTATCTCGGACCTGCCTGGTGTGTTCCTTGGTTTTCATAATGCTCTCTGCACTTTAAACAGAACCCTGAGACTATCACAGAGCAGGTGCATTTATACGGAGACTTGATTACACACCGGTGGATTCTATTTATCATCATCGGTCATTTAGGACAACATTGGATCATTCAGAGATCCTCACTGAACTTCTGGAGTGAGTTTGCTGCACTGAAAGTAAAGGGACCGAATAATATTGCACGCCCCACTTTTCAGTTTTTTTATTTGTTAAAAAAGTTTAAATTATCCAATAAATGTTGTTCCACTTCACGATTGTGTCCCACTTGTTGTTGATTCTTGACAAAAAAATGAAATTTCATATCTTTATGTTTGAAGCCTGAAATGTGGCGAAAGGTTGCAAGATTCAAGGGGGCCGAATACTTTTGCAAGGCACTGTAGAGATGTTCGTAAGTAACGGTAACACTGTACTAGACTTGCCGATAATATCAGCCGATAAAAGAATTTTATGGTGTTTCATTGACGGATTTAGGCTAATATGCATGTTGCCTTCATAGTGAATGTAGAACTTCAGCCTTTGCACAAGGGCTTGTCACAGCTCAGCCCAGCAGTTATGCTTATTGACCATTAGAGGTCTCCAAACAAAGATGTGAGGTGTTATGTGAGCCTTATCATTATTAAAGTGCGTACGACAGGATAAAAAAAAGTCTTAAATAGCATTATTATGTGAATTAGAATTTTGAGACGATTCAACTATATACAACAATTTGGCAAAGCACAGATGATGAGAAATTAGTCTTTTAATCCCCCGTTTAGCCACGCCTACAATTATAGGGCTCTAGCGTCCCCAACATGAGGATGACGTCAGCAGGGTCATGGTTTCATCTGATTTAGAATTCAACCCATTGAGGGGGAATTATTCAGAACGAGGAAAATGCGACGAAGAGAGCCGCAAAATGTCATTGTTTCAGTCTCTCTACTCCAATATTTTTACAGGATATTCTTTTTATCGAAGTATTTTCCCCCCAATTGCTAAATAAATGGTATGGTCATGACAAATAACAGACTTGTGCTAAATGGAATATGACAAAATAAAAATGTATTCAGGACGACATGGCAAAATTACTCCATAATGATCAAAATTGTTGACTTCACCCTTACTGTCGCACCTCCCGAACGATATTTTATGCCACAGTAGTTAGTCAGGATTTTGTCATTTCCCTGCCCCAGCTTCGGAGAATGTAAACAAACTAAGAGGCATGATAGATGTCTTTTTTTCAATTTTCGAAGCGAAAAATCACACAAAACTAGCCCGGATAACGTCACACGGCGGCGGGATTGTTTATTGTCTTCGCCGATCTGCAACCCACCCGGCGGCGAGCAATTTACAGCTCGTTCCCCTTCTACGGACAGAAGAGCTCACCGGGGAAGTGGCTGGAGAGTACCGCCGGACAAGCCGGCCGACGTCGGAGGAGCGTGTAGCTGCCACATGTTCAACACGAATATGGCGTAAAATAATGCTTTACTACACGGCGAAGACGTAAACAGTGACCTGCATGCAATTGGTGTGCAGCTAACATGGCAGGATGTGTCTGAGGAGAACTTTTCTACATGTTCGTCCATGATCAAACGTAAGTAAATAGTCCTTTAAAGAAAGTTTGTAATGTTCACTTAGTAATCGCTGTATTCGCGGCCATTTTTAACACAAAGTTGCAATTTCTGATGGGATTGAAAATTTGACCGAACATCGGGCACACGAAGAGGGCAATAAGCCGAGAATAGCGCTCTCCCGGCGGGGGTGGGGATCGGGGGTGTGACAAGCCGCCAGTCGTCAGCCGAGTGGCATTTTCGGTGGACAATCAGCCACAAAATGCAAGCCACCTCCGTATTAAAACATGTGCCATGATCCCAGTATTTCACATAATACAAAATACGTTGTTTACTCACTTCCTCGCAAGTCCAATGGTCCTATATTAGTAGGGCTTGTTTTGGCCAATATCCACGGCGAACGGGCACCTTTTGAAACCCAAAAAAGCTCACATGCTGGTGCAGTAACAACTTTCTGCAGCCGTTTGGCTGGTGTGATGCGAATAATAAACAAAATAATCCGCAAAATCAACTGATCTGCATGCTATAAACTAGCAATAATGTATTGTGAGATGCTGACCCGAGTGACGTCACATTCGCATCTGTCCTAAACCCGAGACTGAAGCTTGAAGTCACTCATTTTCATGGCGTAGGATTCAAAAATTGAACATACAAAACGATCGCTTCCACATACATCCAAGCGTTCCATTTCATTCAAGAGCATAAAACACCACGTGAAATATGAAATAAACATGCTTTTTGGTGTCATATGCACTTTAAAAGCATCCAGTGAGGCATCACAATACAATTTTCTATAGACAAGTTTCCAAGGTACGTCTGCCTTACTTTCTTATGTCCGCCTACAACTTCCGCGTTAAATTTTTTTACCATTGACTTCAGTGGCGCTGAAGTGACATTACTCACTAAAAACCCTGAAAAAACACGATTTGGAAATACCGCATCCTTCTGCCATCTCGACATGGGAAGAAAACATAAAGAAGTGGCCGAGGGTGACCACAAGTAAAATATTGTATTTTATTGACTCTATGGCAGTGGCATTCCAGTACCTGCACAGCCACAAAAAAGTTAGATGTGTCCTCATACACGAACATGGGAATTTTGTATTCTTGAAGGCGGATGTAGAACCAAGCCAGTGCCCCAATGCTCTGTACCACAAACCATGGGTGCTGGTAACACCGGAGGGAGACGTTAAAACTGCAGGCTGTACATGTATTGCGGGTCCCGGGCGTTCGTGTAGTTATGCTGCCACTGCTGGAAGGTATGTGCTCCAAAAATACGAAACTTAAAATCTGGCGCATGAAACGACTTGTTGCCTTTGCTATTGATATTAGAATGATGATTGTAATTATGACCTTTACATTATTCACTACAACTACTGCTACTAGCCTGTTGCTAATCAGTATGTTTTGGATGGCACGCATAAAAGCAAGTGCTACCAGTTTTTTGTT
Organism: Corythoichthys intestinalis; assembly: GCF_030265065.1. NCBI lineage: Eukaryota > Metazoa > Chordata > Actinopteri > Syngnathiformes > Syngnathidae > Corythoichthys > Corythoichthys intestinalis. The sequence goes on from NC_080404.1 coordinate 14,103,671, forward strand.
TGTTTGTTTACAGGTGGAAAACGCTGTTAGGCAAGGGAATATAAGTTGATGTGCCTCCCAGCAACACTTACTGTACATTGATGGACCTATAGTGAGACTACATCGTTCTACCTGGGGGTACGAGAGGCTGGGGCTGGAGGCGTTGGCTCGCCTCGAAGCGGACCGTCAGCTCGATCCCGAGATCCAACTACGAGCTTTTTAACTGAAGCAACTTTAAGATATGCTATTGGAGCTCGAATTACCGAGAACAGCAGGATAAAGTCCATCTGGATGCCGCCAAGGGTCTCCGTGATGTCGGGTGTAAGTTTGGAGAAGCTCCCTTAAGCTGTGTTGTCTGACAACACATTCCTCCGATGCTCAACCTTTGTTAGTATTTTTCTAATAATTTCCTAAATTGTGATTTATTGACCTGTTTTCCACATGCACCAATCATTTTAAATAAAACAAGGAATGGAATCATGTTGTCCAAATGTTTTATTGCGATCAATGTTTGCAATAAAAAAGCATGACATATTATTTTTGTTTATATGTGTAACCGGTGTGTCAGCGCCGCCCCGCGTTCCGCTCCCACCTCTTACTAGGCTGGAACGCGAACCCGCGCGCCCCGACGCTTCCACTCGGCAAGTAGGGACACTAACCACTGCCCCATAAAGCTCGAGCCAACGGCACAGCCATCAGCATCCCCAGATGAAGAAATCGGCAGGGAGGTTTCCACGCTCCACAACGGACCTGTGTGTACCCGTTACACTCACCCGCCAAAACCTTCGCTGCCGACCCGGGTCACGGCACCAATGTAACCAGTTTGACATACGCCGCACCCCGACGCGATCTGCTCCCACCTCTCTGACTAGGCTGGGACGCGAACCCACGATGCACTGCACGACGCACTCAATATCAACAGTGTCGGGACGCTAACCACTGCACCATAAAGCTCAAGCCAACGGCACAGCCGTCAGCGTCCGCACATGAAGGAATTGGCAGGGAGGTTTCCACGCTCCACAATGGACTTGCGTGTACCCATTACATATGTACTTACCTTGTAGCATTTCCTTGTAACAACAAAATCTGTTTCAGCCCTTCTGAATTCGGCTAATGTAATATAATTTGTAATTTCTAGGGGTGCACGATATCCATTTTTTGAACCCGATATCGATAACTTCCGGCTCCTCAAAGCCGATACCGATATAGATAACCGATAATAAATATATAATTTTTGAATGTACTGTATATTCCCCCAAGTTTTTCAACACCTGGAGGTTAAAAAAAAAAAAAAAAAAACTAGTGGTGGATTCAACATAGATTTTTGCCTTTGACCTCACCAGATTTTTCATAATGACATGAACATTATTATGAACAAAACAAAGACAAGAATAGTCTTGACTTCAAATAAAGTGCCAATATTTATTAATATATTATTAATATAATATTAAATATAATTTGAGTCAATCACAATCAATTAGTCAATATAATTGAAGATGTGTTTCCTGAATAATGAGCACTGAACTAAAACATAAAACCAACAGGTATTGTGCTTTGTCATCAAATAAAAATATTTGGTGCTACAGGAGAGGAGACTGTTGTGGTCTTGGTCCATGGAACAACCTTCTTAACCTAGGAGACAGGTTAGGACAGCAAGTCTATCAATAACCAAAAGGCCTCTCAATAACTTACTAACTTATAACTAACACTGTAAAATGCAAACATTATATAGTAAGGTTCATCACTCATTCCTCACAACAAAAATATGGTAGCGCAAAAAGGATTAATGGCTTTCCTTATAATAATCAATATCAATCTTTAAAACACCATCGAAGCGATTATCATCTTTTCAGTGGCTTATTAAGATGTGTTTCTCGCTAGCCGTGTGACACACTTAAGCGTGACGTCACAGAAAGGGAGCGCTTGATTTACAAACGCACACATCCCAATTCACTGACACCGTGCCAAAAATATTACAGTACATGTACTGCCCAAAACATTGCGTTTCACTTCTGCACTGCCCGACAGCCAGCTAAAAATGAATGCACTTCCATAAACCACAAGGCTTGGTCTTTTCTTGGTTTTTTTGGGAAGACACTTGTCTTAATATTGTGAAAGTACAAAAGAAAAATAGACATATTCAATACTCAAAATACAACAAACTGCACAAAACATTTATATACACAACTATTATATGTAAAGCATAGCACACTAGCTTGAGCTACTAGCCTTAAGAATTGGCTGGCTTCTATAACACAACTTATGAAGTTCTGTACATATGACCCTTCACCAGAGAAGTAAACATATATTGCACATCCATATGTTATAGTAGATATAAAATACTTACAGACATATATTTCCGAGGCGGAAAGCATTCACGATTGTCAATGCTACCGTTAGACACCGCACTGTGTAAGTGAATGAGCTTGTGAGCAAAACAAAAAATAGATGCAGCAAATTATTCTGACCGGCAGGTGGCAGCAATGCCCCGCAAATGGTCAACTATTTCCCATACTGGTGTGTAGCGCAGCACAGTACATACAGTATTATCGGTCCTATTAATAATGTTATTGGATTTATTGGGATAACGTCATAATTCCTATTATCGGACCAATAATTATCGGACCAATAATTATCGTGCACCAGTAGTAATTTCACCTCATTTTGGTCACTCAAGTGGCCGGCATATCAATCTATACGTCATGTCAACCAGTGGCGACTCCAGATATTTTTTCATAGGGGTGGCCAGATGGGGCCACTTAAAATCTTGGGGTGGCCAAAACTAAAAGCCATAATTTCAGGTTTACATGATATTATTGTCAGGGGAAAACTATCAGAAAGACTTAAGGACACGGTTACTGATATACTTTGGTGTATTGTGTAATATTTGATGTTACTAATGATGTAATGTGCATAGTCCGTAACTGTCCAGTCAACATTTTGAGTTCCACAACAATTCTGTTTTATTGTGTTATGTATATATTAGGCATAAGGTGTACATTTAACTAGGGCTGTCCAACGATTAAAATTTTTAATCGAGTTAATCACAGCTTAAAAATGAATTAATCGTAATTCATCGCAATTCAAACCATCTCTAAAATATGCCATATTTTTCTGTAAATTATCATTGGAATGGAAAGATAGACAAGACGGATATATACATTCAACATACTGTACATAAGTACTGTATTTGTTCATTATAACGATAAATCCACAAGATGGCATTAACATGATTAACATTCTTTCTGTGAAAGGGATCTACGGATAGAAAGACTTGTAATTCTTAAAGGATAAATGGGAGTTTGTGTATTGTGACTAAATATTGCCATCTAGTGTATTTGTTGAGCTTTCAGTAAATGATACTGTAGCGACTTAACTGTTCTGCCCAAATGCATGATGGGAAGTGGTGCAACCATGACTGTGTGTGGTGGTTGCAAATGCTATATCTTCTCTGCGTTGAATACACTACAGGGTGTTAAGAAAAAGATCAACTCCTGTCATTCTTCCCCACGTCGCTTCCCACAATATTTATAGTTGCTGTGGGGGAGAGATGACAAAGTTTTTGCCAATTAAAAGCACGGCCCCAATGAATGCTTTTATTTACTCCACTCACTTGACACTGCCTCTTATCTCTGTATAGAAGTAAAACGGCGCCATTGTAGGCAAAGACACTGTTGGGAAGGAGCAGTGACAGACATTTAAAAAACTTTTTTTTTTTTTTTTTTTTCTACAAATTGTTGCCAAACAAATGGAAATGGGAATAAAAGCAATTCTTTTTACGGCACTTTCCCATGGTCAGCCACATCCCAACCCTCTTTTTTCTGGCAGAAATAAAAAAGTTAAAGTTAAATGTTTCAATTCAGTCTTATTTGAAGAATATTGGCTCAACGCACAAGTTAAGTTCCAAGCGAGCCTTCTTGGAAGAGTTTAGAGGGGAAGAACAATGTCAACCTCACCAGATACTATACGAGACAAACTGAATCTCTGGTCTGAACAGAAATGATCTCTGACCTCTTATGTTCTGGATGTTGTGAATGGATGGACAAAATCCCCACAGGCAAACACCACATCTTTTCTATAGAGAAGAAGCTGTTTAAGTTGCATGCCGAGAGAACAACTCAACATATTCTTTACTTTTTTTTCCCTGTAGGTGTACCACTTCAGGAGTATCTTGCTTCAACTCACAAAGTCTCCGTTACTCATGATTTCTGCATGATTCTTGTCTGCTTCTTCATTTCAAGGGGCAGAGCGGGACAATTCCCACAGGACACTTCCTTGGAGACAGCCTGGATAACAAGTATGGCATGAGACTAGTCTCTGTATGTCTCAGAGATGCACCAGATAAATGTGTGGAAGCACTGAATTTAAGACAATCAGTCATCTTCTTCTTCTATTCTATTCCTGCATTTTTCTTCGAAGGAAACATCGACAGCTCAGATCATTTCAGAAGAATGAGACACTTCAAGGTAGTGTGCGTGAGTGGAGCCATGGTATCCACCGCCAAAAGCATCCGAGGCGAGTTCCCACTCCGACGGTAAATGAAATATTCATTCTTTATTCTAAAATACCGAGCAGGAACACAGTACGAGACTCCAGCAGGAGAGAGGAAAAATGCTTCATGTAGAATACAAAAATATCTTTGAAATGTCCACATTTTTTGTTGATTTAATATTTATACTATTTGATTGTATTCCTCAACTTCATTAATGTGATATTAGGTAGACGTGCTGGGTTAAGAAAAAAAATCTGTGTTCCTCTCCTTTCCCACTTCAAGTCATTTAGCGTCTGAGTTGGACGGCAACTTAATGACTTGGGGGTACTGTATGTTGCACTTGACTGGATTTCCACTGCTAATTATGGTCTGATCGTCACAAAAACATTCATTCTCACTGTTATAGCTGCTATGAACCATTCAGCCTCCTCTGTCCTTCCCTGTAGATGTGCGAAAGCCGATAATATCTTTTGTGCGTTTGAGCTCTCACCACGAAGGCCCAGAAATAAGTATGTAATTAAAATGTGACTTCCGCGTGAAAATTACTAGTCATGTTGGCGATTGCCTGTTTGTAAAGATGCCGTCCAACACGGCTCGTCTGGGTACAAAAGGTTTACAAATTGCTGTTCTAAGGAATGATTAATATAATTTTGTGCCATAAAAAAAGAATGAGGCTTAGAAAGAATACAATATCTACAGTCAAACATGGTGGACGTCCTATGATGTTTTAGAGTAGTTTTGCTGCCTCTGGCACAGGGTGCCTTGACAGTGTGCAAGGAGTCATGAAATCTGTAGACCATGACAATGTTTTGGGCCGCAATTTGGGATGTAGTGTCAGAAAACTGGGTTTGCGTCAGAGGTCGTGGGTGATCCAACAGGACAATGATCCAAACCATACCTCAAATAGCATCAAAAAATGGTTGGAGACAAAACTCTGGAGAATTCTGAGGTGGCCATCGATGAGTCCGGATCTAAATCCCAATGAACACTTACGTAGAGAAGGCACCCTTCAAATCTGAGAGACCTGGAGTTCGCAAAAGAAGAGTGGTCCAAAATTCCATGAGAGGTGCACGAAACTTGTTGATGGTTATAGGAAGCGATTGATTTCTTTTATTTCTTCCAAATCATGTGCAACCAAATATTGAGGTGATGGTGCCAACAATTTTGTCCAGCCCATTTATTACAATCTGTGTAAAATTCTATACCTTTTGGCTTTTCGTTTCAGGTTTTTTTGTGTTTTTCTAAAGGAAATTAAAAAATACACATATTCATACTGAAAACATTTGTAATTGCGTTAATGTCTGGGAGAACCTGTGTGCTTTCTAGAATAATTCCATATATAGAGTGGTACCTCTACATACGAAGTTGATTTGTTCCAAGACCTTGTCTGTAAGTCGAAATGGTCGTATGTCGAGCAGGATTTTCCCATAAGAATACATTATAATTCCATTAATTCGTTCCGCAGCCCAAAAACCTACACTAAATCTGATAAAAATGCCAGGTTGTTTGCATGTTACGTGTTTTGGATCCCCCTGGTGGCGAGTTTTAATTTTTTTATTTTTATGATCAGGCATATTTTGGCCACCTTAAGAGAGCTAAGACCTACGTACTCTTAGAACGAAAACAAAAAAGCAACGCGTTGATGAAGAGAAAGTTTTGGTCTGAATAATTCGGAACGCGCATCATTATTGTTCTGACCGAACTATCTGCAATGGTATCCATTCTTCTAGTCACACCAGCTTCGTGCTTTTTTACAAAATCCTTAATAATTACTGCTGTTACTATTGCAAAAAGCAATTACAATAGCAACACATATACATTATGTATTTTGCGTAGCGTACCTGAACGCACTGCGGGGCTGACGGCAGAGTGAGAGAGTGCAGTTGACTTTGTCGTTTCACGTCTTGTTGTTGCTATCAGTTGGCGATGAGTGTTTTGTTGGACATGTTCTGAATTAAATGATTAAAAACCTGACGAAGCTGGTGATCTCTTTGGCGATGGTACCAGAATAATAATTGTCACCTTAACGTATAAAGACTGGCGAACAGAGGTCGTCGGCGTATTGTCAAGCAGTTCATGGACGTGCACCCCACGCTCATATTTTTCCATCATTCCATCTTCATTTCAATGGTAAGCCTCACCTTTTTTTCTTTTTTCATCACCTGCTTTAACATTCTTGGAACTCATGTTGATTTCCGCCGTGCGTCAGTCTTGCGGGAAAACAATGAAATTGCGACGCTGTCATGAATCGTCGTACTTCTACATATATGTATATATACATATACATATATTAGGGGTGTAACGGTACACAAAAATCTCGGTTCGGTACGTACCTCAGTTTTGAGGTCACGGTTCGGTTCATTTTCGGTATAGTAAGAAATCAAAATGCAAAATATAAATGTGCTAGTTGTTTATTACACAAACTTTGTGCTTTCAACAATAGGAACATTAGCCTATACAAAGCTAGAATTCTGCTCAAAAAGTAGCAGGTATTTAAGGCTAATCCAACAACAGACCCCGCCTTTCAGACCCCGCGTATTGGTCAGCTTTCTTTCTGAAAGAAAGAAAAAAAGAAGTCCTGTGCTAAAGAGAAAAGCAATCCCAATGATAAAGATTTTAACAATGATTTTACAAATGAAATGCGTCAATGAATCATTTTTTTTTCTTATGAACGCTTTTCAAAAGCTTTATTGGGGGATTTTCTCAAGTTAAAGCGCTACACAGAAATTAATAAATTTAATTGCGTAAGCAGGATCTGTATTATTTAGGGCTGTCAAAATTATAGCGTTAACGGGCGGTAATTAATTTTTTTAATTAATCACGTTAAAATATTTGACGCAATTAATGCACAAATGCCCCTCTCAAACAGATTAAAATGACAGGACAGTGAAATGTGTACTTGTTGTGTTTTATGGAGTTTTGCTGCCCTCTGCTGGCACTTGGGTGCGACTGATTTTATAGGCTTTAGCACCCATGAGCATTGTGTAAGTAATTATTGACATCAACAATGGCGGGCTACTAGTTTATTTTTTGATTGAAAATTTTACAAATTTTATCAAAACGAAAACATTAAGAGGGGTTTTAATATGAAATTTCTATAACTTGTACTAACATTTACCTTTTAAGAACTACAAGTCTTTCTATCCATGTATCGCTTTAACAGAATGTTAATAATGGTAATTCCATATTGTTGATTTATTGTTATAATAAACACATACAGGACTTATGTACCGTATGTTGAATGTATATATCCATCTTGTGTCTTATCTTTCCATTCCAACATTAATTTACAGAAAAATATGGCATATTTTATACATGGTTTGAATTGCGATTAATTGCGATTAATTACGATTAATTTTTTAGCTGCAATTAACTCGATTAAAATTTTTAATCGTTTGACGCCCCTAGTATTATTCTTATTATTTAATTACAGGTGTTTAAGCTCATTTCGATTCATTTTATTTAAATGGGCTATTATTTATTTTATTATGTGTTTATATTTTACAAATGTGATGTAGTATTCATTTATATTATATATTTTATGCTGTATAAATTTAGTTCCTATGTGAATATTAGTTCCTACTTGTTTTGTTGTGGTAGGAGGGTTTTGTATTCAACAAGGGGCTGTGTTGGTTATTATTATAGCAGAGAAGACAGCAGTAAATCAACAAAGACAAGTCAACTGTGCCCCGATCTACCAATCAAGAGATCTGATGGACTCAAAAAGTGGGTTACGATTGCACATTAGTTTGAAAATCGACCGGCTCCACCGTATTTTTACACGAGTGACTTCTGGTCTGCCCGATCCCAGCTATCGGTAGTAGTGTGGACGCAGTGGGGGTCGCATCGCGCGTCAAATAATAAACTCTGCTGTTCTTTTCGCATGCGTCGTGTTGAGCCACTTCTGGGACACGTCTAACACGCGGCTGCACTGCGACTGGTGTGCATTAGCTGATTGACTTTAATGCCCACGTTTCACTGCGTTCTCGCGGCGGCCACTTTGTCGCGCCGTTGACGTTTCTGGGTTATACTGTCCTACGGTGTTGGTCCTCATTATAGTAGAGAAGACGGAGTAAATATAAATTTACACAAAGAAACTGTAACCCGATCGACTCACAGACTTGAAAAAGGGGGTTACATTACGTCCGAAACTCGTTCGGTGCGCCTCCGTTCCGAACCGAGAACCATGTACCGAAACGGTTCAATACAAATGCAAGTACCGTTACACCCTTAATATTTTTATTTCTATATATGTACATGTACAGTATATCTTGACACTTATACAGTATATCTTGACACTGTTGGTTTTCAATCATCATTCAAGCTCTATTCTTGTTGAAGCTTTTGAAAGCTTAGGAAATTCAAAATATCCATCTTGGCTCCTCAGGTGTAGTTTTGGCTAAGCAAAGAAAAGGACCGTCTCTGAGGTGCTAGCCTCATAATCTGTTCGAAAAATGATTTTGACCCAACATTTTAACAGCCAGGTCTTTTATTTAAAAGGGAAGTTCAGAATTTTTTTACATTAGGCTCAATCTTCGAGTTAACAGGGGTTTAACTAGTCGGTGGAGTTGATTTCAACAAATTCAGTGCAGTTTGTAACTTATGTTAGTTTCAGGGCTGCGGACTGGCTAAGCTAGCACAAGTCAATGGTGCTTAGCTGCTTAGCATGCCAATAAAAAACGATAGTAACAGATCTAACATAGTCAAGTAAATTCAAAATGCGCCCCATTGTTCGAAATACCCATGCAGCCAAAACAATGTCACACCAAACTGCCTGCTCTATTCATTCTGCAGGACTTTATTTTAGGTGCGTAATGTGACCACAATAGAGAGGAGTGCTTCGGCCACCCGTGCTGAGTCTGCTGGAGAGTTTCTTTTGTCTCTCTAAAAAAAAATAAATAAATAAAAAAATCAGCAGTGAAAAAAAAAACGATGTGATACCCTGCTTACCTAGACAAATTTTGATGTTCATAATATGCAATGGTAAGTTTTAATAACTTTATCCTGAAAACATCGCCAACACTATTGATTGCATGGGTCATCAGTGGTTCTCATGCGTGCATATGATGTTTTTTATTGGAATGCTAAGCAGGCACATTTGACCCGCGCTTGCTTTGCCGCTTCGGAGCCCTGAAACTAAAAAATAACTAACAAACTGCACGGAATTTGTTGAAATTACTCCCCACCGACTAATTAAACCCCCGCTAATTTGAAGATTAAACCTTATGTCACAAATTCTGACCTTCCCCTTCAAATTATTTTATAGGAAAGTCAATTACATGCAATGACATTTTTCGGGCATCCAGGTTGGGGGGGTGTCAGCCCCCCACCCCCACCCCTCCACACCCCCACCCCACCCCCGGCCCCCCTCAACCTCAACCTATGGAGATTACCAAGCAAAAGAAACACAAAATAAAGAAAAAAAGAATGTTGGAAAACAAGACATTAAAGTATGCCATTCCAGTATTGATTAAAAGATCATTTCAATGTTATTTGATTGGTTACAGAAAGAAGGAAAGTAATGGAGGACATTCACCATTATAATCCTGCACCTACCCACTGCAAGGTCTCGCCTGGGACTTTCTTGTGGCTGGTTGTCATGGCGATGACTGATAGCAGGGGGCTTTTTGTTTCCACTTTCATCTTTTTGTCAATATCCATACAGCACTGAATAGGCAGTCTTGTATATTTGCAAGATGGTGCTTGATAGTCACCCTTATTGGTCTGTCCAGCTGCTCTTCTCTTGCCTGAGTGAGATACCTTCCCACTCACTGTGCTCTCGCTCTCCTATTTCTATTCAGATCAATTTTTCTTTCATCACAAATTCATTAACTACACGTACTGCTAAAGCGTGTCTCACCTGCAGTACTTTTCTCTTTTTATATCACGTGAAATATGTCTAGAGAACTATGCTCAAGCAGCAAAAAATACAGTTTATAGAAGCTATTCTGACACCTGCTGGTTATAAGAAGAACTATTGCACTGTAAAAAAAAAAAAAAAAAAAATGATATTACTCATAAAAATAAACATCTTGTTAAAAATTACACTGATTACACTGGTCTACAAGCAAAATGATTTCTGGATTAAAGAAGTGAGACACTAAGAAAGAAAACTAAGGTCAAAACTGTCAACTGACTGTAGTCCTGGCCGAAATGTTAAAATCCAAGCATCTTAGGCGAAAGTGGCTATTTCTGGGTAATTACTGTATTTTTGGGTAAACATATCTACCTTAAATATATATATAATATAATATAATATAATATAATATAATATAATATAATATAATATAATATAATATAATATAATATAATATAATCGTGTAGGCAAGAGCTTTGATATAATATGCTGGTTTCAAATGCATGACAAAATCACATAATGCATTATTGAAGAGACATTTCATAAGCTGTGGCACATATTGATTAATCTATCTCATGTCAAATGTAACAACTTGTAAAACTGATATTACATAATTACACAAATGTATCTTTGTAACAAACTTTAAATTAAATACCTTGAATACTTTAGCCAACCAGCGCTTAAATCCTGTTTTCCAATCCATATCACCAATGCAGCCATTTTTGTGCCTGAAGTAGATATTTCCCAAAATTTTGTAGACTAGCGTTATTTGCCTGATAGAATTTGACTGTTTGAACCAACAAAACTGATGCTTTTCACTCTATTTTCATTTTTTGAGTGCAATTTTATGCACAGAAGTCAGTGATATTAGCAGATTTTTGGTCAATAATGCCTTAGTTACGTGTAAGCTACATTTTTTTCGCAAACAGTAAAGAGAACACAGCATAAGACTTGTCACAAGGTGCTTTAGGCCAAATTTATACAATCAACTTTTTTTTCTTGCTGTACAAATATAAACAGATTTATAAAACATATTTATTTCCTGTATATCAAGCAGTGTTTAAAGAATATCATCAAGTCCACATTGTTCTGATGTGAGATTCATGAAGTGACTACCAGCTGTTGACTCAATTTACATATTTGTTTCCACCAGCTCTCTGTGTTTAGTCTACTTTTCTCCACACAGAGGTCCCTTTCAAGGGAATCACAATATTTTAAGCAAATCTAATTTGTAAATATTTTGTTTCTACGATAAGAGGTCTCTAAACTGCTGTCATAAATCTATAGACTCTTAACTGTGAGTTATGCCTTCAGTGGTTCAGTTACATCGAAGAACAAGCATTCTTATGTCTTTTCACCGTCTTTCATTCATCTCTACCATCTGGCTGCCAGTTAACATGTTGGACTTAAGCCAACAGATGCACAAGGCATACCGATGGGGAGTGGATGCTGCTGAGAGAGTGTGAGGGTATGATGGGCCCGCTCTGGCAGCTTAATCTTATCCGTGACAGGTCAGTGTCTCGGAGAAAGCCCACAATCAATGCTCTTTCACCACCAGCCTAAATATCATACGCGTCGACATCACTCATCTCCACGTCTTGGCAAATCCGGATTGATTGCAGCACTTTCACACTTCTTTCTTAGACTAGGGAGTGCTGTCTTGCTTTGAAAAGTGACGCTTTAGTTTCTTGAAATAATATCTGACTGTGATGCTTAGTTGGATTCTTACTCATTTTACTGTAGACATTGTAAATCCATTCGTTCAGTTATGTCAGTACATAAACTACTACTTGTCACATGGGAATTTCATATTCAAACACGTGTTAATCTTTTTGCTGAGAATGGATAACTAGAAAGGACCAGTAACTGAATTGAGCGAAAATTTATCAACTCAGGAAAAAAATAATAATTGAATATTAAATATTTAAATATTAGCTATACACTCTGATTGGACATTAGTGGAGTAATTGCGTCGATGGGAAGCTTGTGGGCAATGCATCTTGTGTGTAAGTGATGACAACAGTGGACAACGGTTCTTTAATGATAGGAAACGTTGCTATTATATATACAATGTATATTCATTTTCTTTTTTTCTCCCAAACCTGTCCTGTTCAGCTGTTTGATACGGAGAATTGAAGTCTGAGTGTCTGGTTGGTCTGAACGGTTTTAATGTTTCACATTGGAGTATTGCATACTCCCATTGTGATCATTCAACATACCTCGTTAATTAAGACAAAGCAGCGAACAGGAAGGGGTTATGGGGGAACATAAGAAAAGAAGGAGAGAGACACAGAAGAAACACAAACAACAACAAGAGATACATTGAACGCCTAAACTAACTGTGATTATGTTGGTGCTATCGTCAGCTAGATGTATTTCCGGTTGACACCATGTGGGGCGCCTGTTAACTGGGGAAAGGGGGGGGGGGGTCTAGAAGATGTTATTGGCAGGGGTGGAGTGTACACAAATCAGCCCTGTGAGCTAGAACCCAGTAACCGTGTGAATCCCTTGTGAGCGTGCGGCCGTGCGCCTTTTGGCAAACCTCCCTCCGCCGCCCCATCACCCATCCAAGTACCAAGGTCCTCTACCTGAGCGCACCCAATCCCATCCAGCCATGCGCGAATCCCATCAAACATACGATAGCCACGCAGACGAGCGGAGACGCTGTGCGGGCACCACCCCGGAGCCACGCCCCTCGCTAGCCAACCCAAGGGGGTTGGGGGGGAGTTGGGGGCAAGCCAGCACAGCCCATCCCTCCTCCTGCAGCCCAGGACAGGGGCCATCGTCACCCCCCAGGGATCCAGGGTGGTCACCCGTTGATTGATTGATTGATTGATTGATTGATTGATTGATTGATTGATTGATTGATTGATTGATTGATTGATTGATTGATTGCAACCTTGAGGCAATATTGTCTGTTATTCAAGCTATATCGCCAGCGTCATTTTTGAGTTGACCAGAGCCATCATCATTCTCTAATTCCAAGGGATCTTTCCGAAAACGGTAAGCAAATGATAAATTGTGTGAGCATCTCACAAATTTCTTATGTTGGGAAGATTATGCTATGATCACAGATTCCAATATTTTACATTGGCAAGCTTACAGTTTCAGTATGGAATCCTAGGAGTGCTCTTTAAACAATAATAATAATAACAATAATTAATGTATAAATAAATAAATGAATACATGAATAAGGCGGCACGGTGGCAGAATGGTTAGCATCTCGGCCTCACAGTTCTGAGATCAAGGGTTCAATCCTGGGCTCTGGCCTTACTGTGTGGAGTTTGCATGTTCTCCCCATGCCTGCGTGGGTTTTCTCCGGGTACTCGGGTTTCCCCAAAAACATACATGGTAGGCTGATTGAACTCTCTAAATTGTCCCTAAGTATGAGTGTGTGCACGAATGGTTGTTCATCTCCTTGTGCCCTACAATTGGCTGGCATCTGATTCAGGGTGTACCCTGCCTACTGCCCATTGTTCGCTTGGATTGGCTCCAGCACCCCCGTGACCCAAAGTGGCTCGGAAATGAGTATACAGTATATGGAGAAATGAATGAATGACTAAATAAATGAAAATATTAAAGTATATTTGTCATTAACTTTTACTTTTTGTCATTGAAAATCCCAAACGGAAAAAAACAATGACAATGTTTGTCATTGACTTTTACATTTTGTCATTGAAAAACACAAACAGTAAAAACAATGGCAATTTTTTTATTTGCCTTCAGTGACCGGGTATTTGGCTCAGGCAACCCATCCAGTCTTTCAGCTGCTTATTTAAGCAGTTGTGAAAATGATTTTTTCACATATCTCCAAATAAATGATGAATCAAAAATTGCATGTGATACAGATTTTGCCACTCCTGCAATTCCATACTTAAGGTTTCTTTCTAAGGAGGATCAACAAAAAATATCTGATTTGCTGTGATGTTACACAGTTTAAATGGTGATTACAGAAAGGCACCATGGGTTATCACGTCTACTATGGCATAACAGGTTACTGGAGTAAATGTGAGACTGCTATCCAGGGCAAGAATAAAGGTGTTAAAGGCGACTCTGATTGTTATTCCCCTTACCAACCCAACACAGGATGCTGATGCTAACCCCTGAAGGACATCAGGGAATAGTCAAAACAAAATAAAGACTAAGAACAAATGTGTAGTTTGGTAGTATTAATTGAGATGCTGACGCATTAGTAAAAGTATGTCATGCATGCATGTATGCATGCTGTGCTCCTCACAACAAGTGGACGCCCACCTAAACTACAACAGAAACAAGCAATAGCCATTTGGAATACATCGCATTTTGTAGACGAAAGTGTGCGATGCCTACATCGGCATTGTTTCTTCTCAAATGAGTCGTTCAGCATCAATACCCACGCCCATTAAATGACAAGTTGAAAAGGATTTTATTGTAGTATTTTTTATGTGCTCGTTGCGAAATAACAAGCATAATTCTTACCCCTGTGTAACTTAATGAGGGGATCAACTTGATGGATGACTGCAATAGCAGTGGTATAATCTATTGGCCCTTCTTTGCACATTAATCTCCCATTGGACAGCGATTTAACATTTTAAGAACACTAACTATTTCTTTATATTTCAACAGTGCTCACATATTTATAACCCACATATTTTCAATATATATATATATTGTAGATTATTTTAATTTCTCTACAAGGCATTATTTGTGACACAAGCAACATGGATTGGAGTCATACATACAGTATATTGTTGTGTTAAGGTATTTTGCTTTGAATTCTCAAAGCTTGCTCACAAGTTCTACTACTGTGCCAGTGTAAAAATAAAAACTCATCTCGGTAATTTGGCATTGTCATCTTTCAGACACCTGCATGGCAAACAAATCGGAGGGTAATCAGATGAATAAAAATTAAAATAATGCTCCAGACCTGCTGCCCAGCCCACACGACACTGTTTGTCTTCAACCCCTAACAAATATCAACAGTAATCAGGAAGTACACTGGCATCTTTCCATTTCTCAATGTCAAACTTTTCTTGACTAACCTATTGTCACCCAATCAAACCAGTGACAGCCTACATTTATGGGAAACGGGATGAATAGTTGTGGTAAAGTACTCCCTTTTTTTTTTTTTTTTTTTGTTTAACTTAAGTAAAAGTACAGATACAGGTGCAAAAAATTACCTAAGTAAAAGTACAAAAGTACTTGCTTTAAAATGTTTTTTTACAAGAGTATAAGTAATGTTTTTTTTAATATACACACATACATACATACATACATACATACAGTGGGTCAAATAAGTATTTAGTCAACCACTAATTGTTCAAGTTCTCCCACTTAAAAAATATTAGAGAGGCCTGTAATTGTCAACATAGGTAAACCTCAACCATGAGAGACAGAATGTGGGGAAAAAAAACAGAAAATCACAGTGTTTGATTTCTAAAGAATTTATTTCCAAATTAGAGTGGAAAATAAGTATTTGGTCACCTACAAACAAGCAAGATTTCTGGCTGTCAAAGAGGTCTAATTTCTTCTGACGAGGCTCCACTCATTACCTGTATTAATGGCACCTGTTTTAACTCATTATCGGTATAAAAGACACCTGTCCACAAGCTCAGCCAGTCACACTCCAAACTCCACTATGGCCAAGACCAAAGAGCTGTCGAAGGACACCAGAGACAAATTGTAGACCTGCACCAGGCTGCGAAGACTGAATCTGCAATAGGTAAAACGCTTGGTGTAAAGAAATCAACTGTGGGAGCAATTATTAGAAAATGGAAGACATACAAGACCACTGATAATCTCCCTCGATCTGGGGCTCCATGCAAGATCTCACCCCGTGGCGTCAAAATGATAACAAGAACAGTGAGCAAAAATCCCAGAACCACACGGGGTGACCTAGTGAATGACCTACAGAGAGCTGGGACCACAGTAACAAAGGCTACTACCATATCAGTAACACAATTCACCGCCAGGGACTCAAATCCTGCACTGCCAGACATGTCCCCCTGCTGAAGAAAGTACAAGTCCAGGCCCGTCTGCGGTTCGCTAGAGAGCATTTGGATGATCCAGAAGAGGACTGGGAGAATGTGTTATGGTCAGATGAAACCAAAATAGAAGTTTTTGGTAGAATCACAGGTTCTCGTGTTTGGAGGAGAAACAATACTGACTTGCATCCGAAGAACACCATACCCACTATGAAGCATGGGGGTGGAAACATCATGCTTTGAGGCTGTTTTTCTGCAAAGGGACCAGGACAACTGATCTGTGTAAAGGAAAGAATGAATGGGGCCGTGTATCGAGAGATTTTGAGTGAAAATCTCTTTCCATCGGCAAGGGCATTGAAGATGAGACGTGGCTCGGTCTTTCAGCATGACAATGATCCCAAACACACAGCCAGGGCAACAAAGGAGTGGCTTCGTAAGAAGCAAGGTCGTAAGAAGAAGGTCCTGGAGTGGCCTAGCCAGTCTCCAGATTTCAACCCCATAGAAAATCTGTGGAGGGAGTTGAAAGTCCGTGTTCTCCAATGACAGCCCCAAAACATCACTGCTCTAGAGAAGATCTGCATGGAGGAATGGGCCAAAAGACCAGCAATATTGTGTGAAAAGCTTGTGAAGAGTTACCAAAAATTTTTGGCCTCTGTTATTGCCAACAAAGGGTATATAGCAAAGTACTGAGATGAACTCATGGTATTGACCAAATACTTATTTTCCACCATGATTTGCAAATAAATTCTTTAAAAATCAAACAATGTGATTTTCTGTTTTTTTTTCCACATTCTGTCTCTCATGGTTGAGGTTTACCCATGTTGACAATTACTGGCCTCTCTAATATTTTCAAGTGGGACAACTTGCACAATTAGTGGTTGACTAAATACTTATTTGCCCCACTGTACATACAGTGTTGTTAATAACGGCTTTCGATTATAACGGCGTTACCAACTCCGTTATTTTTGTCAGTTGTGAGTAATGAAATATATTACTTTACCTGTCTTTGCAACGCCGTTACCGTTATTAGGGAGGTGAAGGCTCCCGTTACTGTACTACAATTTGGATGAATGACGTGTGAGACACGGAGAGAGCAGAGCAGGAGGGGGAGAAGGGAAGGGGCTTGTGAAGCCGTTGCAAACGCGATGCTAGATGTCTCAGAGCGTTAGCATAGCATTCGCATTCTTGCAAGCGTCATGTTAAACGCTTGGGAAACTTTTTACGTACAGTTCGTGGCGTTCAGGTAGGAACATTTAATTGAAAATAATGGACTGCTTTCCCGTTCAGTATGCATTATCATCACCAAGTCGGTGTTGTCCTTGTAGATGCTACATTATAATATGCATTTTTTTATTAACAAAAAAGTCACTTGCGATAAACTTTTCTTGAATGGATTATCGATAAACCGTGTGTGATTTATTTTTTTAATTACAACAACTAGACCAAAGCCAGAAGAGCAAAGAGATTAAAGCCTCACCTGCATATTGATAAATATACAGTGCTGCTCAAAAGTTTGTGAACCCCCTCAACATTTTGGAATTTTCTATTATTTCAACCTGATTTCCTAATCAATCAATTCAGTATTTTGTTTTTTGTTTTTTTAACAGTTGTGTTGTCGAGACTAAATTAAAAAGAGTTTTCATCAACTGATGTAGGTGCAAAATTGAACTGTTTGGTCACAACCAAAACCGCCATGTCTGGCGAAAAGTCAACTCTGCATACCACCAAAAGAACCTTCTCCCAACAGTGAAGCATGGAGGTGGGAATGTCAAGATCTGGGCTTGCTTTTCATCCTCAGGACCTGGACAACTCCACATAGTCCAGGGAATCATGAATTCTGAGGAATATTGTCAAATCCTAGAACATAACCTGACGCCATCTGTTTTGAAGTTAAAGCTTGGCAGAAGGTGGATCATGCAACATGATAATGATCCAAAGCATTCCAGCAATACAACCAAGGAATGGCTGAAAAAGAAGAAGATTCGTGTTCTGGACTGGCCCAGTCAAAGTCCTGACCTAAATCCCATTGAAATGCTGTGGCGGGACCTGAAGCGAGCAGTTCATGCCGGACGCCCATCAAACCTCTCTCAACTGACTGCGTTCTGCAAGGAAGAATGGGCAAAGGCTGATTAGTCACTACAGAAACCGTTTGGTTGAGGTAATCTCTGCAAAAGGAGGCGCAATATCCTATTAACTGAAGGGGTTCACATACTTTTGCACACATGATATCTGAGTTTTTCTTAAATCAACCACTTTTGTTAAATAAAGAATGACAATATAACTATTTCTTTTGTTTCAGTCCATTATTTGGAATGTCAGTATTGTGGATTTGGGTATAACTTAACATTTAATAAGGTTATTTTAGTTTTTTTTACAAAAAATCTGACCATCGCTGTGGGGTTCACAAACTTTCGAGCAGCACTGTATTAGCCTACTGCCCGTAGTTAGCTGGGATAGGCTCCAGCACCTCCGTGACCCTCGTGAGGAAAAGCGGCATGGAAAATGAATGAATGAATATTAGAAGTATTACGGTACACACAAGTCACGGTTCAGTACACCAGGAAAAAGGCTTTTTTTTCTCACAGCATTTGAAAGTTGAAAGTTTGTATGCCATTACAATCTTATATAGGTGAAATTAATAAAATGTAAAAAGGGTGACCAGGATTTTTTTTTTTTTTTTTTTAAATAAAAAAGACAGTTCAATTCAATTAGTTATCACTAACATATTTGTTGTGAAAGACTATATAGAATGGATCATGTAATAACGTGTAGCACATTAAAAGTAATATCAGTTACTTTGTTGAGTAACTAATTACTCTTGCGTTGAAGTAACTGAGTTACTAACTCAATTACTTTTTTGGAGAAGTAATTTGTTACTGTAACTATTTACTTTTTTAAAGGAACATTCTTTTCCACTTTGGAGTTGCCCATGGTGAGAGGCGCCAAGCAGTTGTGGGCATACTTATTGCCCCCCGGCTTGGCGCCTGTACGTTGGGGTTTACCCCGGTAGACGAGAGGGTAGGGGGGATGGGTTCTGACTGTTGTTTGCGCTTATACACCGAACAGCAGCTCAGAGTACCCATCCTTTTTGGAGTCCTTGGAGGGTGTGCTGGAGAGCGCCCCCTCTTGGGACTCCCTCATTCTCCTGGGGGACTTCAACATTCACGTGGGCAATGACAGTGAGACCTGGAGGGGCGTGATTGGGAGGAACAGCCCCCATGATCAGAACCCGAGTGGTGTTCTGTTATTCGACTGTGCTCGTCATGTTTTGTCCATAACGAACACTATGTTCAAACATAGGGGTGTCCATATGTGCACTTGGCATCAGGACACCCTAGCCCGCAGTTCGATGATCAACTTTGTAATCGTGTCATGGGATTTGCGGCCGCATGTTTTGGACACTTGGGTGAAGAGAGGGGCGGAGCTGTCAACTGATCACCATCTGGTGGTGTGTTGGCTCCAAAGGCGGGGGAAGATGCTGGCCAGAACTGGCAGGCCCAAACGTTTTGTGAGGTTCTGCAGGGAACATCTGGCAGAATCCCCTGTCAGAAAGACTTTCAACACGATGGATGGATGGATGGATGGATGGATGGATGGATGGATGGATGGATGGATGGATGGATGGATGGATGGATGGATGGATGGATGGATGGATGGATGGATGGATGGATGGATGGATGGATGGATGGATGGATGGATGGATGGATGGATGGATGGATGGATGGATGGACGGATGGACGGATGGACGGATGGACGGATGGACGGATGGATGGAAGATTAACATCACTGCATACACATATACATACATACATACATTCAGTACATGCATACATACAGTAAATACAGTACGTACATACATACATACATACATACATACATACATACATACATACATACATACATACATACATACATACATACATACATACATACGAGTCAATAATGAAAGAAGGAACCAGAAAATTAATTGACTGCTCAGTTTTAAAGAAAAACTATGCAGAATGGGGAAAAAAATAATAATAGCAATAAAACTTGAAACTTTAATTGACTGAACTGTAGACAGAAGCTTAACAAGCTCAAAAACTCCTAAACTTAGGTTAATGGCGGATTGCAGGCAAGTATCCGGTGCATACCGCCACCTACTGTACATGAGTGTGCAGCACCCATCTGAAGGCGCACTGCTAGACTGTTGGTTTTTATTGGTCAATATCTTTTTCACCTGCCTAATCTTGCTTGTACTCATGTTGCTGCCTCTACAGCACAGTTACGGTATAGTTGCATTGGGTTTAGTGATTGCGCTAGAGTTCTGTCAAATTTTGTACCGTTATAATGTTTTGCTTCCGAAGCTTTTGACAGTGAATAAGCATTTTACATTCAGTTGGACTCTAAATGTTATCCAAAGGTGCTAAATAAACAAGTTACATCATAAACATACATGGGCAACATTAATATCGCATGAATAAATGCTTAACGGCAAGACGAAGACGTTAACAGTGAGAGTTTTGTGCAGTTCAGTTGTGTGCAGCCACATGGCAGAATGTGTCTGAGGAGAACTTTTCTTCATGTCCGTCCTTGATCAAACATACGTAAATAGTCCCTTCTTTACAGAAAATGTGTAGTGTTTAATTTGGAACCACTGCATTTATTGCCATTATTGCCATTTTTAACATTACGCACATACGCAGAACCTCATGGGGTGAACACTGGAGACATGAAAAGAAACTATCAATTCACAATGAGAAAAAAAGGAAACAAAAGTAACGTGTAAAGAAGGCGACAATTTAAAAAGTAGTGGAGTAAAATGTACAGATATGTGCCGTAGAATGAAGTGAAGTAAAAAATACCACTTCATGATTGTACTCAAGTCACAAACATGTACTTAAGTACGGTAACAAATGACTTTTACTTCGTTACATTCCACCACTGATAAATGGACACAGCATCTTCATGAGGTTAAAGGTAAACTGCAGGACGACAATGATTAGTCATAAGATAAACATTCCTGTCTGACAATATTTCCAAGGTGCGAAACGCCTACAATCCTCAGATTGTACCTAGGAGGCACGAATAGTGTTATCGTCAAACATCCCCCACAGTGGACCACCACTGTATCATCCAGACAAACAATATATTACTTCAAAGACAAAAACACATTTAGCCTTACAGATATGCCAAGTCTCCCACACTTTCTCTCTCTCAATCACACACATGCACACTCTCACATTGGCCACTGTTGCAGTCCAGCTGGCTCGGAAATTGATGGTTTGATGTTGAGTAGCAAAAAAAAGTTTGGTACTTAGTAGAAATGGGTGAACAGGTTTGAGTTTGGAAAGACTGTGAGCAGACAACCATAACAAAAACAAACACTTTTGAAGATCCTTTTTGCAGCCTAGAGTCATATGCAGTGTCCAAAAAAGTTGAAGCCTAAGCCTGCTGACAGCAGGGAATCCTGAGCAAAGTATCTCTGACACTTGCTGATTTCTAACTAGTAAAGCAAATGAAACAATCTTTCCATTTCTATACCTTGAATTTGATACCAAATTTATTTGTGTCATGTCCAGTAGTGAACGTGTTAATGCTCCACACAATGTCCAAGGTCTCTCAAATTCCTGATCTGATAAGCCATCATAAGTTAATGCTATGTGTAAGCAAAACAACAGACTGTTAAAACTTCATAAATTACACCAAAAAATGATGACTCTCGATTGTGATTATAGTTTTATAGCAGTAGTGTCACTTTTAATCATAATAGGCATTATAATGAGAGTCAACATGATGCACTGATGTCACTATCTCTGTTCAAACCACCTTGGCTCTGGTTCAGTTTGGCTAAGTGCTTCTTGGCTCAGTTCCTCAGGATAGTACTCTTTTGCGCTACCCTTGAGTGCTGAGCCTTGATTTCATGCCTGGAAGTCTAATTTCTATTTGTGCTTTTTTTTTTTTAATGTAGCTTCCAAAACAGTTAGAATCAACAGCAAAGCAGATTTTCATGAAAAAGGTGTAAATATATGACTTTTTTTTTTTTAAGAGAAAAGATATGATAATAGTCCCCAAAAATATTTTATTGCTCGTATTTATTTTCTTTTTTACTACGCACGGCACTACACACAACTTCAACTGGTGGATTTTGTTTTATATAATGCCCGTTCTCAAGTGAGCTCTTAAGAGTTTTCAAGCCGCAGAATGCATTTGTTCTGACTGGGATTTGATGTTGAGGTCCAATTCACGGAGCAATAAAACACAGGAACTCACACACGACACACAGTGGCCCTATTGCCAGTTGCTACAAATGTCTCACTGATGTTGGTTTGCTCTCAAATTCACCGCCGCCTGAAAACGACCCTTTCAGTGCAAATACGTAGTAAGAAAACAGGAGATGACAGCAAATTGCTTCTTCTACCACTTTCAGTAAAGACTGCAGGGCCTCTCAGTTCAAACACTTACAGGGGTGTTTGGGCTGGTTTGTATTGTGTTGATTTCCACAAGATCGTATTTTAACATTATAGGTAAAAATGTTTCAGTTCCTTCTTTTCTTCCTCCGTCTTTTCACACACAACAGTTGTCAGATCTTGTATAGTCAGTAAGTTGTCAACAGGTCAACAGCTTCCTATAAAAGGGAAAACATTGTAACCAAACAATACAACCATTGGAAGCATCGGACAACAAATGGGTGAAGGTGAACATGTATGGTGAGAAGAGATCACAATTATTTATTGTCTGTAACGTGACAAAACAGCAGGATTTCTTGGCATGCCTCTACTCCATGCTGGAAAGAAAAGAAAACCTAATAAAATTGTGACAGTAAAATTATCGTACTAGAAAAAGCCATTTCTAGAGAAATTGCGATGGCAGCTTTGCTTTCGCCGGCAAACCCCTTGGGATCACGTCCTGCTGATTCCAGGTCACTTCCTTTTGATTTGGGGGCATTTCGGGTTTACTTCCTATTGATTTTTTTGACATACATGGCTGTCAATGGCATTGACTTACATGGGTGTCAATGGAATCCAAGTACAGTGGCATCAATAGAACAGACATATATGGCCGTCTATGGCATGGACGTACATGGGTGTCAGTGGAATCCAAATACATTGGCATCAATAGAATCGACAAACATGGCTGTCAATGGCATCGACATACATGGTTGTCATTGGCAATGACGTACATGGCTGTCAATTGCATCAACTTACTTGACATCAACTTATGCCAGTTGAATGTCAATGGGCTGTAATGGCAAGTTTTTGGTCAAAAATCACAACCACACGTTTTTCTGCCATTGAAAATGAATAGAAATTTTTGGCCATTAGAAATGAATGGAACAATGTACATGGCAAAGGCATCCCATTTTTTGACAAATTTGGGGGGAACCGTATGTTTTTGAAAAATTCTGTGTACAATTTTTATGCTCCTTCCTGAAATTTTTGATGCATGATTTATGTGAATTGGATAAAAAATGTAGGACCAGATTTTTTTTGGGGGGGGGGATGGTTTTTCAAAAAAACGGTGTTTTGGCGCAAACACTAATTTTGGGGGGTCATTTGAAAGATTCCCTGCGTTGCACGAGAATTACGGTCTTTTTGCTATTTGAACGGTGTCGATGGGCCAAACAGTTTGGCTGTGCGGCGTGCCGAAGAAACGCCATTGAAAAAAAAATTGAACAACACAGATGGTTGTTTTGGCATTACATGCAAAGCTACCATCAATTAGAAATTAAATTATTTTACATAAGTTTCATAACATAACCAATCTGTTGGTAACAAGAGAAAGTACAGCGATGACAATTCCAAGGGCACTTGAATGAAAGTGACAGCCAGGGGAGTGGGAAGTGGGGTGCTGTGGGTGCAGCAACACCCCCTGGTGTTGAGGAGAATAAAATGGTTTTGGTGGATTCTTTTTTTTGTTGTTGTTAAAAATAAATAATAAAAACCTTTCGAAACAATAGCGTATTTAACTTTGAGGATTAAATATATATGTTGAAAAAGGTTTTTTTTGTTGTTGTTAATAACACCACCTGACATCTTGCTTGCTACCAGGTCACGTTGAATAAGGCACTTTTGGAACAGAAAAGTAAACTGTTGACAGAAGAGGTGTTAACATGGCACAAAAACAAATTAGGGATTTTTTTCTTTGCAAAAACAGCAACATTTTCTAAAATTCAATTCGAGGTCGAAAATGAAGATGACTGTCTTTCGGTGTCTTCAAATCGGTAAGGCATGCATTGTAACCATATTATTGTTTATTGTTGCTATTGAGCTGCTGCTGTGGGAGCGCTGTTAGATATTCGCGTGCAATTTATTTTAGTGTCGTGAAAGGTGTTGTTAAAGTGCGTATGACACCAAAAATCATGTTTATTTCATATTTCACACAATGTTTTATGCTCCTGAATGAAATGGACCGCTTGGATGTGTGTGGAAGCCATCGTTTTATACTGTAGATTCAATTTTTGAATCCCGCGCCATGAAAATGAGTGACTTCCGGCTTCAGTCTCGGGTTGAGAACGAATGCGAATGTGACGTCACCCGGGTCAGCATCTCACAATACAGCATTGCTTTATAGCATGCAGATGGACTGTGGATTCAGCTGATTTTGCGGATTAATCAGTTTTTTTTTCCGCATCACGCCAGTCAAACAGCTGCAGAAAGTTGTTGCTGCACCAGGGAGAGGTGTGTGGGCCTTTTTGGGTTTCAAAAGGTTCCCATTCACCGGCGGATATTGGCCAAATAAAGTCCTACTACTGTGAGACCATTGGACTTTTGAGGAAATGAGTAAAGTAAACATCGTATTTTGTATTATGTCAAATACTGGGATCATTGCACAAGTTTTAATACGGAGGTGGCTTGCATTTTGTGGCTGACAATGCTCCTTGTCCACCGAGAATGCCACTCGGCCGACGACCAGCGGCTTGTTTGCACACCCCCCTCTATGCTTGGCTTATTGCCCTCTTCATGTGCCCGGTGTTCTGTCAAATTTTCAACCCCATCAGAATTTGCAACTTTGTGTTAAAAATGGCAACACTACAAACTTTCTTTAAATAAAGGACTATTTACTTACGTTTAATCCTGGACGGACATGTAGAAAAGTTCTCCTCAGACAGATCCTGCCATGTTAGCTGCACAACAACTGTACGCTGCTCTCTAACTGTTTACGTCTTTGCTGTGTAGTAAAGCATTATTTTACACCATATTCATGTTGACCATGTGGCAGCTAGGCGCTTCTCCAACGTCGGCCGGTTTGTCCGGCAGTACTCTCCAGCTGCTGATCCGGCGAGCTCTCCTGTCCGTAGCAGGGGAACGAGCTGTAACCTGCTCGCCGCCGGGTGTGTTGCTGATCGGCGAAGACAATCCACAACTCAGCCGTCGTGTGACATCATCCAAGCTAGTTTTGTGTGATTTTTCCCTTCGAAAAGCGAAAATAAGACTTTGAGACGTCACTCGGTTCGGGTTAGCATGTTGGCTAGCATTTTACATTCTCCGAAGCCGGGGCAGTGAAATGGCAAAAGCCTGACTGACTACGGTGGCATACAATATTATTCGGGAGGTGCAACAGTAAAGGTGAAGTCGACTGTTTTGACCATTATGGAGTAATTTTGCCATGTCGTATTGAATAAATTCATTTTTATTATTTCATATTCCATTTAGAACAAGACTGTTATTTGTCATGACTACACCATTTATTTAGCTATTGGGGAAAAATACTTGATAAATAGAATATCCTGTAAAAATATTGGAGTAGAGAGACTGAGGTTTGAATTTCAATTTATGTCATTTGATGTTCATTCTCGTTACTCTTGTCACAGAAGGCTTCCATATACAAAACTTCACCTTGCAACCTACACAAGCAGCATTAGCCAATGAATTCAGTGGTCTGTAAGAGCCAGACATTGTAGCAAGGCTCTTACAAATTTGACATGTTCGCATTTTAACGCAAGCTTCAAGGAAAGCATGCGGACAAACGGCTGAAGAAGGTGCAATACTTTGTTTCAACTGTGGTTGTTTTCTATTAGTCTTTAAATACAGTTGAGTTCATCTGAAGGGCAATTTTCCCCTCATAATATTACAACATTGAAAATAATATTTCTTTCAATTTAAAGTCTTTTGTAAATTTTGCTATCGCTCATCTTACTGGACTGATACAGACAGCGTGGTTTGTGCTTTCCTAATCATTAGCGCTTACCAAATTGTTCCAATATATTTGTTAAGCAATAATTATTTTAAAGTGATTTTATGAATTTCATTCATTTTTGTCATTGATGTCATGACTTAGTTATATCATGACACTTTTGTCTATTTTGTTTTTTATACTGTAGCAGTGCAACCTAATTTCTTTGAAAACGCTCTTTTAGTGAATGTGCACAATTGTCAAGTTGTTTTCGGCCAGAGTGACTATGTTGAATTTATGTTACGTCTCTATTCATTTTCCCCTTTCTCCTTTTTTCCGAGGTCAACTTGCCATTCACTTAAAAGGTTTTCAAGTGGAAGAGACGACTAAAGCACCCCGCGTAGGTGTCTTTCACCTGTGCTGGCTGTCAGGTCATGCAAAAAGTCGACTTGAACTGAACCGTTCTCGTAATAGTTAAAAAGGATAGATTTGCATTGGTATATTGGTAACTTTTCTTCATGATTAACATAGACATATACAGTATGAAAACTGTCCCTCTGTCCAATGACACTGTGGTTTTTGTTCTATTAATTTTTGTTTTTTCGGTCAAATTGTTTGGCATATTGAGTTAATGTTTGATTTGTAATAAATTTGAATTTGTTATTATTTATTGTTTTTATTAAATTTTGGTTTTCAGTATCAAATGGTCAAAAATTTTACCTTGAGTGTATTTTTACTAAGGATGTTCCAATAGCATATTTTTGCACTAGAGTCGGAGTCACCTGATTTTGAGAATCGGCCATTACAGAGTCCCAATCCGATTCCCTAAAAAAAGAGTTCTTTAAATTTTTCTTTTTTGTAATAAAAGTTCCAAACATGTTACTGACCCACCGTGCCGCCTTCATAATGTCAATTATTTTTAAACAAGAATAGGACATAAGACAATGCTTGTCTCGATTAAATATTTCATTGAGTGAGTCCACTCAAATCCATTCACACATTAATGCTCACGCTGCTGAGAACAGCCTCTCACTTACACAGTGAGTTACCACATCACACATCTGCGAGTTTAATGATGATTGACACATTTGTGCAGTTGATCGTAGCGCTACTAAGTTTGTCCAGCAAGATCAAAGCTACAAACCTGTCAGTCATCATTAACTTTAAGTAGGAAACACAAGCTAAACAGTTGGCCGCACTGCTTAGCAGGAGGGATGGTGAGAGGCTGTGGCGCCGTACGAGCATGAAGCAGAAAAACACAAATATATTTTTTTAATTAAAAACCCGATCCTTTTTCACCCGATTCCGATCCTCTGAAAAATGGCGCAATCGGCCTGATTTTCGATAACGCGATCAGATCGGGATATCCCAATTTCAAACCACAGGTAGTCCCCGGGTTACAGCGCACCTTACTTACGTGATTTCGACTTTACGACACCGTTTGTTTTGTTTTTTAGTCGAGTAAACAGTGCCTACGTCCTGTTGCCGTTCCTTCCTTCCCCAGCAGCGTCGCCGTTGTCCTGCAGTTCATTTCAGCCAGGAGATCTGCCGCTTCCTTGTTCTCATGCTGCTGCTGCTTCTCCAGCGGCGCTGACTCCTCTTACGAGTCCTGTTCCGGTTTTTTGAGTGTGGACAGTGAGCTCATATTGAGAGAGGCGACAGCTGGCAACCTGAGCAGCAATGATAACCCACCCCCCTCTCGCCTCCCTACACTTTCTACAGCACCATTTTCTCTCGGCAAGGCGACTCACTCACGAGTAGAGCCTGAAAAATCATTGGATATAACGACATTTAACACAACGTACCTCATAGTTTCTTAATTTTTACTTTATATTATTAATATAACGTATAATACATATTTTGGGATAGTTATTTTGAGATTTATGGGGTGTTGTGGGGTACTTAAAGGGTTCATTCCGACTTATATGGAAATTCGGGTTACGTCACTAGCGTAGGAACAGAACTCGTTCGTAACACTGGTATTACCTGTATTATCACTTTAAATTGTCTAAACACTGTACCAGTTTAATTATTTTTCCCATATTACAGTACTACAATTCAGGTCACATACAGTTGCACAAATCACTTGTACACCGCACAGCACTTTTGCACGACTTCAATCCTACATGGATAAATGGTTCTCTATACCTACTGTATGTTTAAATGTACTTTTGTTATAGCAACTTATGAGATACAATACTAGAGCAACTCTACGTATGTAACATACTTGGCCAATAATGATTATTCTGATTTTCTGCAATGACACATTTTATATCAGATTGTGAAAGCAAAATTGATGTGACATTTAAAGCTAATTTCCCTGCATATTATTGGAAAATAATAAAGAAACTATATTTAAAGAGCTTTCATGATCTCCACCCACTCAGCGTCACAAGTACTTCACTTTTTAGGCAACTCCTCCAGGCAGGCAGACATCTCACATTCACGTGAGTAAATGAAAGCAACCCCTCCGCTGAGACTTCAGAGGAGGAAATAAGACAACCACCTGGGTTTTTTTTTTTGTTTTTTTGTTTGTTTGTTTTTTTACAGTGTGTCGTTTATTGCTTTTAGCTTTACATTGATTTTCCTGCATTAACTTTTAATTCGGAAACTGAAGTTTGCTTAAATTCTTGATTTGCCAAATGACCTCCCAGGTGCTCTGGGTTGCGATTGCTCTATCCAGCATCTTATTTGTGACCTCCTTTGAGGCTTTCAAGTGTCCGCAAATCTGCCATTGTACGGCCTCAAGCTTCCAGTGCAGCAATGACACTCAAAAGGATTCGGAGAGTTACACCACATCGATGTAAGTATCTCTATATGATTATTATTTATGATCTTTCTTACACTTTTTTTTTCTCGAGTCCTGTCACTTATGGGGCATTCTGTTGCAATATTTTTCATGTACAAAACAAAGGAGCATCTGTGGAGTAAACATTTTCCATTTATACACTTTACAGAGTTATCAAACATTTGGATCTTCAAGAGATTCCAACCCATGCCTTCAAACAACTGATCAACATAAAAGTAATGTAAGTTCTTGCAAATTAAATTTAGAGCTAAGCGGAACAGGACGAGTACTGAGGTTTATATTAAGAAGCAGCCATGTCATTTTGAAAATTATTTTGCTTATAACAAAAGATAATTCCATTCAACTGAAAGTAGCAATTTGAATTTCATATTGGAATCCATCAATCACTACATAACATATAGCTACACACATATTTCAGAACTTTAATTGTATCTTGAGAAGGTTACAGCTGTTTGAATTTTTTTAGGTATTTTGTTTCTTAATCTCCACCATTCATACTCCCAGTTTTTAAAAAAAAAAAAGAAGCTATTCATGCTCTATGGCAGCATTGTTGCTACATCGATTGTATTTGATGTAATTATGCCATGTTTACATGTATGACTGAATAGTTGTACAGTATTACTATGCTGAGATGTGCATTTTATTGCATAGAATCAATTATACTGTAATTTACAGACTATAAGGCGCACCTGACTATAAGCCGCCCCCCACTAATTTGACTCAAAAACGGCATTTGCTTATAGATAAACTGCACCGGATTATAAGCTGCAGCTATCCTCACTGTATTATGGGACATTTCACACCAAAAGATATTCACCGGTAACAATATATTTGACAGCGGCGTCATAAGACCGTCATAATTCTGACATGACACTGTCATGATCATTATTGAATGCTTATGACTAGGGTTGCTCCGATCATGTTTTTTTGCTCCCGATCCGATCCCGATCGTTTTAGTTTGAGTATCTGCCGATCCCGATATTTCCCGATCCGATTGCTTTTTTTTGCTCCCGATTCAATTCCAATCATTCCCGATAATTTTTCCCGATCATATACATTTTGGCAATGCATTAAGAAAAAAATGAATAAAACTCGAATATATACTGTACATTCAACATACAGTACATAAGTACTGTATTTGTTTATTATGACAATAAATCCTCAAGATGGCATTTACATTATTAACATTCTTTCTGTGAGAGGGATCCACGGATAGAAAGACTTGTGACTTTGCATATTGTGACTAAATATTGCCATCTACTGTATTTGTTGAGCTTTCAGTAAATGATACTGTAGCCATGCCCAAATGCATGAAGGGAAGTGGAACCATGACTGTGCGTAGTGCTACCAATTGATATATCTTCTCTGCGTTGGGAAATAACATAAGGTGTAAAGAAAAAGATCAATTGCTACCTTGCTTCCCCACATTGCTTCACATGATATTTCTAATCGTAGGGAGAGGGATTGTAAGGCTTTAGTCAATTAAAAAGAGGCTCCAAAGGCTGCCAGAATTCACTCTACTCATTTTACGCTGCCTTTTATCTCTATATATAGGTAAAACGGCGCCATTACAGATTGAGCGCGACAATGCGTGAGTGGGTCGTGCAGTGCATGCATTAATTGCGTTAAATATTTCAACGTGATACATTTTTTAAAAAATTAATCATCGCCGTTATCAGGATAAATTTGATAACCCTACCTTAAGCCTAAACTAAAGACTGGATGAGTGTAACATATTATGTCTGTAACGTTAAACACAATTAGAAAACGATTTAATTAAAAAATATATATATATTAAAAAAAGGCATGGCCGATATTTTTTTGCCAATTCCGATACTTTGAAAATGACGTAATCGGACCCGATCGATAGGGATGCCGATCAATCGGGACATCTCTACTTATGATTGATGTCATTTCGTGTCATCCGGCAAATGGTCTCACTTATGAATAAATGTAAAAGATCCGAGCTGGGTATAAATAGAGTTAGAGACAAAATTTGTCGGATGACACTTAAGGACATCTGTCATAAGCATTCATTAATATCCATGACGGTGTCATGTCATAATTATGACAGTCTTATGATGCCGCTGTCAAGTAAAGTGTTACCTATTAAGCCAAATAAATCAATAAATAAGCCGCACTGGACTATAAGCCGCAGGATTCAAAATGAAAGGGAAAAAAAGAAAAGCAACTTATAGTCCAAAATTTCTGGCTGAGTGGAAACAAAGAATAAGAGCTTTTTCCGTTGAAAATTCTTGGGAATAAATGCTTAAATCCTTGTATTCTTTATAGATATGGACGTAAAACAGTCTCGATTCTTGGTTAAAAGAAAAAAAAAAAAAAAAAAAGTGCAGTTAGCATTTATTTTACGTATAAATTATGAACTATGATGCTAGTCAATAAGCAAATTAACATATGTAAAAAAAGAGCTTTTTCCATTGAAAATTCTTGTGAATAAATGCTTATTTCCCTGAATTCTTTATAGATATGGACGCAAAACAGTCTCTATTCTTGGTTAAAAGCAACAACAAAAAAACCCGGGCAATTAGCATTTATTTTACGTAAATATGTCAAATGTGCTGCTAGTTAAGTCCCTGGCTGCCACCTTAGTACAACAAAGAGCTTTTTCAGCTGAAAATTCTTGTGAATAAATGCTTAAATCCCTGAATTCTTTATAGATATGAACGTAAAACAGTCTCATTTCTTGGTTAAAAGCAAAAAAAAAACGGACAGTTAGCAGTTATTTTACGTAAATATTAAGTAGTATAATGCCAATGTTGTAGCGGCTAATTTCTCCCATTGATTTTTTTTCACAACGTTTCAAAATTCATGCATGGTACGAGAAATATAATAATTACCTTGAATCCTCGAACAAATCACACCTGTTTGTATGCAGTACAGCTTTCGTACTTTTTCAACCTAAATCCAGCGTTACATAGCTGACAGACTTTGGGGAGGCGTAATGCAGTGAATGACGAATGTGTCATGTCATTACATGATGAAGTCTATGATATATATATACACACACACACACACACAGTGCTTTACTCAGTTTAAATCAGTATTTATGACTAAAATGTATGGTTGATGTATAACTTACTTTTGAGGACAATAACAATCCAATTTCTGTCCTGTTTATCCTCATGAGGATTGCAGGTGTGCTGGAGTCTATCCCAGATGACTTTGGATTTATTTTTCGCTATCTTGATGGAACCATCTGTCCTGCACCTTGGCAGGGTACATTCAGAACTGGTTACCAACTCATCACATGCTCAGGACTCAATATGTCATATTTAGTCCATCCAACTCTAACGTAGGATTAGAGTTCTAGTTATAATAACATCTTTTTTGTGCCTTTCATAGTTGGCATCGCATTTTCGTCAACATTTCCCATCCAGCTGGAAATGAAGATATGAAACGTCGCTTGGTTATGGTAAAAAAAGTTATGTTAAAAAATAAATAAATAAAAAATAAAAAAACATTGCTGTTCTCCTCACGGACAAACTTTATCAGCCTGGAATACTTAAAGTACTTGGCTGGTCAATGATGGGTTCACTGTGTACAAATAACTCATAAGAGAAAATACAACATTATGTAATAGCAGTCAGTAACTGAAGGTTGTTTTAACCATCTGATGCATGAATTATGAAATCCTTGGTCAATATTTTTTTTCTGATGGGTTTTTATTCTTCTTAAAGCAACAATAGGTAACTTTTTCACCTTTATAAAACATTTTCATAACATTTGTCATAATATGTCGACTGACAACTAGTTGAATGACACCTCTTTTATATCTTGAGGGGGTCTGTATCGCTTTCACCGACAATAATTAACTTTGAGGAGGGTGGTAGGAACCTTGCCAAGTTAAAAAAAAAACTACAAATGTGCTGAGTGCTTTACGGCAAACGTCACGTCCCCCTTTCCCCATTCATTATAAATACGGAAGTCGATGTGAACGTTTTTGCGCGAATTCTGTAAAGATGGCATAGCAGCAAAAGAGACAAAAAGTTTAGTCTGGGGTGGGGGGGGGGCTACCAAGATATACAGAATAAACATTGGCCCAGCTTTCACTCGCTGGTGTGACCCCACCCTCAAATGAAATCGTGAGCGAGTTCGAGTGGTTTGGGGGATTTAGCCACACAGTTGATAACTGTACCATACGCTACTGTTTAGCCACAAGTGGATTCATTACATTATTACTTTTCATCCTTTACACAGCCACTGGAAACAGAAATGTTTTTTAATCCATCTGCAGGTGACCGGGAGATTAATTTTTGATTGATTGATGATTTTGCGATACTGCGGGTGTGCGCTGGTCCTCATGGGCAATGCAGTGCTGGTCCTCTTTGGAAACACAGTCTTCTTTGAAGCAAAACACTACCGCTTTTGTCCACCGGTATCGCTAAAATCTACCAAAACTGAAACCTATTAAGTGTTTCTTCAAGGGGAAGTTCAGAATTTTTGACATTAGGCTTAATCTTCGAGTTAGCAGGGGTTTAATTCGTTGGTGGAGTTGATTTAAACAAATTCCGTGCAGTTTGTCAGTTATTTATTAGTTTCAGGGCTCCGGAGTGGCTAAGCTAGAGCAAGTCAAAGGTGCCCACTTAGCATGCTAATAAAAAATGGTATTAACAGATCTAACATAGTCAAATAAATGCAGATCATTGCTCGAAATACCCATGCGGCCAAAACAATGGCACACCAAACTGCCATAATTCATTTCATTCTGCAGGACTATTTTAGATACGTAATGTGACTACAATAGAGAGGAGTGTTTCAGCCAGTGTTTGGGCAGTCTCTTTTGCCCCCCCCCCAAAAAAAAAAAATTGTGGTAAAAAAAAAAAACAATCTGATATCACTTCGCCCTGCTTGCCTAGACAGCCTGTTCCCTTTAGAGCTGCTGGATTACAAATGTTGCTGTTCAAACTACAATTATTGCACATGCAATGTTAAGTTTTAATAACTATACCCTGAAAACATTACCAACAGTATATGGTTCATTGGTGATTCTCATGCGTGCATATATTGTTTTTTTATTGGTATGCTAGGCAGGCACCATTGACTCGCTCTAGCTTAGCCACTCTGGAACCTTGAAACTAACAATTAACTGACAAACTGCACGGAATTTGTTAAAATCACCTCCGCCGACTAATTAAACGCCCGCTAACTCAAAGATTAAGCCTTATGTCAAAAATTCTGAACTTCCCCTTTTAGAAATAAAAAAAAAAGTTAAATTTGTGTATTTTTGAAAAATATAATTTTTCATGAAGTTACAGACATGTCCAATCCAGTGGACTTCATGCGCCTGCACACTCAACATTACATTGTGAATTTATGATTTCAAAAAATGAATTGTGTTCTATTGAAAATATAGAAACGCTTGATCACTTTAATGCTTTAATAAACATTTCAACAATTTGGGGGAAATTTCAACACTTTCAAAACAATAGGCACAATGTATATGTATGTATGTCTGTCTCTGTTGTTGTTTGGCAGCCACTCATCATCACTGTTGTCCCTACAGTCATCATCACTGAGCAGGATTGAATTTCCTGGGCTATTCCTGTAAACTGCCTTATTCTTTGCTGCTATTCAAGTCTATAAAATAGTATAAACTACATATGGTAATGCAAACTACAGCTAATCTGCAAAAAACTGCATATAGTAATGCAAACTACAGCTAATCTGCACAAAATGTATATTTTAGATCGATTGCTTATAAATATAAAAATGACATACTGATTTATAACTAAAAGATTCATAAAAACAGGGACGCAATGATGTGACTTGTGTTCAAAAATATATCGAGGAATGCATGATGCCCACTTCATTGGACCCATGGTTAATCGTAAATTTCTATATATTATTCACAAATATTTCATATTCCAAACAAATTCAAATCTTTCCCTAGACGTTACTGCATATCATAATATTTTTTTACCACTGTAGCTCTTCGGGCATAGAAGTATTGACAGCATATGCAGGTTGAAGTCAACATGGGTGGCAGGTTGTCAGCTACTGTACTAGTTAGTACCTGTATATTGGATTCAGAGGATATTTACTTGCAGTTATACCATCTGACCACTGAATTGACCTCAATAGAGTATGGCAGCAGAGAACACTCTTGAGGTTGCTATGCAGTTAAACCATATAAACCAATGCATTAAAGAGAAATGTACGTTTAAGTAACTGTCCACTGTATTGACCACTATGCGCCAGAGGGTTAAAGTTGTGCCACGAAAAAATATGATCATTGATTACTTTCACCCAGGTTTTAGCAACAGTGTCCACAACTCTAAGAGTAATGCATTGGTGGAATCTAACAAAGTAAAAGGACTTTGTTACTGTACTTAAGTAGATTTTTTGTGCATCTGTACTTTACTTGAGTACAAATATGAACTGGTACTTTTTACTTTACTATATTTTACAGCAGGTATTTGTACTTTTTACTCCTCTACTTTTAAAATTGTCGCCTGCATTGCACATGACTTTTGTTTTTCTTTTTTTCTCATTGTGAATTGATAGTTTCATTATCATAAGCCCCGTGCAACTATACCGTAACTGAGTACTAGAGGCAGCAACACTGGTACAAGCAAGATTAAGCAGATGAACAAGATATTGACCAATAAACACCACCACACTCTCGCATAGTAGGTGGCAGTATGCACCTGATGATTGCTTGCAATCTGCTATTAAGTTAGGTTTTAGAGTTTTGGGCTTGTCAAGCTTCTGTTTACAGTGCAGTCAATTTATTGTTTGTTTTTTCCTATTTTTAATTAAAACTTAGCGGTCAGTAAATTTTCTGGTTCTTTCTTTGAAAATCGACTCAGATCTCTGTATGTATGTGTACAGTATATATATTATATACATATATATTACATTTTTGCATCGGGAGAAAATACTTCTACTTTTTGAAAGCAAGTACTGTGTACTTTTACTTGAGTATTTTTTTCTTAGACACTTGTATTTTAATTAAGTAATTTTTTGCACCTGTGTGTGTAAAAAAAGGAAAATGTGTAATGTGAGGTTTCCAGGCTGGTGTGGTGGTCAGCATGTGAATGAAATTATCTTTGGAGCAAGCCGCACATCAAAATGAAAAAAATTACAATAGAGAGGGGCTGTTGTATGTCAAAAGTGCAGATTTGATCCCTTTTCTCAGTCCCTTCGAGCTCAAATGAAACAAGGGCTTTCTTCAGGAATTGGGGGGGAGGGCAACAAAAAAAATCTTTGACATGAGCAAATATTCACAACATTGCAATTAAGTGCTGTCATGGAAAGCGTGAAAATAAATGTCATTTGTAATCAGAGCCCACCATAAAAGGAAAAAATAGTGGTAAAAAGTAACAAGAGAAAAGAGAGGTCAGGTTATACAGTACTTGTATTAGAAAACAAAACACTCAAGGACAAATCTAAAAGTCTGTTTACCTTTCAATGTCTTTGTTTAGACGCCGTTCTTATATATTTTCTCTTGGCCTATTTGGCCTGGATCAAGAGTCACCAACTCTTCTAAAAGCAAGAACTTCTACATGTGTATTAATTAATTTAAAAGACTCCGTGTTTGATATACACTTCT
Organism: Corythoichthys intestinalis; assembly: GCF_030265065.1. Classification (NCBI taxonomy): domain Eukaryota; kingdom Metazoa; phylum Chordata; class Actinopteri; order Syngnathiformes; family Syngnathidae; genus Corythoichthys; species Corythoichthys intestinalis. Next base: position 14,140,439 of record NC_080404.1, read on the forward strand.
GAATTAAGGAATGTGATAGAACGTAATGAACATTTTAATTAGCTTAATTTTCATAAAGAACTGATAATGTTATTTACATAGTACATTTTATAGGATTCGCTGATGTCTTATAGGTCATGTTTTTCAATTAAACACTATTTCATTTAATATACAGTATATTTGTTTAGTCGCTCATGTTTGTCTCAACCCTATGTCACGCTGTGTGTGCCACAGTCAAATCTACTACAGCACTGCGACCCAGATCCAGACACATGCATTCCTTTCCATCCATGGCTTGAGAGAAATGTATGTACTTCTCATCATCTGTGTTTAAACAGCTTGTATATTTCAACCCTAACTGCATTTCCCATTTCAGGTTCTAAAAGTACCAAAACAATGAGGCCAATTTCTATATTTTTACTGCAGACTTAAAACACATGAATTTGACATCAAGGTATAATTGTGAGACAAAATTACTGCTTTTAGAGCGAAGAGTTTTTGCAGTAGTCGACTATGCTACACAATCATACGCAGAGTTTGAAAGGGACGGGGGGCAGTGTGAAAAAGTTCATTGCATGTAGAAGTAATCCTCGGTTTATGAACAAGTTCCGTTCCTGTGCTGGCGATGTAACCCGGATTTCCACCTAGGTGTCCCTTTAAATACCTCAAAACACGCTCTAAATTTAAAAAGAAAAAAAAAACTATCCAAAAACATTTATTATACGTCATACGTCATCCTCGCCAAGACGTTGGAGCTAAATCCTAGCTAGACAGTGAGCTACAGTGTATCACAAAAGTGAGTACACCCCTTGCATTTCTGCAGATATTTAAGTATATCTTTTTATGGGACAACACAGACAAAATGACACGTTGACACAATGAAAAGTAGTCTGTGTGCAGCTTATACACTTACCGGCCGCTTTATTAGGTACACCATGCTAGTAACGGGTTGGACCCCCTTTTGCATTCAGAACTGCCTCAATTCTTTGTGGCATAGCTTCAACAAGGTGCTGGAAGCATTCCTTAGAGAGTTTGTACCATATTGACATGATGGCATCACACAGTTGGTGATTTGAGTGACTTTGAACGTGGCATGGTTGTTAGTGCCAGAAGGGCTGGTCTGAGTATTTCAGAAACGGCTGATCTACTGGGATTTTCAAACACAACCATCTCTAGGGTTTACAGAGAATGGTCCGAAAAAGAAAAATTCTCCAGTGAGCGGCAGTTCTGTGAGCGGAAATGCCTTGTTGATGCCAGAGATCAGAGGAGAATGGCCTGACTGATTCGAGCTGATAGAAAGGCAACAGTGACTCAAATAACCACCCGTTACAACCAAGGTAGACAGAAGAGCATCTCTGAACGCACAGTACGTCGAACTTTGTGGCAGATGGGCTACAGCAGCAGAAGACCACGCCGGGTGCCACTCCTTTCAGTAAGAACAGGAAACCAAGGCTACAATTTGCACAAGCTCATCAAAATTTGACAATAGAAGATTGGAAAAACATTGCCTGGTCTGATGAGTCTCGATGCCTGCTGCGACATTCGGATGGTAGGGTCAGAATTTGGCGCCAACAACATGAAAGCATGGATCCATCCTGCCTTGTATCAACAGTTCAGGCTGGTGGTGGTGGTGTAATGGTGTGGGGAATATTTTCTTGGCACTCTTTGGGCCCCTTGGTACCAATTGAGCATCGTTGGAACGCCACAGCCTACCTGAGTATTGTTGCTGACCATGTCCATCCGTTTATGACCACAATGTACCCAACTTCTGATGGCTACTTTCAGCAGGATAATGCGCCTTGTCATAAACCTGGAATCATCTCAGACTGGTTTCTTGAACATGACAATGAGTTCACTGTACTCAAATGGCCTCCACAGTCACCAGATCTCAATCCAATAGAGCATCTTTGGGATGTGGTGGAATGGGAGATTCTCATCATGGATGTGCAGCCGACAAATCTGCACCAATTTTGTGACGCCATCATGTCAATATGGACCAAACTCTCTGAGGAATGCTTCCAGCACCTTGTTGAATCTATGCCACGAAGAATTGAGGCAGTTCTGAAAGCGAAAGGGGGTCCAACCCATTACTAGCATGGTGTACCTAATAAAGTGGCCGGTGAGTGTATAATAGAGTTTATTTATTTTCCCCTCAAAATAACTCAAAATATAGCCACTAATATCTAAACCCCTGGCAACAAAAGTGAGTACACCCCTTAGTGAAAGTTGTTAATATGTCAACTGTCAATATTTTGTGTGGCCACCACTGTTTTCCAGAACTGCCTTTACTCTACTGGGCATGGAGTTGACCAGAGCTTCACAGGTTGCCACTGGAATGCTCTTCCACTCCTCCATGACGACGTTACAGAGTTGCCAAATATTGAGACTTTGCGCACCTCCACCTTCCGCTTGAGGATCCCCCAAAGATGTTCTATTGGGTTTAAGTCTGGAGACATGCCAGTTCGTCACCTTTACCCTCAGCCTCATCAGTAAAGCAGTGGTCATCCTGGAGGTGTGTTTGGGGTCATTGTCATCCTGGAACACTGCCCTGCGACCCAGTTTCTGGGAGGGAGGAGATCATGCTCTGCTGCAGTATTTCACAGTACATGTTGGAGTTCATGTTTCCCTCAATGGAATGTAACTCTGCAACACTTGCAGCCCTCATGCAGCCCCAGACCGTGACATTCCCACCACCATGCTTGACTGTAGGCATGACATACTTATCTTTGTACTCCTCACCTGGTCGCCACCACACATGCTTGAGACCATCGGACCCAAACAAATTAATCATCGTCTCATCAGATTATTTACAGTCTTCAGAAGAGGCTTCCTCCTGGGGTGACAGCCATGCATCTTATGTAGCATGTGGCGAATGGTCTGAGCACTAGCAGGCTGACCCCCCACCTCTTCAATCTCTGCAGCAATGCTGACAGCACTCCGACGATCTTTCAAAGAAAGCATTTTGATGTGGCGCTCAGCATGTGCACTCAGCTTCTTTGGACGACCAACCCGAGGCCTGTTCTGAGTAGACCCCGCTTGTTTAAAACGCTGGTTGATCTTAGCCACTGTGCTGCAGCTCAGTTTCAGGGTGTTGCAACCATCTTGTAGCCTTGGCCATCTTCATGTAGCGCAACAATACGTCTTTCAAGATCCTCAAAGAGTTCTTTGCCATGTGGTGCCATGTTGGAACTTTCAGTGACCAGTATGAGAGCGTAAGAGCTGCACTACAAATTTAAACACACTTGCTCCCTATGCACACCTGGACCTAGTAACACCTATGAGTCACATGACATTTTGGAGGGAAAATGACAAGCAGTACTCAATTTGGACATTTAGGGATGTAGTTTCTAAGGGGTGTACTCACTTTTGTTGCCAGGGGTTTAGATATTAATGGCTATATTTTGAGTGTTGTCCCATGTAAAGATATAAATATCTGCAGAAATGCAAGGGGTGTACTCACTTTTGTGATACACTTTATGTGCACGTGGGTCCCAATGCTGTCAATTCTGTGGAAACTGGGTCGAAATGGCTCTTTGAATGTTAAAGGTTGCCGACCCCTGGGTTAAGTCAATGTAGATTTATACCTTTTAGCTATTGCATATTACATACATTTTATTTTTCATAAAGGAATTGGCCTTAGTGTTCTGATTTTTGTCAATTGGATTAATTAACTATAATGCCATTTATCATGCAATTTACAGATTGTGAAAACAGCACATCAGTTTTTTTTTTTTTTTTTTTTAATTTCTCCCAATGTTCTCCCGTAGCACTATTAAACATATGAAAAACCTGAGGACAATTGAAAAGGGTGCATTCACTGACCTTCCCAATCTGACTCTTTTGTAAGTATATCCTCTTTTACATAGTTTTATTTTTTTCAGCTTAATGTACTCACCATGCATGCAGCAACAGTATTCATGAGTGCAGAAAGTCGGTGAAGTCTAAATTTAGTTTGTCAATAATAATCAAACAATCATTAAGTTCAAAATATGACTGTACATTTTAAATGTTTTTGAGGCAACAAGGAAATTGAAATGTTAAAGGGGATGCTCAGAATTTTTTGTAGTAGGCCTAATCTTCCAGTTAGCAGGGGTTTAATTAGTCAGTGGAGTTGATTTCAACAAATTCCATGCAGTTTATCAGTTATTTGTTAGTTTCAGGGCTCAGGAGTGGCTAAGCTAGCGAGAGTCTATGGTGCCTGCTCAGCATGCCAATAAAAAAATGATATTAACAGACATAACATAGTTACATAAATTCAAAATGCAGATCATTGTGTGAAAAACCCATGCGCCGTAAGCAATGTCACACCAATCTGCCGTATTTCATTTCATTTTGCAGGACTATTTTTTTTAGACGTGTAATACGACCACAATAGAGAGGAATGCTTCGGCCACTCAGTCTGCTAGGGCAGTGTTTTTCAACCGGTGTGCCGTGGCACACTAGTGTGCCTTGAGAGATTGTCAGGTGTTTGGCAAGAAATTATCCAATATCGGATCTTTTTAAAAAAACATTTTTAACGTTGTCGGGAGGAGTTGCAATAGGAAGGAAGGAGTAGGTAGAAGGTTGCGGCCGTGTGCAGTTAAGCGAGGTATTGCTCATGTCGCGTTCAAGAACTGCTCGGATTTCTAGCCATAAGCCACGTGGCTGTGCGCGACAATGTGGACCCCAGCTCGTCTATTGTAAATCCTTTGATTCAACTCACCAAGTGTCGACACACACAAAAATGTCATTTCCATATTATCCATATGTGACAACCGTCAGTCCTTCCCCTGTGTTTTATTCCAACACGAACAGCTATCCAACCGTCGCTTCAAAACAAGTCGATGGACTATTTTGTTCGCCCTCATGAAAGCACGGAGAAACAAGCAACGTTTTTGATAAAATATACAAAGCTAAATAAATGACAAAGCCCTCAAAGCCAGTTACCTTGTTGATGAACTTGTTGCTAAATCCAAAAAGTTCCACACTGTGGCAGAGACATTGATACTACCTGCCTGCAAAGCCATTGTCAGCTAGATACTCGGTGCAGATGCAGTTAAAGACATCGCTGAAATCCCCCTGTCTGATAATTCTGAGCTTTTCAAGCCTAACTCCTATATTTGATAAAAACAGAGAGAGACTGAGAGCTGTTGACGAATATTCCTGCCAGGATATCGGCTTTGTGTTCATCTAAAAAGGCTCAAGTTTCACACTGAGTAAGTATAAATATGGACAAATTATTTTATAATTTAATATCTTGTACAGAAAGTAAAAACGTGTCATGACTCAGAAAAGCACTGTGCTAGGGAATCCCTTTCGTTCCCACAAAAAAAAAAAAAAAGATGTGATATCACTTCGCCCTGCTTGCCTAGACAACCTGTTCCCTGCAGAGCTGCTGGATTACAAATGTTGCATGCAATGGTAAGTTTTAATAACTTTATCGTATTCACATAGCCAACACTATTGATTACAAGGGTCATCAGTGATTCTCAGCGTGCATATGTTGTTTTTTATTGGTATGCTAAGCAGGCACCATTGCTAGCTTAGCCACTCTGGAACCCTGAAACTAACAAATAACTATCAAACTGCATGGAATTTGTTAAAATCAACTCCACCGACAAATTAACCCCCCCGCGCTTACTAAAAGATTAAGCCCTATGTTAAAAATTCTGAACTTCCCCTTTAAACAAAGTTCACAGATGAAAAGCTGATGGCAATTTACATAAACCCATTAGCGATTAGCGATAAACACATACCGTACAGTACTACCAAAGTATACCATGATAAAACCAAATGTCCTAATGATATCACATTTTTCACAGGTGCATCTTTGGCACAGGGCTGATGCACTTTCCAGACTTGTCCACTATATCCTCCTTGGAATTCCCATTTAGACTGTAAGTAGTTATATCCAAACATAGGAGTGGTTGCCAACATTCTTTTTGTTCATTTTTTTCCTTGAGGCTTATTCGATTTTATACTGTAACTGAGCGTGACAATAGTCAAAATTAGCACAAATCCTAAAGTTTGTTTCACTGTTCCTCAAAGTGTTGACGTAATCTTGTTCGACTAATTGGCCTATCCTGTTGGATTTATCTGGTTTTACAGAAAAATACAAGCAAACATGGCTGTAAAAAACATCCCTGCCAATTCATTTAATGGTATGACGAAGAAGCGCAGTGACATGTGAGTAAATACTTAGGATTTTGTCTCAGCACAATATCAGAATATGATGAAGTTATTGTCTAAAGAATGCATTCAGGGTTGATTTTTTTTTAATGGTTGTGTGTGCATAAGAAATAATTCTGGGAAAATGTGTAGATCTGCTGAGGTGGCACAGGTTATGATGCATACAGAGCAACCCCTGGTGAGGTGAGAAGGTGCCATGGGGATCCCCAAAGATACAATGGAGAGTGTGTGTGTGTTTGTGTGTGTGTGTGTGTGTGTGTGTGTGTGTGTGTGTGTGTGTGTGTGTGTGTGTGTGTGTGTGTGTGTGTGTGTGTGTGTGTGTGTGTGTGTGTGTGTGTGTGTGTAAAAAAAAAAAAAAAAAAAAAAAGACAAAGAAAGAAAGAAAAAAACCAAGGGATCCCTGGCCATGATAGGCACCAGCAAGACCAAAACGTGACAGAATAATTAGAAAACTTACAAAGCAAAACATATTTGGATTTAATAATAGTCATTTTTAGAAATCATTGGTTTAAGCTGCCGAGCCAAACAGTTGGCATTCAGTAGAAACTGCTTTCACACCTTTCGAGATTTGAAAATGTTTAAGGACATCAGTTCCTTAAGCTTTGAAAGGTGGTGATCGTGCCACAAAAAAATGAAAATGCATGCACTATAGTAATTTTACATGTAGAAAACAAATTTGGTATTCAAATGTGGCTGTTTTTTACCATTTAGTATTTTTTCCAACCAAAAGAATGCATCAGAGGACACCTACTGTAATTTTGGGAGTATAAGGCACACCTGAATCTAAGCCGCCACCCACCAAATTTGACACGAAAACGACATTTGGTCATAGATAAGCCACACTGGACTATGAGCCAGAGGTGTCTTCACTGTCTTATGCGATAATTACACCAAAAGACATTAACAGGTAACAATTTATTTGACAGCGGCAACATAAGACTGTCATAAGACCAAATGAACCTCCATGAATGAACCAATAGGCTGCAAAGCTTCATTGCCTTAAGAAGCTTCATTTGGCCATCACTGCTTACTTGGGGGAGATAGTCAACCGCTGCTGCCACCTGGTGTCAACACTGTTGTCGTCACACATGCCTCCTAGCATACATTGCAGCGCTACAAATGTATGCTGCAAATCTTCATTGCTTCAAGAAGCTTCATTTGGCCATCACTGCTTACTTGGGGGAGATAGTCAACCGCTGCTGCCACCTGGTGTCAACACTGTTGTCATCACACATGCCTCCTAGCATACATTGCAGCGCTACAAATGTAAATAACAATTAAAATTCATATTCTCTGCGAAATATTTCTTCAGTTACTGTTCCAGTTTCATTAATAGCTATTTATGGTATTTAGTAACACTTTAATTGACAGCTGTGCCATAAGACTATCATAAGAAAATCATAATTATGAAATGACACTGTATGAGCATTAATGAATGCAGACGTCATTTAGTGTCATCCGGCAAATGATCTCACTTTTGAATGGATGTAAAAGGTCAGAGCTTAAGTGTGTTATTATATTAAAAAAGTTATTATTTTTTGTTTTGTTTTTTTACTTGCTTCTCAATTATGCTTACATAACTGAATATTACCTTCCTCGACCATGGACACTGGGTCTGTTGACAGTAAATTTTGACCTTGACAGAAGCCTGATGGGAAGCAGTTTCAAGGAAATCAACCCACATGCTTTCAATGGAACCTTCATCGGAACACTGTAAGTCTTCCATTGGTGATTTTTTTTTTTTTTTTTCTTTTCTTTAGAACACAATCTTGGGCCAAGTTTTGGGCTGACGTTGTTTATTTGATAGTTTATTCTGCAATATGTTTTATACTTTTTTTTCTTATCAGGAAAATAGAGAAAACAAATAATACACAAGACTAAACAAAGACCGGATGTCTTTTGTGTTTTTTTCCTGCCCTGTGACACACTAATGTTGAGGCGTACGATGTGAAGTTCAACCAGCAGCAGAAAAAAAGTCACGTGATGTCACCACTGAAAGATATTAGTGATGGCAAAATTGTAATTTTAAATAAAACAAGGAAATTTACTTAAAACAATGCTGCAGAGTAAAGGATCTGGCTTCTCAATACAATTCATTCTGAAATAATTGAAATTAGTTGAATTTATTGTCAAAATGAAACCCCCAAAACGTGTTCTTATGCTGCCTGCTAGTCAGTGTTGCAGACATTGTTGTTAATAATGGCGTTAGAGTATAACAGCGTTACTAACAGCGTTATTATTTTTTTTTTTGTAGTGAGTAATCTAATTAGTTACTTTTCTCATCTTGGCGATGCCGTTACCGTTACTGAGGATGTAAATGCGTGCGTTACGACGTTGGTTGAATGACACGAGAAAAGTCTGTTAGAGGCACGACTCACGGAGACAAGAGAGCAGAGTGGGAGTGGGGAGGAGGGTTGTGACGCTTTGCAACCGCGATGCTAGTTGGCTCCAATGATACCTGACTGTAGCGGATAGCCTACAAAGTACACCCAAATGATGCTAAGGCAGATATTTATTTACAGTATTTATAACTAGAAGCAAAATGACAGACACAGCAGCGTTAGGACATGTATAGAGAACTAGATACGAATTGATTGACTCACTGGAGTTGGTAAACAGCCTACATCTTAAAGCAGCAGACTTCTGAGGAAGGCTCTGTTGGAGAGAACCTTCCTAGCAAACCTAAATAACTTTTTATCTAAAATACTCCTAAATCGGCAAAATCTTGAGTTGAATCTATTTTTAAATGATGAAACAGTTTTAAAACTTTTACATGTTGAAAGTAGACAGAAGCGAACTAATGCAATAGCGGGAGCAATTTTAACAACTTTAACGGTTGATTCACAACATTAAATGACTTCCAAACATAGCAAAGGTTACAATGTTTTTTGGGGGGGTTGAAAAAAAACCATGAAAGGTAACACCAGCTACTTTGCCCATTAACTAATTACTCTTACATTCAGGTAACTGAGTTACTAACTCTTACTTTTTGGGAGAAGTGATTTGTAAGTGTAAGTGTTTTTTAAAGTAAGATTAACAGCACTGGGTGCAGAATGGATTGTATTTAACTTTGGAGGTCATACCGCAAAACTATTCTATTTTAACTTTAAATCGCTAACTTGAAATGTAATTCTTTTTCTTCATTTCTAGAGATTTAAGTCACAACAAACATCTGCGCAACCTTCCAGACGATGCCTTCGAAGGAGCTGTTGGTCCGCTTTATTTGTGAGTGTTAACAGCACATTGATTCCAAAAATATTTTAACAAATTCAATAAAAAAAAAAATCTATAAAAACTTTTGAGTGGGCATTCAAACCAATTTTCAAAGTTACTGAAGGTTATCATCTTTTTTTTTTTTTTCTTTAACAAAAGGCCTTTACAATGCAACAAACATTTGAATCTTTTGTATAGTGCTAGAAAAAAAACATATCTGCAAGGAAAAAAACTGACTCAGTATTTATTTTAGGCTTTTTTTTAAGTGGATTTATTCAGATTTTGTGCTTACAAAATGTGCTGGCAGAACATGAATTCCATTATTTTTGATTGCAAACAGCATCCAATATCTATTTGGGACACCTGCCACTGTGTCATAGGGACAAAAGTTAAAGTGGCAGCATTTTATTTTGTGTTGGGGGGGAGGATTGGGGGGCTTTATGTGCTACTTTTAAAATGCTCAATCGAAAAATTATATTTCTACAGTTAGGAATATGGAAGTATGAATTACAATACTGAATACAGATAAAGTATACCATTTTCCTTACCTTGCGTTGACAAGTTACATTGAATGTACTGAATTTTCACTTATCTTACCCTGTCGCAGCGCCCTCAGAATAGTCGTAGTGATATGAAAAGTGAATACAGACAAGATTGAATGCGTTGCGACTTGACGAGATCCAATGTAATGTCATGAATGTCAGTCGAGTCCAAACAGCATGGAGGGTGGGTGTGGTTCTAGCAATGGCGGTTGCTGGCACGGTTGGGTTGGGCGGTCGCTCGGGGCGGCGAATTGCCAGGGGCACATGCACGCAGGGTGAAAGCAAGTGATTGTATACTACTGGTTGTCCCCAGGTTTTACTCGTCTTATGCGATTTATGACGCCGGAATGTCGCCCGCCATTTTGTCTCCAGTCGTTTTTTTTTTTCTTTAGTTGTAAACAGTACCTTATTGTACATCACAGTACCTTATTTTTTACTCAATTAATATGACATGTTTTGTCCTCACTAAATGTTGTTCAGCTTTACAGACATCAAACAATTGTGCTTTTTGAAGCTTTTGACCTTCCTCACTCTTTACAATTTGAAAAGCTGTAACACACATATTCGCTTATGTTCAAAACGACACACATTTTAACAATAAAATACTTGACACAAAACAATTGGTTTTCAAATGTCCATCTAGTCTGATCAATATTGGCTAAATTGGCCTAATTTGCCTAACAAAAGTCCGCTAGCTTAAATGATACGAATGCTAACGTATTTACAATTCTCATTGCAAATCGCTGACACGTAACTCAACAAACTGTAGGTGTAAATTTAATTATGAATGCATACACAAACATTTCTTTTGGACTTTTGGAAAGTTATTTTGGGTTACTCAAAAGGTTAATTCCGACTTTCGCGGAAATTCGGTTTACTTCACTATCGTAGGAACGGAACTTGTTTTAAACCCGGGGACTAACTAGATTATAATTGGCGCCCCTAGTGTTGCAATGCCGCCCCCTGCAGACCGTTAAGAATCTTTTTTTTTTTTTTTTACTTAACCCTTTGACCTACTTATATAATGTACAGTATTTAGTCAAACACCAATTGTGCAAGTTCTCCTACTTGAAAAGATTGGAGAGGCCTGTAATTGTCAACATGGGTAAACCTCAACCATTATTTCCAAATTAGAGTGAAAAATAAGTATTTGGTCACCTACAACCAAGCAAGATTTCTGGCTGTCAAAGAGGTCTAACTTCTTCTAACTAGGTCTAATGAGGCTCCACTCGTTACCTGTATTAATGGCACCTGTATTATCGGTATAAAAAACACCTGTCCACAATCTCTGTTAGTCACACTCCAAACTCCACTATGGCCAAGACCAAAGAGCTGTCGAAGGACACCAGAGACAAAATTGTAGACCTGCACCAGGCTGGGAAGACTGAATCTGCAATAGTTAAAATTAAAGACATCCCGATCGATCGGGTCCGATCATGTCATTTTCAAAGTATCGGAATCGGCAAAAAAATATCGGACATGCCTTTTTTTAATATATATGTATTTTTCAATTAAATCGTCTTCTATTTGTATTTAACGTTACAGACAAAATGCCTTACACTCATCCAGAGTCTTTAGTTTTGGCTAAAAGTAGGGCTATCAAAATTATCGCGTTAATGGCGTTATTTTTTTTTTTGATTAATCACGTTAATATATTTAAAGCAATTAACGCATGCGCTGCACGACGTACTGATGCATTGTCGCGTTCAAATAATAATGGTGCCGTTTTACCTATATATAGAGCTAAAAGGCAGCGTAAAATAAGTAAAGTGAATTTTGGCAGTCTTTGGAGAATTGTTTTAATTGGCTAAAGCCTTACATTCCCTCTCTCAACAATTAGAAATATCGTGGAGAGCAATATGGGGAAGCAAGGTAGTAGTTGATCTTTTTTTCTTAACACCCTGTGTTATTTCCCAGCGCAGAGAAGATATATCAATTGGTGCCACTACGCACAGTCATGGTTCCACTTCCCATCATGCATTTGGGCAGAACAGTTACAGCACAAATGGCTACAGTATAATTTACTGAAAGCTGAACAAATCCACTAGATGGCAATATTTAGTCACAATATACAAAGTCACATTTATCCTTTAAGAATTACAAGTCTTTCTATCCGTGGATCCCTCTCACAGAAAGAATGTTAATAATGTAAATGTTATCTTGAGGATTTATTGTCATAATAAACACATACAGTACTTATGTACTGTATGTTGAATGTATATATTCGTCCGAGTTTTATTCCTTTTTTTATTTAATGCATTGCCAAAATGTATATGATCGGGAAAAATTATCGGGAATGATTGGAATTGAATCGGGAGCACACAAAAAAAAGCAATGGGATTGGGAAATATCGGGATCGGCAGATACTCAAACTAAAACGATCGGGATCGGATCGGGAGCAAAAAAACATGATCTGAACAACCCTAGTTAAAATGCTTGGTGAACAGAAATCAACTCTGGGAGCAATTATTAGAAGATGGAAGACATACAAGACCACTGATAATCTCCCTCGATCTGGGGCTCCATGCAAGATCTCACCCCGTGGCGTCAAAATGGTAACAATAACGGTGAGCAAAAATCCCAGAACCACACGGGGGGACCGTGTAAATGACCTACAGAGCTCTGGGACCACAGTAACAAAGGCTACTATCAGTAACACTGCGCCGCCAGGGACTCAAATCCCTAAGCCCTTTGACACAACCTTGTTGTGATTTAGAGTTTCAGTATACAAATAAAATTGAATTGAATTGAAATCCTGCACTGCCAGACGTGTCCCCCTGCTGAAGAAAGTACATGTCCAGGCCCGTCTGCGATTCGCTAGAGCATTTGGATGATCCAGAAGAGGACTGGGAGAATGTGTTATGTTTAGATGAAACCAAAATAGAACTTTTTGGTAGAAACACAGGTTCTCGTGTTTGGAGGAGAAAGAATACTGAATTGCATCCGAAGAACAACATACCCACTGTGAAGCATGGGGGTGGAAACATCATGCTTTGGAGCTGTTTTTCTGCAAAGGGACCAGGACGAATGATCAGTGTAAAGGAAAGAATGAATGGGGCCATGTATCGAGAGATTTTGAGTGAAAATCTCCTTCCATCAGCAATGGCATTGAAGATGAGACGTGGCTGGGTCTTTCAGCATGACAATGATCCCAAACACACAGCCAGGACAACAAAGGAGTGGCTTCGTAAGAAGCATTTCAAGGTCCTGGAGTGGCCTAGCCAGTCTCCAGCTCTCAACCCCATAGAAAATATGTGGAGGGAGTTGAAAGTCCGGTTTGCCCAACGACAGCCCCAAAAGATTATTGCTCTAGAGGAGATCTGCATGGAGGAATGGGCCAAAATACCAGCAACAGTGTGTGAAAAGCTTGTGAAGAGTTACAGAAAACGTTTGGTCTCCGTTATTGCCAACAAAGGGTACATAACAAAGTATCGGGAATAACTTTTGGTATTGACCAAATACTTATTTTCCACCGTGATTTGCAAGTAAATTCTTTAAAAAAATCAAACAATGTTATTTTCTGGGGGTTTTTCCACATTCTGTCTCTCATGGTTGAGGTTTACCCATGTTGACAATTACAGGCCTCTCTAATATTTTCAAGTGGGAGAACTTGCACAATTAGTGGTTGACTAAATACTTATTTGCCCCACTGTATATGTATTCTTTCTGTGATTTAAGTGATTTAATAGTTTAGACGTTCAATTAATTTACTTTCTATTTGGGGCAGCATTTTTATTTAGGAAATTACTCGTGCGTTTCCCGGTTCTGCCTTTCCCCGTTCTTATGTCGGCTCCTTCAATGATGATGTGAGTATGCCTTGTAGAGAGAATTAAAGGCGCTGCTCATAGATCGCCAACATTCCTCACAATGCTAGCTGGAGTAGTTGTGTTAAATGTGTTTTTGTATCCATCTTTTTTTATTGTTTACGCTCGTAATTTCGTAGTTGTTAGCTTGTTTTTAATCGGCTACAGCTGATATCATATCAAAATAATTCATGTGAGCAGTGAATGTACTACTTTGAAGGGAGATAGCATTCAAATGTTCTCTATAGTAGGTTGATAGTTTAAATTATGTGGCTTAATGTTTAATAAGCCAAATACATTAAGAGGAAGAATGTTGACTATATGCTCTTCACCAGATACTAGAATTGTGTACATGTATGAACACCAGCACATGAGCCCAAAAAAGTATTTGAATTCATCTCCTGTGCTCTCTAACCGGTGCCCCTGTAAGATCGATACATCTGAGCCAACTAGTCACAAGTGGAATCTTTTACGGTTTATGATTTCTACAATATTTTATTAATGTTTGTGATGTTAAACTAATATTCTCTATTTATTGTTTTTCACTTTCGACTGGTTTGACAGCATTAATAAATGCAACATTCTTAGCAAATACTGTGTTTTGGTTGTTGGGTTGGGTTAAGTATACTTCATGCGCTGTATTTTGTGGGTCAACCATTGTTTTTTTGCGATTTTTTTTTTTTTTTCTAAACTGTTTGTCATTCCAAAATATACACACACACACATATATATATATATATATATATATATATATATATATATATGGCAGAAAACAAAGACAAGACTGAAAAAGCAGTTTCTCCTCTTGCACTCCTATTTAAAAGAAACTGGTGTATTTTGAGCCAAAACAACTGTTGCGTTGGATAGAACAATATGTCTACGTATATGCTACCATAGCAGATTCATGGCACATTAAGCCCTCGAACTATTTTCAATTTGTCCGTTTTACCCTGAAAACCCCGTTTACAGACGTCGCCCAACTGCTTTTGTTTCAACCCAGCCATAAAACAAAGGTAATTAATTATATTTATTATTCAAAATATCTGTCGTTTTTAGCTTGGAATCATTAATTGATGTCTCATATTTCGTTTAAAAAAAAAAAAAAAAAACACTTTAAAAAATTATTTACTCCCATATTTTAAACTTTTAAACAAATTATGTCACAATGAAAAAAATGGCGTTGTAAAAAAGTCACGGATATCTTCCTCATAACTATAGCTTAATTGTTTTTTTTTTTTTGTTACTGTCGCATTTTCTCTGATGTTAGATTATAAATAATCGATCCAAACAAAGAAAAATTGAAGAAAAAAAATGTTTAAAAGGGTAAATATATAAAAAAAAAAAATCTCGACCACTCCTTGATGTCTGTGATTTCTGCATCGCGACCCTTGTTATATTACCATGTTTAACCCATAAAATTCCCAAAAAAATCCAGCTGTGGCCATTCACAACTGTGCCTTGACACTCAGTGATACACGCGACATGGATTTTTTGGATCAAAACTAGATAAGTACACAGTAATATCTCGTTAAAGTCATGCCGTCTGTAATTCTGCTCTCACGTGCTCTCACCTCCAGATAGGGTTTTGCTGTTTAAAAAACTTTTATTTTTTTTTTTTAAATGCCCTCCTGTTTCAAATTTTTCTTCCCCCAGAAACTTGAGATGTTAAGCTTTCCAATGATGTATCACACATGCATATAGGACAATTTTGAAATTTGGCCAAATTAGGGGTCTCAGAGCGGAACTTCAAGTCACCTGTTTTCTGCCATATATATATATGTATATATATGTATACATACTGCTGGCCAAAAGTATTGGCACCCCTGCAATTCTATCAGATAACGCTCAATTTCTCAGAATGACTGCAGTTACAAATACTTTGGTCGCAAAATCTTCTTTTTTTTTTTTTTTTTTGCTTGCAATGAAAAAACACAAAAGAGAATGGAAAAAATAAATAAATCATTATCATTTTACACAAAATTCCATAAATGGGCCGGACAAAAGTAATGGCACCTTTTGTAAAATCCTGTAATGCTTCTCTAATTTGTGTAAATAACAGCACCTGTTACTTGCCTGTGGCACAAAACAGGTGGTGGAAATCACTAAATCTTTTTGCAGCCAGTTAAAATGGATTAAAGCTGACTCAACCTGTGTCCTTGTGTGTACCGCATGGAGAAAAGAGAGAAGACCAAAGAACTGTCTGAGGACTTGCGAAGCAAAATTGTGATGAAGCATGGGCGATCTCAAAGCTACAAGTCCATCTCCAAAGACCTGATTATTCCTGGGTCTACCGTGCGCAGTGTCATCAATAACTGTAAAGCCCATGGC
This sequence comes from Corythoichthys intestinalis, assembly GCF_030265065.1. Classification (NCBI taxonomy): domain Eukaryota; kingdom Metazoa; phylum Chordata; class Actinopteri; order Syngnathiformes; family Syngnathidae; genus Corythoichthys; species Corythoichthys intestinalis. The sequence continues at coordinate 14,156,472 of NC_080404.1, forward strand.
TAACTGTGGCTAACATCCATAGATGCGGACGGAATAGAAAAATTGATGAGAGATTTTAACCAAAGATTGTGCGGATGGTGGATAAAGAACCTCGGCTAACATCCAAAAAGTTCAAGCTGTCCTGCAGTCCGAGGGTGCAACAGTGTCAACCCGTGCCATCCGTCGGCATCTGAATGAAATGGGACTCTATGGTAGGATACCCAGGAAGACCCACTTCTGACCCAGAGACATACAAAATCCAGGCTGAGTTTGCCAAAATTTATCTGAGAAGTCAGATGAGACAGAAGTACAGCTTTTTGGGAAAAGGCATCAACAGGAAAAAGAACACGGTCCCATGAGTCAAACATGGCAAAGGTTCCCTGATGTTTTGGGGTTATTTTGCTGCCTCTGGGACTGGACTGCTTGACCCTGTGTATGGGATTATGAAGTCTGAAGACTACCAACAAATTTTGCAGCATAATGTAGGGCCCAGTGTGAGTAAGCTGGAGCTCCCTCAGAGGTAATGAGTCTTCCAGCAGGACAATGACCCAAAACACACTTCAAAAAGCATCAGAAAATGGTTTGAGAGAAAGCACTGGAGACATCTAAAGTGATCAGACCTGAATCCCATCGAACACCTGTGGAGAGATCTGAAAATGGCAGTTTGGAGAAGGCACCCTTCAAATCTCAGGGACCTGGAGCAGTTGGCCAAAGAATAATGGTCTAAAATTCCAGCAGAGCATTGTAAGAAACTCATTGATGGATTCCGGAAGCAGTTGTTCGCAGTTATTTTGTCTAAAGGTTGTGCTACCAGGTATTAGGCTGAGGGTGCCAATACTTTTGTCCGGCCCATTTGTGGAGTTTTGTGTGAAATGATGATTTAATTTTTTTCCCTTCTCTTTTGTGTTTTTTCATTGCAAGCAAAATAAATGAAGATATTACTACCAAAGCATTTGTAATTGCAATCATTTTCTTGGAGAAATTGAGCATTGTCTGACAGAATGGCAGGGGTGCCAATACTTTTGGCAAGCACTGTATAATAGCAAGGAAGTATCGATGGACTACCAAGCTTTTTTTTTTTTGTCTTTGAGACCAGTCGCTTGTGATCGACGTATTGGGTGCCTATAGGTCAAGGTAACCTGTTTTCTTGGCGTACATGTTTGTTTGTGATTTAGGGATGTATCGTCCACAGCTTTGACCTCTCTTCCTCGTAAAGGCTTGGAGAGGGTAAAGCGCCTGAGAGCCAAATCTGCTTTTGCCCTTAAGCGCCTTCCTCCACTAGATAGCCTGGTTGAGCTTGGAGAGGCAGAGCTTACCTATGAGAGCCAGTGCTGCGCTTTCCACATGTGGCACAGCAAACACAGGTATATAAAATTTTCTTTCACGTGACCATGAAATAAGAATGCAAATATTCATCCTTTTAAACCATCATTTGCTTAACGTTCAGATGGCGTTCGGGTCCTGACTTCTGAGACATTGTTTCAGTAATGGAGAAGAAAAAAAAAATGTGTCCCACAGACCCGAACACCATACAAATAAGTAAAACCTCACTTATCAACTGCTTTTACATTTACAGACAACAGGCACTCAAGAATCCGCAATCAGTTTGTGAATTGCTCTACACGTAAGTTGCTAAAATGCATTATTTCAACTTTTTTAAATAGCTCAAATATATTTTGTTCTTCAGAAATGCTGGTGGAGCCACTGAGCTTTACAAGAACTTTCCAGAACTGGAGCACATTTGTCCCAGTAATGATGGCATCCAGTGCACACCAAAGCCAGATGATTTTAACCCTTGCGAAGATTTACTGGGTCCCATCTTGGGCAACATGACATGGATAATAGCCTTTTTTACAATTGTTGCCAACCTCACTGTGTTGGTTATCCTGCTTTTTACAAGTCGCAAGTTAACCATCTCCCGATTTCTGATATGTAACCTTGCCCTGGCGGACCTGTGCATGGGGTTTTACCTGATGCTGATTGCTCGCATGGACTACCACTCTCGCCATGAGTACTACAACCACGCCACCGAATGGCAGACGGGACCAGGATGCGATATGTCGGGCTTCCTGACAATGTTCTCAAGTGAGCTATCCGTTTACACACTCACCGTCATCAGCTTTGAACGCTGGTACACCATCATCAATGCTATAGATCTAAACAAGAGACTCAGCATGCACCATGTGGTGGCCATCATGGTTGTTGGTTGGGTCTTTTCCCTGCTGGTTGCCCTGCTTCCTCTAGTGGGAGTCAGCAGCTATGGCAAAGTGAGCATCTGCCTCCCAATGGATATTGACACGCAGGCTTCTCAGGCATACGTGATGATCGTGCTCTCGCTTAATGTTGCAGCATTTCTGGGGGTGTGTTTCTGCTACGTGTGCATGTACCAGAGTGTCCGCAAGCCATTACCTGCCAATCACTACAATGATGCAAAGCTCGCCAAGCGCATGGCGGTGCTCATTTTCACAGACTTCCTTTGCATAGCTCCAATCTCTTTCTTCGCAATCTCCGCGACACTTCACATGCCCCTCATCACAGTGTCTCACTCCAAGATCCTCCTCACCATTTTTTATCCCATCAACTCTCTCTGCAACCCTTTCCTGTACACCATCTTCACTCGTGGCTTTAGGAAAGAAGTGCGCTTTCTGCTCCGACATTGGGGAAGTCCTGTCAGGGCATTTATAGGTAAATGCCTACAGCTCCATTCCTACCTGATTCCAAACAACGCTCAGCACGAAACCACGCTTTAGCTTTGAACTCAATGCCTGTCATTAACAACAACAGACATCCAATTAATTGAAACTGGAAAGACTGGCTGTGTCTGCTCATCTTTCAGTGCCATTGACAGCGCTAGATGTCCTATTCATTTTCAATGGGGCAAAAAAAAAAAAAAAAATGCTACATTGCTCGGGTAGGTCGAAATCCAGCGTAGGGCTACTGCACCTTAAAACATGTTTTGTTTTCTCATTGAGATAACTGTTGTTGTGATTTGGTCTAAACAAATAAAAGTTTATTTCATTTTATTTGACTTAGAAACACATCCATAACTGAACAGTATGGACATGTAGGTGACAATGTTTTTTTTTAGGTAACCTATTGTGGTTCCTCGGTTTTATTATTATGAATATAGTTATTCTTTGTTCCACAGCCCCTTTGAGCTCAATTTGGCCCCCATAGAATGCTTCAAAATGCACCAAAATCGGCAGGCAGGTCAAGACAGGTGCAATCTTTGTTATCGTGTAGACAAATTCCAAATACACTATGTAGCGCCCCCTAGCAGTCATTATTTGTCCTGCCGACGCTTTGAGCACTATTTCGACCCCCTCAGAATGCTTCAAAACTCACCAAACTCAACAGCCAGGTGAACACTGGTGAAAACTTTGATAAAATGTAAAAAAAAAAAAAAAAAATTTTTTTTTTTTTTTAAATGTGTAAATGTGTGTAGCGCCCTCTAGGAACAAAACCAACATTTCACTTTTATTTTTTTTTAAGGTGATAGAGGAGGTAACCAATGTTCCCTCTAATTTTTTATGTGTCTGAGCAAACACACCTGCTCTCTGAGCACACTGCGGCCCACGGTGAGCAACATCAGATGTGTACCGTATTTTTGGGAATATAAATCGCACCAGCCAAAAAATGCGCAATTAAAAGGTAAAAACATATATGTTGCACCAGCGTATAAGTCACATTTTTGGGGGAAATTTATTTGGTAGAATCCACGACCAAGAACAGACATGTCATTTTGAAAGGCAATTTAGAATAAAAATACAATAGAGAACAACAGGCTGAATAAGTGTACGGTATGCTAACATTACATGACTCATGAACAACGAACTGAGAACATGCCTTGTATGTAAATGTAACATAGCTATTTAGAGTTATTCAGATAACTATAGCATAAAGAACATGCTAACTAGCAACAATGATATAATAATGTGTGAATAAGTTCACATACAGTATAAGTCGCTCCAGAGTATAAGACGCACCATCTGCCAAACTATGAAAAAAAACTGCGATTTATAGTCTGTAAAATACGGTACATGGCGGCCACACACCAGTATCACGCCTTTTCACGGCTATTAGCATTTCTACTGCCCGTAAATTGTCTAGTATTCAGAGCATTTAATGATTAATATCTATAAATAAAATATCTTTATAAATGTCACTAGAATACACACCAATCTGACTTAAATTGTACCTTATTTTTCATATCTTAATATATAGGACTAGCATTTGGTGTACTGATATGTCAGTGCTCTCATCTACTATCTGTGTATGCCAGGGTGCATTTTTAACACTGCACATAGTCTCGTTCTCCACCATCTCATTTATTGAGTTTACAAATTCAAAGGCATAGTTTTTACTTGGCCAGCTTTCTGGTATACTCACATACTTTGCCATGTGATTGCGGATTTGTTGAACTGACACCACTGACGCATTCATTTCAATGGCTAGTAAAATATCGTCAATGAGAACTTCAACTTGCTCTGGGTCAGATTTTGTTTTGTGGGACAGCTCGTTTCTCTTCTGTCGGTCTTTTTGCATTCTCCCGCAATACTAATGTACCAATCGCCTGTCCCATCTTGAGTCTTTGTAACTTTCAACAGCTTTCAAATGACTTTTCTGCTGAATATGACACTTGAGGTAGTCCAACTTCCATTCAGTCCGCATTTTTCCCTCTGAAAACTCACTTGGTACTTTGGCTTCGTGGCAAATATCACACAGTTTCACTGCTTGTTTGTCTATTTGCACATGCTCCGACAGCCACTCCATCTTATGTGAACCGCATTTCTTTTTTACTTTGGCTTGGTGAGTGGATGTGTCGCTGGCCGTTCATTTCGCCATGTTAAGGGGTTGGCCTTTGCGTCTCTCAACTCCGCTGCTCTTACGCACTGTTGATAGCTTGCTAACCTACACCGCGCGTGTAGGCTGCAATACACAAGCAATGTCAATGCTATGATTGGCTGCGTAGCGGAAATGAATCTTATCGTATCATTTGATGGACACCTGTCACTCACCGAGTTACAACGCATTTAATACGTTTCTGTAGATTTTTTTTTTTGTGTCCAGCATAGAATTTCTTGTGCGCAGAGTAGGTGCCAGCAGTGCGCGATTGCGCACGCGTGCAGCTTCGAGGGAACATTGGAGGTAACAACGCAAAACTTAAAACTTAGAACACATCAGTAATATATGAATGGGATACCATACGCGGTACCCAGACTGCCGTTAGTACTACATCCAGCGTTGGTAAACAGCCGCCATTTTAAAGCAGTCGACTTCTCAGAAAGGCTCAGTTGTAGTGAACCTTCCTGGCTAACCTAAGTAACTTTTTATCTAAAATACTCCTGAATCGGCAAAATCTTGAATTGATCTTTAAAAGATGAAACAGTTTTAAAACTTTCACATGTCGAAAGTAGACAGAAGGGAACTAATGCAAAAATGGGAGCAATTTTAACAACTGTAACGGTTAATTTGCGCCATCGTACCAACAGCAGGCGTGGTTTTGACGGGCGTAGTTTGGATGAGGCATCGTTTGTAGTGTGGGTGAGGCTGCAGTCAGACTTTTCTCACACACCACACTTTGTCAATGTCACTACCCAATCGTAAATGGCTACAGGATCACGACAGAATGCTGCTGTGCATGCGCGAACTGACACCATTTTCTCTCGCAGGATGATGCGAGATATATTCATGTGATAGATTAAACAATAAATATAAATTTTTCTTTGGTGTTTGTGGGATAATGGTCTCTGAAGGGTTTACTTGGGATGAAGGGAGATAAAGACTAAACTGCACTTAAATTATTGACATTAAATTTATGTATTGATTGTAAGGGTGCATGGGCGCTGCATATTCTTGTTCACTAGATGGCAGTATGCACCTGAAAGTTGCTTGCAATCCGCTATTAATCAAGATTGTCGTCCTCCAGCCTCACCCCAATTAAACCTGTCATAGACCATTCACGCTGTTAAAAACTTTTAACGTCAGACTTTGCCATAACATACATTTTCAAGATATCTATAGCTTAACTAGCCTCTTTAGTTAGTCTTTGATAAGATATATGTAAGAAAGTGTTATTGTAAAAATGAACGAGGGCTTCAGAGTCCGATATTTGCATATGTGAGTATACAGTAGTGATGGGTCTAGTGATACTAATGCGCCGGCGCGCGCGCCGAGCTCATGGAGCAACCCCTGCGTCGGTGCGCGTATCGCTACAAGAAAATCACGTGACCGATGCATGAACTCATTGAACTGTGTCGACACAGTCATGACGCGGCAAACTGGTTCAAAAGGAAGCGCGTCTGTCAATGCGATGGAGTTGCTGAAACAATCCACATCTCACGGTTACTTCCTCGTTGTCTACCTGCTGTGGAAATGGACGTAAGACAGGGAAAACGCACTTGTCATCATTCACTCAAAATACAATTAATTTTAAGGTAAAGCTTAGTTTATTAGTGTGACGGGTGCACGCGGGTCCGTCGGTTGCCGTCCCTTGTCTTTACCCTACGCAACAGCGTTTGATCCGCTAGCATAGTGGTCAGAGCATACGCCATTCTTCCCCGACACATCGTGCGTGCGGGTTCGAATCCTGGTCAGAACGCGATTATCGGGTCGTTACGTGATCCCAAAAAGTTTTGATTTTACTATCAAAAGTTATTTTTTTGCAGGTGAAATGTCGCATTTGTACTTTGTATATGACTAACCTGTCATATAAAAACAGTTGCCACCTCCTCAATGCTGAAGCATTACTGGCCAAGCATGAGATTGAAGTTTCTGATAATCCCCAAATAAACACAGGTATAGAACCATTCCTTTACTTTCACACAGTCACTTTTTTGGTAATTTATTAGAAATCTGTAATTAAGCTATAATTTATTTTTTTGTCCACTTCAATTTCTTTCTGATGGGCTATGGTAGCACTTAGATGACAAAGTGGGGAGTCAAGGAGGCAGTGCAACTGTAGATGAAATTGCAAAAGTGCAACGATGCATGGCTGAGCCGAACATGGCACGCAATGCCGATTTTCTTCGATACTGGAGGAGCCAATGGATATCTTATCCAAACCTCTTTCAACTGGAAATTCTTGTGCATGCTGGCATTGTTGGTTCCATGCGAGTGTGTTGTCCACAGCAGGCTTGTTAAAAAAAAAAACAACAACAACTAAATTTAGAGAAAAAAAAACTGTTTTTGAATAAAATTTTATCAGAACAAAAAGTCCACAGGCATTCCTTATTCACCCATTCATTATTACTTACATTTTCACATTATAATATATGTTCACATAATGTAAAGATATGGACTAATGCAATATGAATGCAAAGACTTAAATGATTTGATTTTACATGCTATGTCATCAATTCAGTGTCAGTCTGTCAAATGGGTTGCCTGTAGGGATTTTTTATGTCCAGCAGGTGTCAGTATTCAATGACACAGTATCCACACTGTGTCAACACAATGTGTCACTGTGTCGACACGCTTCATGAGGTTTCACGGACCCATCACTAGTATACAGTAGTTTATGTTCTACACATGTACATTGAAAAGGTTTTAACTTTTTAGGGCATTATGTTTACTTCTATTGATGGCATAATAATTGTATGTTTTAAAAAAAGTAACCACCCCCCCCTTCCAAAAAAAAAAATATATATATATATATACATACATACACAGTGGGGAGAACAAGTATTTGATACACTGCCAATTAGTTTTCCCATTGGCAGTGTATCAAATACTTGTTCTCCCCACTGTATATATACACAGTATAGATCTGTCATCATCGCTCAAGAGAAAATGGCGTCAGTTTGCGCATGTGCATGCGCAGTAGCAGTCGGTCGCGATCCAGTTCGCCGTCACGATAGGGTAATGACAGTCAACAAGGGGGGGTTAAAAAACAACATGGATATTTATTCTTTTGTACGTTTGCTGTTTTTTACAAGTTTCAATGATTGTATAACATTGCTTGTCATATTTAAATTAAAAAAAAAAAAAACATGGAGGTGTGTGTCATTTTAGCAGTATACGTACGTACGTACGTACGTACGACCAGTGATACTTTATGATACCTCTCAGCATGATTTCCGGGACATAAAGGTTATTGGTGCTCAGAAGATACCAAAAATGTTTAAATGCCAGAGACGAGTGATGACGCACAGCCAGAGAGCGATGCATGTCGCTGTTACTTGCCGCTGCAGTTGTATCGCGCCACGTGTGATGGCTTTCAGCTCAATGGCGATGACTTTCGCCATCACCTCCCGTGTGTTTTGCCCCTGCAATCACCTCTCAGTCACTCAACTGAGTTAGACACTAGCTCAGGGCTCTGCAAGTCTGGTCTTCGAGAGCCGCTATCCAGCTTGTTTTTCATTTCTCCCTCCTTTAACATACATGAATCAAATAATCAGAATCGTTATCAGGCTCCTGCAGCGCTTGCTGATGAGCTGATCATTTGATTCACGTGTGTTAAAGGGGGGGGAGACATGGGAAACAAGCTGGATAGCGGCTCTCGAAGACCAGACCTGCAGAGCCCTGAACTAGCAAAACCATAACCCAAGAGGATGAGCGGTAGAGAAAATGGATGAATGGACAGATGTTTCAGCATGTACAGTATTTGTGCAGGGATATTGTAATCATTATAACAACGTAAACCCTAAGACCAGACCTGCGCCAGAAGAAAAATCATTACTGTATTGGAGGGCCGGTCCAAAAATAACAAACTTGTTTTCAGTATTTATTTTCCTCCCAAAAAGGGGTAGAAATTGATGTCTTTGTTAACTGCTACAGTGATCTCTCGATTTTCGCGGTTAATGGGGAGCAGAACTCACCACGATAAGTGGAAAAACTGCGAAGTAGCACCCCCCCCCATTTTTTTTTTTTTTTTTTTGTGTGTGTGTGTTCAATGTATTTATTCAGATTTAGCATTGGAAAGATATATTTATGACGTTTCACTTTCCCCCCCACCCCCAAAGTATGATTAAAAAAAAAATAGTATACTTTTACGTATCTTTTATGCATGTCTTTTTATTATATCTGAAGTGCTTGAAAACCATTTCTTAAATGGTTTTTAAGCACTTCAAATGTAATAATTATCTTTCAAAGTTTTAAACATGTTACGGTCCCACCGAACCATTTTTAAACAAGAATAAAGCAGAAAAATGTTTGGCTTTATTAAATGCTTAATTGAGTGAGTCCACTCAAATCCGCTCAAGCTGCACACTTACACACAATGAGTTGCCACAGCAAGCATTGAACAAGTTAAACGATGATTGATGAATGCGACGTTTTGAAGTTCGCTTTTCTGGCAAGATCAAACATCAACGTCTATCAATCCTTGTTAACTTTAATAAGCAACTCCAGTGCACTCACTGCCTGACCAACAAAGAGCAGGGAGAAGGAGGTAGCGAGAGACTACGTAATCGGCTCGGTACAGCTCATCTGGATTTTTTTTTTTTATTATTGAAAACAAATCCGCGATGGACTGAGGGCGCGAAGTAGTGAGGGATCACTGAATAATTTTTTGTTTTATTACCAGTATGTTTGTATGGATCTTCTGTGATTTTTAAATCTGTTATATGTATTTTAATTTTTGGCTGCCATTTACAACGCTAGACATCCACTCCATTTTGACTGGGAGGACTGGCAGGCCAAGTCAAAATAGATTGGATGTCTAGCGTTGTAAATGGCAGCCAAAAAATTAAAATTACATACTCCATTTTGACCCGGAGGGCTGGCAGGCCAAGTCAAAATAGATTGGATGTCTAGCACCGTCAATGGCTCTGAAACATGACCATTCATAGCCAGTTCTCCCATTTTAATTGATGGACATCTATCATTGTCAGTAGCTCATTTCCAGGATGGAACTAAGTGGGTTGTTGTGTTTAGAATTCATGAAATTCATCATTAAAATGTTTTTATTCCACAAGAACGGAGCGGTTCATTATTCTTTAAAAAATGTTTACTGTGGAGGCTGACAAAGGAATTATTTTTAAGTCAGCAAGCCATGACACAGTCTTATCATCAACCATTTACTGTCTCAGCGTCAACAGTGTGCATCAGTACACCTGCTACATCCAACTCTAATAAGCAGCATGTAGTGTTTGTTGCATTAACAAACAATATTACAGACGGTCATAAAAAGTGGTGCATACAGTATTTATGATGTGTGGTTAACATGCCATATGCATGACCATATTAAAAATATTTCTGTGATAGTAAAATGTTTCTCTGTGTTGGTTAATGGACAAAAATCTCCCCACACAAAGCTGTATAATATATTATCATTTAAGACCATTTTATTTGGTCTATTCAGGTGTACCCATAGGGGGAGATTGAAGGGGCTGTATTGAGCTCTATTGTGATTGGCAGTGAGCACAGGACTCAGTACAGGATGTGAAGCACTCAGGTCATCCTCATCGAGCCAGTTTCTGATTGTTTGGTCAGAGACATTCACACCAGTGACCTGCTGGAGCTAATTTTGTATGGCTCTGGCAGTGCACATCCTGTTCCTCCTTGAACAAAGGAGTGGATACCCATCCTGCTGAGGACCTTCTTCAGCCCTGTCATGCACTCCTGAGTAACTACCAGTCTCCTGGAATCTCCTACTGGCTGCTAGGTTGCTCATCAGACTGTCCAGGAGTTCAGTGATGCACTGGTCCAGATCTGGGGGGAGATCCCTCAGGAGAACATCCACCACCTCATCAGCAGCATGCCCAGGCGTTGTAGAGAGGCCACACACACACTACTGAGCCTCATTTTGACTTGTTTAAAGGACATTACATCAAAGTTGGATCAGTATAACTGAAAAATCCGACCTCCATGGGTTGATAAATTTGATTTTCATGGATAATTTTCATTTGATTTTGTTGTTAGCACTTAAGTACGAAAAGAGAGCATTTAATACAAATGTTTCATTCATTCATTTGGGTCTACAACGTGTTACTTTAGTGTTCCCTTTATTTATTTATTTATTTTTTTAGCAGTGTAGATGTTGTTGTTTTTTTTTTTTTTGACACTGCGTTCCAGGGTCATCTACATGCTTTGCCCTCCTTCCCACAAAAGTCAAATTCCGACTATGGGTGTACCGAATATTTGTGTTCGTGAGTGTAGAAATCGAGACCCATCTTAATACTAACCAGCAATTTTAAGGTTTATTGCATGCTGCCGACAGGAATTAGAAAAAAACAATCAAACAAGGATTGGCAACATGACTGGCATTAAACCAAAGTGCTAACACAATGATGAGAAAATATCTAATTTGGCACCGCCCTCTGTTCATATTGTTTCATCTTCCATCATTATAGCAGCCTCAGCGATTGTCTGGCAACCAGCTCAGGTTCACCCAAAGTCAGCTGAGAGAGGATAAACGCTAAACAAAATGAAAAGCAAAACATTACCATTCTACTTCCCCAACAGCTTTAGAGAACACATAATCCCTTCCACCATAACACATGACTCCATCTTTCAAGTGGAACTTCCAGCGATTCTTACTGCGGTGAATCTGCAACCCCGTAAAGAGGACAAAAGCATTACGATACCAATCACAGGTCAGAATTTCATTGGCTGACATGCCATGTACCTGTACTTACTTTGTCATATTGGCAAACTATGACAGTCTCTGAATCGAACAGGTCTGTGACATCTTGTTCAAATACATCATCACCTGAATTTAACGGATCCTGTTGAAAAGAAAGCGAGAGTTTCAATTCAACAATTTATTGAACAGTCTTCATATTCTGCCATTGACAGCAAAAGATGTCTAATCCATTTTGACTGGGATGGCTGACAGAATGATTGCCGCCAGCCCCACCTAGTCAAAATAGATTGGCGTCTATTGCCAACAATGGGTGTTTTTAACTAATTTTACTGCCACAACACATAGCAAAAAGGAACCCATACCTCATCATCTATATTTTTAAGTTCATCAACTCCGTCGCTGTCACTAGTGGAGGAAGTGCTATTTCCATCACTGCTCACCCCTTCTTCCTGCAATGCCCTAAGAGCCTCTGCGTTGATCATACCTAGGAAGTCATTCTCCTGTAGTGGCATGACGTCTTCCTCTTCCAGATCTGAACTGTCCACCGTACCATCCAGCTGGATGATATCTGACAGTTCATTGTAGTTGTAGTCCAGTTCCAACTTGTAGGCAAAAGTTATGATTAGTGTGGTGATACATGTATTTACAAACATGAATCTAAAGGTCTGCCAGTGTTCCTGCTTGGTAATGAATAAAATTGTTAACAGTGGTTTTAGTGACCTGCAATCTAAGCTGAATTGCCATTTAGAATTACCCCAAGTATGGCTTCAGGCCGGTCGTAAGATTTGTTGTGAGCCAAGTTTCTTGCCCTTGCTGCTTTTTCTCGCTCCTCTGCAATGACTTCTTTAAGGATGTCGTCGATATCGCTGCTCTTAAATTGAGGGGTTTCCGTCAAAGCCTCTTCGCTGCCGGTCTGGAAGTCGAACAATTGACTGACACCTAAGGTTCTGGCACCAAAGTCCACTGGACAAGGATTTAACTCGTTGGCAGTCAATACAGATGATAGATGAGTAGCGGGTGCTACCTCAGTTTGTGGGGACTTTGGTGTAGGGTCTTGCTGAGAATGTAAAATAACATCATTTGGTGGCAAAACCTCTTGAGGTAGTGTTTCATTGGGTTGGACTGAAACCAGCAGAGGATCAGGAGGTTCTCTTTGCTCAGTTGCCTTCTGTGCCGGTTGGGATAATGTTTGCTGACCTGCTGGGGCCTGAGTGACTACAACAGGAACGTTGACCTTGTAAAGTTGACCTTTGGGTAACAAAATGGAGAGAGTGTTTTCAGAACAGTCAGACCAAAGAGTTCAGTGGAACATAACACAATCTATTACAGGTCGCTGGCTGTCATACGATTTGTTTGGATTTTTTTTTTTTTTTTTTTTTTTTTAATTTGTCCCATAAGACAGGAATGAACCCTTTTTGAACTTATTATTGTGCAGTAAGCTTAATACCGTTACAATATTGAACAGTAAGCAAATATTGTTACATCCCATCTCAGATACTGTATATACACATACAAATTTTATACTCTATGAAAAAGCTATAATGATACAGTGCCTTGCAAAAGTATTCGGCCCCCTTGAACCTTGCAACCTTTCGCCACATTTCAGGCTTCAAACAAAGATATAAAATTTTAATTTTTTGTCAAGAATCAACAACAAGTGGGACACAATCGTGAAGTGGAACAAAATTTATTGGATAATTTAAACTTTTTTAACAAATAAAAAACCGGAAATTGGGGCATGCAATATTATTCGGCCCCCTTGCGTTAATACTTTGTAGCGCCACCTTTTGCTCCAATTACAGCTGCAAGTCGCTTGGGGTATGTTTCTATCAGTTTTGCACATCGAGAGACTGACATTCTTGCCCATTCTTCCTTGCAAAACAGCTCGAGCTCAGTGAGGTTGGATGGAGAGTGTTTGTGAACAGCAGTCTTCAGCTCTTTCCACAGATTCTCGATTGGATTCAGGTCTGGACTTTGACTTGGCCATTCTAACACCTGGACACGTTTATTTTTTAACCATTACATTGTAGATTTGGCTTTATGTTTTGGATCATTGTCCTGTTGGAAGATGAATCTCCGTCCCAGTCTCAGGTCTTGTGCAGATACCAACAGGTTTTCTTCCAGAATGTTCCTGTATTTGGCTGCATCCATCTTCCCGTCAATTTTAACCATCTTCCCTGTCCCTGCTGAAGAAAAGCAGGCCCAAACCATGATGCTGCCACCACCATGTTTGACAGTGGGGCTGGTGTGTTCAGGGTGATGAGCTGTGTTGCTTTTACGCCAAACATATCGTTTTGCATTGTGGCCAAAAAGTTGAATTTTGCTTTCATCTGACCAGAGCACCTTCTTCCACATGTTTGGTGTGTCTCCCAGGTGGCTTGTGGCAAACTTTAAACCAGACTTTTTATGGATATCTTTGAGAAATGGCTTTCTTCTTGCCACTCTTCCATAAAGGCCAGATTTGTGCAGTGTACGACTGATTGTTGTCCTATGGACAGACTCTCCCACCTCAGCTGTAGATCTCTGCAGTTCATCCAGAGTGATCATGGGCCTCTTGGCTGCATCTCCGATCAGTTTTCTCCTTGTTTGAGAAGAAAGTTTGGAAGGACGGCCGGGTCTTGGTAGATTTGCAGTGGTCTGATGCTCCTTCCATTTCAATATGATGGCTTGCACAGTGCTCCTTGAGATGTTTAAAGCTTGGGAAATCTTTTTGTGTCCAAATCCGGCTTTAAACTTCTCCACAACAGTATCTCGGACCTGCCTGGTGTGTTCCTTGGTTTTCATAATGCTCTCTGCACTTTAAACAGAACCCTGAGACTATCACAGAGCAGGTGCATTTATACGGAGACTTGATTACACACAGGTGGATTCTATTTATCATCATCGGTTATTTAGGACAACATTGGATCATTCAGAGATCCTCACTGAACTTCTGGAGTGAGTTTGCTGCACTGAAAGTAAAGGGGCCGAATAATATTGCACGCCCCACTTTTCAGTTTTTTATTTGTTAAAAAAGTTTAAATTATCCAATAAATGTTGTTCCACTTCACGATTGTGTCGCACTTGTTGATTCTTGACAAAAAAATGAAATTTCATATCTTTATGTTTGAAGCCTGAAATGTGGCGAAAGGTTGCAAGATTCAAGGGGGCCGAATACTTTTGCAAGGCACTGTATCTGAATCTCACAGTTCAATGCAACTTTGCATTGCACTATACAAGACACAAGTGGAAATAATAATAATAATATTTAGTGTTCTATTGTCATTTTACTTGTCTTCATACAAACATTACAAAGTTGGCAAACTTTTGCCCTGAAACAAACAGAAGGGTTAGGACATTCATAAAATGTAAACAAAAAAATAAGCATCGGTATTTCAAGGTACAGTATAAGTAAAATATTCCAAGTCATATTTTCAAGATGCAATTATTTATTTTATTTTTAAAGGGTACCTCAGAATTAAAGACTTGTAGGCTCTAATAAACGACAGTTCTCTTTTACTAAAATATGTTATTGGAAACATAAAATATTGCCATGGATTAAAAAATCAATCGTATTTAGTAAATGTTTTAACCCACCGAGGGCGCAATGTTTTATGCGCTCAACGGACACTCGGGGTGATGACGTAGTTTGTCACTAGATGAACACTGCCAGTGTTCTGCAATAGCGTACCGCACGAATGCTATTTTCAGACCACAAGGCTGCGTGACGTCACCACCATAAACCGGAAGGGGGTCAACACAGAAGCGAGCTCACCTACAACCCATGCTAGTACTGCTTGTTTTCTGGTGGTAATCTTTCAAAAAAGAACATGCTGAGTAAACACTGCTGCTATGGAACTTGTAGAAACTACTCTAGACATTATGACATACGAAGGATGTTTTCTTCATACGTTTCCCGAGGCCAAAAACATTTTTTGGGGGGCCATCGTCCTAGAGATGACAATGCTGATCCATTGCCGGCTACAGCCTGCCACGAAGAGGTAAGCCATTTTGATATCTTCATTTATTTTTTAGCATTGCGTTTTGACGCGCTGCTTCTGTCTGACACTGAATGACTTGAATAAAATGGTATCTGAATGCCAGTCGTATTACCTTTTCTGTTGTAAAGAAACAACATTAGTAAGGGGGAAGTGTAAATTAATAGAATTAAGATTTGTTAATGAAAAAAATAAAAGTGTTTGTTGGCTGTCACAGAGTAGCATTTGTGATCGCTACACAAAAATAGCAATATAAATTACCCCCAAGAAAAGTCAGAGAATACAACCAGATGATATAACATAAGACAGACAGGGCATATGTCGGTAAAGGAAAGCTTGTTGAAACAGGAGAATGTCACTGTAAGTGGCGTAAGGCAACGCAAACAAGAAAAAGGTGTCGATAAAAAAAGCGACCTCTGGATCAGGTCAGCTCTTTTTCCCCCCAGTCTTTTTAAGCCCTGGACGCTCAAGCCATCTCTTTAACCAAACATTTGTATGTTGTTCCACATCTTTACCAGTGAATTTGGCACCAGGGACATCATTTTCAGATAGAATTGGTAGGTTTAGCTCAGTAAATACCTCGTTTGTACACTATTTACATGCATCTAGCATGAGGGGTAAACGCAAGTTTGACCCCCCTAGCAACAGTTGCTAACGTCATGAAAAATTAATGAGCAAAGGTGACGTGTTACGTGCAGTACGCTATTCCTTTCACGCGGCGAGATTTCCAACACATGCACACATCGGTTAAAAACGGCGACTACTTACTGTGTTTTGATTGAGTCTTTTATTACCTTTTCATTGCCGCAAAATGCTTTTTGCATGCGTTTCCCTCTCATTCTTAAGCATTGTGTTTTCTTGTGGTAGCTTTAAAGCAGATTGTTGATCTGTTGACCACATTAGTCACATAACGTATTTAAACCACCCTTATTTAATATTAATATGTTTGAGTATTTTCTGAAGGCTTCTTTAGAATGTTCTGCCTCTATGCATCTAAACAAAACAAGCTGAAAGCGCATGGTAGTACTTTGGATGTCAAATTTGCCTCTTGTAGGACGTTTCGCCGGTGTAGCACATTTTGGCAGAACATCGGTTTTGTCCTACTCTCATCTCGTCTTTCCTGTTCATTTTGCTTTTGCTGCTCATTTTGTGAAATATCGACAGTGCTGGCATGCTCATTAATGTTCCTCTCAGGTTCAAATGGAAAGGGTTGAACAGATGACATGTTTGTCACTAAAGTGTCCCTGTGACGTCAACAACAATGACGACCTCTAAGTTAAACTAATTTTACAAATTGTATAAAACCAAAAACATTGAGGGGTTTTAATATCAAATTATTTTAGCTCATAATAACGTTTATCGTTTAAGAACTAAAAGTCTTTCTATCCGTGGATCCCTTTAAACCTGTCCTGTTCAGCTGCTTGACACGGACAGTGGGAATGAGTGTCCTATTGGTTTGAACAATTTTAATGTATCAGATGGGAGTATACTCCAATTGTGATGATTATTCGTGGGGTTTCGTTTATCAGGAGAAAGCAGCGAGCAGCATGGGGTTATGGGGGATAGAAAAGAAAATGGAAAAGGACAGGGAGGTAGAAGAGAAGAACAGCCAACATGAAATACATTCAACGCCTACACAAACTATGAATATAGTAGTGCCATTGTTAGCCAATTGTATATTTCCGGTTGACACCATGTACGGGTCCTGATGACAGAGGAGGAGGAAAAAAAAAAAAAAAGTGTGTGGGGTATCAGAAAGATGTGATTAGGTGAGGCTGAGCGTACACAAATCAGCAATCTGAGGTGTAAACCCAGTATTCAGCATTATGTGAATACAGTATAATGACATCCTATTCAATGCTACTGATAGTTTCTCTACTTGAGTGTGTCTAATGGCACTCAGTCATGCGTGAATCCCATCAGACGTGTGATAGTCCTGCAGACAAGTGGAAATGCTGTGCGGGGGGCCGCCTCAGGGTCACGGCCTTTTAAGGTACATTTAAAACATGTGCACATCGCTATTCATATTCGTACCAGAAGCCGTTTGTAGAGTGACTCCAGCGGGTATCTGCACAGGGTAAGATAGGCCAGCAGGAAGTGAGAATGTAGTAACGGTCTCAGAATTGTTCTGCAACATTTAGAACAGTAAATATAATGTAAGCAGGGGACCATGCTAGTATATTCATGAGCCGTTTTGCCAGTAAGAAAATCTTTGTGAACATTACATAACCGATTATATCTGTTGTAGAGATTGAAGCTTTGATAAACTTGATTGGTAACATACAGTATAATATCCGTTTGCATAATGAACATACTTGCCTTAACAGGAAAATTGTGAATATTCTGTGAATATTCTCTTCCGGGGCTTTCTATCGAAGCTGTGAATCAGAACAACAACAAAAACTCACAGTTTATGATACAGTGTACCCGGTTGGCATCATCAGGTATATTTTGATTACAACCACAAAAAAAAAAAAAAACAAGTCTTGAAATAATTACCTGGGAGTTCCGTTTCAGTGCTGCTATAGTTCGCTGGAAGCTGCAGCACAAAGTTGGGAGAGTCGTCATTGTTCATCCTGAAGTCGTCCATAGCTTTTGACGCCATCACTTTTGTCTCCCAAAGCTGCACGGAACAAGGTGTGGCATGCTTGTTGGAGACAGCTCGAATCAAATATTAGAATATTAAAAACTCACATTCCGTAAATCATCCAGGATGCAGTCTTCAAGGCCCTCATCCAAGAACAGCTCCCTTGTATTCTCAATGACATCATCAATTATTGACAAATAGAATTTGGCCTGTAATCATTTACAAAAAAATCTTAACTCTACATTTAACAAAATTTAGCCAATTTTTTTCCTTTTAAATATTCTTCAACTACACATAACATAGCTTTTTAACCTCTTTTTTTTTTTTTTAAATAAAAATGTGACACTTGACCGCAAAAACCTGCCTATCATCATCTTAAATAATGAACTTGGTTAAGCACAGGGCTCAAAATACATTTTTCCAATGATAATAATGAAATCTCAACTCCAAATATTCTTGTTAAGATATGTATAATACAGTAAAAGTGTGTCTGCAAACAACAAGTTATAAAAATGGCTGAAAAGCATTATTGCTGTTCTGAATTAGCATGAAGAAATTGAGTTTTTGTTTTAAAGTCTGAATTTTCTGGGGGCATAGAGGTCTTACCACTACCACGCCGCTGGTCAGCATGATTGAAAGCAAACAAATAGCAGACACAGAACACTTCTATCCGAACTAATATGGTCCACTCTCTTTCACAGGTGATAGTAATCAGCCTCCACAGAGAAATTGCAATTGGCTTTGGGCCTCTCATAAAGATCCTCTCCAATTTTAGTTCTTGTCTTAGAGATAGTAAAATTCTTTTTTTTTCTTTCTTTCTTTATTTATTTATTTTTTTTTTGAATGGCGTTTCTTTGGCGCACCACACAGCCCAAACCGTTTGACCAACCGTATTTTCGCGTGACGCAGGGAATTTTTCAAATGACCCACCCCTCCAAAATTTTCCGTTCGCCTGTAAACACTTTTTTTTTCCAAAGATGTATCTTGTCCTACAATTTTTGACCAAATCACATACTTTTCACATAAAAAATTCTAGGACAGTAAGTAACATACTGTAAAAGAATATACTGTATACAGAATTTGCCAAAAACTTACAGCTCCCCCAAAATTCACAAAAAATTGCTCATTCATTTCTAATGGGATGCCATTGACGGCTATGAACGTCATTCCATTCATTTCTAATGTCAAACAGTTCCTGTTCATTTCAATGGCAGGAAAACATGTGGTTGTGATTCTTGACTGCTTACCATTACAGCCCATTGACATTCAACTGAGGCTAATGTATGTCGATGCCATTGAAAGCCACGTACGTCCAAAATTCCCATTCATTTTCAATGGCAGAAAAACCTGTGTGGTTGTGATTTTTTTACCAAAAACTTCCTTTACAGCCCATTGACATTCAACTGGCGCCAGGGCCGCCCCAGGCCATTTTGGGGCCCTAAGCAAAATAATGCAAAGGGGCCCATATTTTGGCCCACCATTCCGTCACAGTGTACTGTGAAACCCATACATTCAATCCAACCCATACGTCCATATTTTGTATATTAATCAGATTTTGTTGCACTGCATACTTCAAACTTCTCACCCCAAATGATTGTCAGTACTTACAGTAGTTAGCACCAAACCTTTCTCTAAAAGAGGAAAGAAAGAAGTTAAGGAAGAACTTTTATTTTTTTTAAGCTTGTAATCAAGTATCAAAACTCACAAAAGTCAAATAAAGCAAACTGTAGTAAACAAAATAGAATATAAATTAAACAGATTGCCAGATTTGGGGCCCCCTAGTGGTCAGGGGCCCTTAGCAGCTGCATAGTCTGCGTATAGGCTGGGCCGGCCCTGACTGGCGCCCAAGTAAGTCGATGCCATTCACAGCCATGCAACAGGACGTGTCCCCGAAATGTCTCTAAACCTGATATCAACAGGAAGTGTCTCCAGGGGATTAAGGCGCCGGTCCCGCGGAAGCTTCTTGCCACTCTCCTGCTTCCGCCTTCCCCTCTCTTTTCTGCCTGGGTATCCTCCTTGGGCCCTGACGCGGGTCTCTTCCCGGGTGCCTGTGGGTTGGCAGGGTGTCGCCCCCTCTGGATGGGGACCCTGTCCTGCCCCGGGCCAGGTGGGCTGTGGGGGTCCCGTGGTGTGCCGTATGGGGCGGTGGCGCGTCCCCTCATCCTTTCCCTGAAGGCCGGTTAATAGGGGTACAGACGGGCGACCACCCTGGGTCCCAGCGGGATGATGGCTGCCCCCTTGCTGGAGCTGCGGGGAGGAGGGACGGGTGACGCTGGCTCACCCGATTGGTTGAGGGGCAGCCGCAGCACTGGGGGAGCCCCTGCACAGTATTTCCACTTGTCTGCAGGACTATCACACATCTGATTCAAGCATGACTGGGTGCAATTAGACACACTCAAGCAGAGAAACTATCTGTACCAGGATTAGCGATCAGGCAGCGTAGAATAGGATATCAACATATCCACACTTACAAGTGATTCACATAATACTGGGTTCTTCACCTTACATTGCTCATTTGTGTACAGTGACAGTCCACCCCACCTAATCACTTCTGACTCTCCCCTGCTCCTTTTCTCCTCGGTCATCAGGCCCCCCACATGGTGTCAACCGGAAATACAATTAGATAACAATAGCATATTCATAGTAAGTGTAAGCGTTGAATGTATTTCTTGTTGTTTGTTCTTCTCTTCTGTCTCTCCGTTTCTATTTTCTGCTTTTCTTTGTCCCCCCATAACCCCTTCCTGCTTCCTGCTCGCTTTCTCCTAATAAATGAAATATAATGAATATCATCACAATGGAAGTACAGTATATCATACTCAAATGTGATACATTAAAACTGTTCAGACCAATAGGACACTCAGATTCCCATTCTCCGTGTCAAGCAAGAAAAGGAAGCGTCTCCGAAATGTCCCCAAATAGGAAGTGACATGATAGATCTGCATCTACCAAACACACAAATACTAAATTAAAAAAAAGAAACATTAATGAAAAAATAAAGCATATTTTATACTGTTCTGCCCCCCCCCCCAAAAAAAATATTCTAAGCTTTTTCCCCTGTTTTTGTTTCACTTTCACTTATTTTCATTCAACTGGAACTTTCTGAGTTCACACTGAGGGACGACTAAAGGATTATCTTATCTCAGGAAGTCTTTCAAGGATTCACCAGTAGGTCATTGAAGGCGCCATGGTGCCGCCTGTCACAAACACCAAACCAGCCAGTAGAAGATTAGTATTTCAGGAGCCACTTTGACCTTAAGATATTATTATCATGTGTAGAGAGAGTGCACAAGATGTATCACTTGCAAGGCACAAAACCAAGTTCCTTTTGGAGGAAAGATTGGGCACAAAATAGGTTGTTTGCTTACTTAATCCAAACAGCAAGGCTAAATTTTGTGAATATTTACTAAGGATATACAGTGGCAACTCTACTTACGAAATTGATTCAAGTTGATTCAAGAAAGTAGTTTTGTAACTTGAAAATTCTGTGAGTCGCAATATTCCATGTAAATGTCCTAATCCGTTCCAAACTTCAGACATACATCTTTTGTAATGCATAAAAATGCATCCAAACATGTAACAAATACGTACGTTACGATTATTGCACAATAAACATAAATCAGTGTTGTGCACACTGTAAAAAAAAACAAGAATAAAAGTTAATACACTAATGTAAAGCTTTCGGTACACGAGGGGCGAATGAAGACGCTGAGATAAGCACATATACATACAGTAGAGGTTCCTCTTAGCCAACTGGATGCCAGGAAAGCTAGGCAATAGCCAATGGCACATTCAGTAAACTCTGGGAGCTGCGAGTACCAGTCATACAGTTTCTTTGCCTTTCGTATCATGAAATTTCTTTCATAACGAGACGATATTTTGCAGTTGAGGTATGTCTCAACCTGAAAATTCTGTATGTAGAGACGTTCGTAAGTAGAGGTTCCACTGTAGTGTGTGTATGCATAGAGTTTGATATAAAGATACAAAAGAGCCATGATGGAATTTATGAGGTTCACAAGTCATACATGTTTATTTCTCATTTTACTTTGGTAAGACAGAAATTTGGTAACACGTATAGCAGTCTTTTTTGAAGGAATTAAGTCCATGACCAGGCTTAACAGTCGAATACTAGGCAAAAGATTCAATTTAATGAAAATACATTCGGCCAGAATTGAACCAGAATTGGCCACCTGAATTTAAGCAGCAGTAAGGGATGAGATGTTTTCAAAAAGAGAAAAATGCAGCATTCATTACAAAAAAAAATGCATTTGCGGTAAGACCAAAAAAAATATACACAATTTAAGACCATGAATTCATGAATCAGCAGCAGTTGTATACAAAGACATACTATGGCGCATAATTTAAAAACACAAATTTTCTTTTCCCGATGTACACATACTTTTCCCACATTTAAATTATCATTTGTCAGCTTTTATGATGCATGGACGAAATGTCCAACAGCTTGTTAGATGTCATTGTCACTAAATTAAACTAGACAAAAATTCAGCCAAAACTCAACAGCTAGTTGTATTGTTGGGCTTGAGTCACTCTTCTTCATGCATCAAAACTTTAATTAAAGCCCATTTCAGACATACGCTGAACTCCGGTTAAATTCCGGGATTTAAATGGGTAGCCCTTATGTCTGAAAGCAATTTCCAGGGCCGACTGACACGGAGATGACACGGACATTAACAGGGTCGCGTCTTAGTATAATGTCCGGGATTTACCCAGAACGCGGCATGTGTGAAAGCAGTCGTTTAATTCCCGGGTCACAGCGCGAAGGCTGATCACGTAAATATCATGGCGAGCCGATCCCCATTTCCTCTTTCTCCGCAGGAAAACAAAATCAACATGCCAAACTAGAAAGATAGCAAAATTAACCTGAAAACATGACCAAATTAAATTGCTACTCGATCTTAGAGCAAAGGAAGAGACAGCCCATCGTCCATCTTTGGAAATGGGTGATTTATTCTGTTGGTGATGCCGACCAAAAATGAAGTCATGTCCGGGTTATAAAATTCCATCCCCCACCCTCCCCGCACAGAGAGCACAGAGTCGCCAACACGGGAGAAGTCTAAAAGCATCCAGCCCGGGTAATTTCCGGTACATCTCCCCATATCTGAAAGCTATGAGACCGGTAAATTCCGCGTCTTCATACACGGGATTGTAGCGTAATATAAATCTGAAAGGAGCTTATGATTATTAACATGAACCAGACATTGGGTAACAATTTGAAAACCCATTTCTGATGAGTTCTATTAAATCTGATTAAATCTACAATTTGAGCGCAGATTCCAAAATTAGTTAATGGAGAAAAAAACGAGATCAGTTTTGGATTCCGCACCCAAAAATGAGTTAAAAATATGCTGTTAGACCCAACTCAACAAATAGTGTTCCCCAGTGAAATGAATTAAAGTGTGCAACATACGGCATAATTGCAAACCCATACATCCCAAACATTGATAAATGTTCATTAATAATACTCTCAGCCAGTTTACTAAGGCTGCAAATTAATTTAGAGGGCAGTGTAGATGATACAAACGCAAGTCTACATAAAGTTCTCATACATTTGTTATTTTACTTAGAACAATTAAATGTAAAGTGCAAGTGTTAGGGTGTTTATACACAGTCTAAGTTGAAGGGCAAATCTTCAAGAACAATCCTAGCAAGCAAAATGAAATTGGAAGAATATGGCACAAAATATTAAACAGAAATCCCTTGTCGCCCATTTAAATTCATGTATGTGTGTGTGTACCCCCCACCCCCAAAAAATACAATAAAAGGAATGCAGTTGTACATCACTGTGTCATACAACTTCCTTCCTTCTTTGATTCTGTTTCAATCATTTTTTTCTCCACTTCCACCTGGGGAGGGAAAAAAAAAAAAGAAAATTAGCTCAAACTGTAAATACGGTGAACAATTAACTCTGCAAGTTTCAACTTAGCCATAAAAATGGAACGCATAACAAATTATGGACAAATTATAACACAGGGTTATAATTGGGTTGTTTGATGTTGGGTGCACCTTGCAGTTGAAAAGGAATATGCACATGCAAAAGAAAAAAAATTCTGCAACAAAGCAGTGTGGCTTAAATGTTGGTTTCTTATTAAATACGTATGGCGGAAAACACTCAAGTGACTTGAAGTTCTACTCTGAGACCCCCAATTTGGCCAAATTTCAAAATTGTTCTGTATGCATGTGTGATACATCATTGGAAAGCTTAAAAAATCTCAATTTTCTGGGGGAAGAAAAATTTTGAACAGGAGGGCTTTTTAGAAATAAAATAAAATAAAATTTATACAGCAAAATCCTAACTAGAGGTGAGAGCACGCGAGAGCAGAATTAAAGACGCCATGATTTTAACGAGAGTAAGTACGAGATTTTATCGCGTACTTACCTCTTTTCAATCCAAAAACTCCATGTAGCATGTATCACTGAGTGTCAAGACACAGCTGTGAATGGCCACAGCCGGATTTTTGGCAGATTTTATGGGTGAAACACGGTCATATAACAAGGGTCGTGATGCAGGAATCGCAGACATCAAGGAGTGGTCGAGATGTTCATTTTCATATATTTACTCTTTAAACCAGGGGTGGGCAAACTATTCCACAAAGGGCCGCTGTGGGTGCGGGTTTTTGCTGCGACCCATCAAGAGGACACCTTTTCACCAATCTGGTGTGTTATAAGTGCAATCAGTTGATTGCAGTCAGGTGCTTCTTGTTTCCATTGAAACCTCATTGGTTAAAAGCTCGGTGCTGGATCAGTTGGAACAAAGACCAGGACCCACTGCGGCCCTCGAGGACCGGTTTGCCCACCCCTGCATTAAACGTTTTTTTCCCCCCCAATTTTACTTTGTTTAGATCAATTATTTATCATCTAACATATAGGAGAAAATGAGACAGTAACAAAAAAAATACAATTAAGTGATAGTTATGAGATAGATATCCGTGATTTTTTTTACAGACGCCAATTTTTTAATTGTAACGTAATTTGTTTAAAAGTTTAAAATATGCGAGTGAATATTAATAATTTTTTGAAGTCTTTTTTTTTTTTAAACGAAATATTAGACATCAATTAATGATTCAAAGCTAAAAATTACATTTTGAATAATAAATAAATAAATAAAAATAAATAAATAAATTACCTTTGTTTTATGGCTGTGTTGAAACAAAAGCGGTTGCGCGACATTTGTAAACGGGGGTTTCCAGGGTAAAATGGACAAATTAAAAATAGTGTAGGGGCTTCATGCGGCATGAATCTGCTATGGCAGCATATAGACACATTGTCCCATCAAACACAACAGTTCTTTTGGCCTAAAATACAGGAGTTTATTTTAAAGAGGGGTGCAAGAGCAGAAACTGCTTTTTCAGTCTAGTCCGTGTTTTCCGCCACATGTATGAGTACTTTTGTCCATTAGGTTCACCCTAGGTTGCAACTGAAACAGCTTACCTGACAATGATAGCGTGTCCAGCTGGTCACGTGTTTCTGCGGCTGGATGTCATTGACCGTTCCCAGTGACTTGACTGTAGACTGTGACACGACGGCGCCCATAATCTCACATTCCATGGTGATGAAGGGATACCAGTCGCTTGGGATTTCCTGGTCAGATCCAAGCTCTAGTTTGCAGGAGAATGAATGAGGGTGGCTGACTGCTGAAAGAGAGCAAACAAGTTGACGTTTAGTGCAGTGTGACTCACAAACTAGAAATAATAAATTAGTGTTAATTAAATTATTAACTATCATTTGGTCATAAATAAAGACTCTAGACTTCCGCAATTAAAACAACATATTTTCATAGACCAGTTAACACTAACACAGAAAACTATCCTATTTAGGGATGTCCCAACCGCATATTTTTGCACCCGAGTCCGAGTCACCTGATTTTGAGAATCTGCCGATACAGAATCCCGATCAGATACTGGAAAAAAAAGTAGTTTTTTTTTTATTTGAACAAACGTTCCATACATTTTACATCAATGTACTGTTTACAGTACTTCCTCCTCCTCTTTTTCCAGGAGTGTTGTGGAGGATATAACATATATATTTTTGTTTCTTTCGGCAATGCCACTGTATTTCTGGATTATTTTGTTACTTTTTAGCTCTAATAAAGAAATATAAAGGTGTACTGCCCAAAACAGTGCGTTTCTTTGTGCACTGCCAGACAGCCAGCTAACATTTATTGTCCTCCAATAAAGCACAAGGCTAGGTCTTTTATTGTTTTTATATGAAGCAATTCGTTTAGGTTTGTGAAACTCTGACAAAAAAAAACATGCATGCATTCAACACAACTGCACAATACATCCCGGTATACAAATACCATGTAGACACTGCATTTCACTTGAGTTACAAGCTTAAGTATAGGTTAGCTTCCACACAGCAGAATTTATTAACAAATTCCGTTCATATAGCTTTTCCTCATAAACACAAATATACTGCATATTAACGGGTTGGGATAGATGTAAAATACTTTCAGACATATATGGTCATGTGAAAAAAATAGGACACCCGATGGAAGCCTGTGTGTTTTTTAACATATTTGGTCATAAGGATATTATCAATTTTAACAATCTAAAGAGAGTCAAGTAATATAACTAAACAATTAGAACGGATTGTTTTTTTTATATATAACTTTCTGTCAAATGTAATTTAAAATGAATGCAATTTCTGTTGAGGAATAAATTAGGACACCCCCACATTCAATCCTACTTAAAATGGCTAAAATCACACACAGGTGCATCACATCAGGTGCACATGATTAGAACATCATTACCCAGTGTTTTGAAGAAGGCTTGCCTGATTTAAACCTCACATTTAGTTTGCTTTGCCCCTGATTGTTGAAGTGAGAGAAAACACCATGGTAAGATCAAAGGAGCTGCCTGAGGCCTTTAGAAAGAAGATAGTAGACGTTTATGAGTCTTGTATGGGATTTCAAAAGATCTCAAAAGAATATAAAATCGGGCATTCCACTGTCCAGAAAATAGTCCACAAGTGAAGGACATTCAAAACAACTGCCAAAATGCCAAGATCTGGCCGTCCAAGCAAGTTCATCCCGAGAGCAGACCGCAAAATGCTAAAAGAAGTCTCCAAAAACCCTAAAATGTCATTACGGGACCTACCGCAGGCTCTTGCTAATGTTGATGTGAAAGTGCATGCCTCTACAATCAGAAAGAGAGTTCACCTTCATGGTTTAACCTTCATGGGAGGTGTGCAAGGAGGAAACCTTTGCTCTCCAAGAAGAACATGAAGGCCAGACTTAAGTTTGCCTGAGTAAATGTAGACAAAGACAAAGACTTCTGGAATAATGTTCGTTGGACAGATGAATCTAAAATTGAATTATGTGGATAAGTGTCATGGTTTGGGGATGCTTTGCTAAAGCAGGACCTGGCCAGTTCACCATCATAGAATCCACCATGAATTCTATCGTGTATCAGAAGGTGCTTGAGGAACATGTGAGATAATCGGTGAAAAAAATTAAAGCTGAAGGAAAACTGGACCCTGCAGCATGACAATGACCCCAAAATACCAGTAAATCCACCAAGGACTAGCTGAAAAGGAAGAAATGGAGAGTCCTGGAATGGCTGAGTCAAAGCCCAGATCTTAATCCTATTGAGATGCTGTGGGGTGACTTGAAACAGGATGTACAGTACATGTAAGACGCCCCTCAAACATCTCACAGCTGAAAGTATTCTGCATTGGGGAGTGGGGAAAACTTTCTTCAGACCGATGTCAAAGACCGGTAGTTGGCTACAAAAAGTGTCTCACTGAAGTTATTTCAGCCAAAGGAGGTAACACTAGCTATTAGGTGGTAGGGTGTCCTAACTTTTTCCTCAGTTAGAATACCGGTATGCATTTTTGTTGATATATTTGGTTTAATGAGTAAAATAATGTTAAATTTGGTTGTTTACCTGCAATTAGATCACTTTCTTTTCCATAGATAAAGAAAAACAAGATCAGACATTGATATGTGAACAGTTCTTCATAAAGAACTGAATAATTAATGGAGTGTCCTAGTTTTTTCACATGACTGTAGCTTCCAAGACAGAAATGTAAAAGAAAGCACTCAACAGCGTCAATGCGACCAACAGGTTGTGTCCTGTAAAAGTGAATGCGCATGTGTTTCAAACTCTGTCAAACGGTGGATGCAATGAATTTTTATGACCACAAGGTGGCAGTAACTTACTGTAAAATGTTAACTGGCCCTAAACCATGGTGACACCAGCCAGCACAACTTTTTTTTTTTTTAATTATTATATAGAGCATAAATTAGTACTGCAAAAATCAATCCATAAACTTGAGCAATTCGATTAAAAAAAAAAAAGTTTTGAATCAAATTTTGCTGTTTCGAGTATTAGTTCAGAGTGGCGTTGTAAAGGTTTGTTTTGAAAGTGTTTGAATTTGGGTGGATACACTGCCCTCCAGTGGCAAAGTGAATGTACTTTAACTCACTTAACATGGCTGAATCCAGCTCCTCCCTGTTAAGGTATGTTTTTGTTTGAGCTGATGTTTTTTTTAATGCTTTCGTAATTTAGAGGTATATTTAGCAGTTTTTTTGAGGGAATATGTGTTTGAATAATTTGGTAAGAGCATTGTAGTAAAAAAAAAAAAAAAAGCATGGGAAGCATTTTATAGCATTGACGCTAGCGGACTTTTGCGATGCAATTGTTCTTATGTTGTACTTAGATCCTCATTTATTTTTTGTATCGTTTGAGGCTAAATTTGTATCGTTTGAGGCTAAGCTCAGGTATTTTAATTTATTTCTAAATGAAAGTGCAAGTCGGCATAGTTGGAAGAAACACTCGGGTATTTTATTTTGTATTCGCATTTTGAAAGAATGAATTAAGAACTGATTAAATGAGGGTTACAAGGTCATATAGGTTAAGAAATTGTTGCCATTTCACCAGATAATAGCAGAAAATATACAAATATAAACCAGATCAATGTTGAACAACAACGTCTAGAAGTTTTTATTAGTTAAGTATATCACTTTGTGATGGCATGGCTTACTCAAGACTGTGTGCAGTATGTGTATTACCTGTATTCTTTGCCGGGAGTCTGTCAATCTTCCATACAACAGCAGAGTAGACGTTCTCATACTTGACACTGCCAACTGACACCTGCATGACAGGCTGTGACTGCAAAGTGCCGAAGGACCCCAAGCAGGCATTTCTGTTCATACGGGCCTTTAGTGATCGCTGGCGCAGTAAGGCCGCTGTTTGTGTCACTTTCACCCATTCACCCGGTACCGGCACTCGCACTTCTACATTCTCACACAGCGGATATGTGTCCGATACCCCCATTGTGGAGATAAATGTCCCTGACATATTAAGAAAGACCTGTAGCTCCACATAGGCACCTTGAACTGTCACCACAGCTTTTATAGAAAAAGGAACTTCTGTGCAACCCAAAAACATTGTCTTGTACCGCATCAGCTCCACCCTACATGCATCAGGTGGGCAGAATTTTATCAGTCTGGAGGTGCTAAACTCTGTTTCATTCACACACTTGTGAAAGCGGGAGTCTGTGATCTCCATCCAGATCTCAGTGCCATCTTCTGATCCATAACTTGCATTTGAACGCAAGAGGTTGAGATCGTTTAGTGCAAGAAAGCAATCGCCAACTCCATTCAGGAAAGCAAGACAGTGAATCTGTGTAAAGGCAGTGCGTTCCATAACTCCTCCAAACTTATCTTGTTGCACCCACATGTGGTCAGTGATCTGCAGTGACAGCTCTTGCTCCTCGTAATTCCGCCTAGGTTGGTGTAGCAAAGGCAGCTTAAAGATCTCCTCCTCCATGGAGACCACAAGGTCTTCCATGTCTTTATGTACAGTTGAGCCAAACTTGAGCAGTTGCTCCACTTCTGCTTCATGATTCACCTCCAGCTTGGGGTGGTAGCGTTTCTTTTCAATGTAGGTGAAATGTTCAACTTTCACTGTGAGGACTTTGCGGGGCTCACTGTAGCTTTCTATCTTGAGGTCCGAGAGCCGGCAATGAGGCAGTAGTTGAAACTCTTTGAAGGGCTTCTCGAGACCTTTCTCATAGTACATCTGCAACACACCCCCTGGTAACAAGCGAAGATAGATTGGGCCCCATTGCCTTGAAGACATGCGGTTCTTTTTTTCTGGAATCCTGAGCATTACAGGCCATCCGTCTCTCCTGTGGCTACGAAACAAACCACGGGGGACAAACTCAGGGGGACCATCGCTTATCACCTCACATTTCGAACTGAGCCGCCTGTCGTCGCTCTTCTGTGTATCTGTCCCACCATTATTGTCCAAATCTGCTCGCAGCCCTTCAATTTTGTTGCAAACTAAAGACAAAGTGTTTTGGAGGTGATCACGTGGAGGTTCACTGCCATCTTTGGTCCGTATAAAGAAACGTGGTAAACTATTGTCACATTCAGAGTCTGAGGAGGAGCTCTCCGCATCAACGCTGTGTCCGGAGCTGTCCCAGAAAGGGTTTAAGTGTCCAGAGTTCCCCTGGAAAGTAGGAAAGGGTGTTGGTCCGTCAGTGCATAGATTTGGGGTTTCCGGTGCAAAAGAGGGAACAGAGGCTCCCGGTGTGTTGTTGAAGTTGTTGAAGAAGTTACTTTCCTCCCTGGAGTTGGAGCGAAATGGAGACGAGACACTTGGAATGCCACTCCTAGGTGTGCAAAGGGGTGTGTTACTCGAAAGAGAGGAACGTCCACTGGCACTTGACTGGCTTTGAGGAGATTCCAGGGAACTGTTGAAGCTCCAGGAAGTGTCTCTAATAGGAGGAAACACTAATTTAAGTCCATTGGGGCGTGGAAGTGCCACTTTAATACACTCTGGTGACTGTAGTGGTTTTTGTGGGGAGGACAGCGGTGTGTTGTCATCGTCAAATGTTACCCAGTTGGAGTGATTGGTGGAACACATGGCTGATAGCACTTCAGAGCAAAAGCTCCTGCTTTGCTTAGAGACCTGTCCTACAGAGAGGAATTCTTATCTGCAAGAAAACAAAATGCGGGGAGTAATTAGAAATTTTTATCATAGATTAAATGAACTCTTTCTGTGCTGTTGATGATGGGTCTTTTCATGTGGTTCATAAAAACTGAATGAAAATGAGTGTATCACTAGTAGACGGCTAATCCGTTTAAAGTGGGAGGGTGGCAACCAGTTCCAATGGATTGGACATCTAGTGCTGTCAATGGCAGCCAATGTCTTCACAACAATTGCTATTGTTCACACAAGCAAGCACAAGTCTAGTTTGTCCATAAACTGTGCATGCGTTGAGATTAAATAGGCAAAAGGTATTTGTAGAAGTGGTGGGGTAGTATAGTTACCGTAGATTAATCAAGTTCGGTGTTTTCTTTGTACAATATTGTGATATATTGTGATATTTGGCATTGAGGTGATGATAAGTGATGCCTGTAAATTTTAAGGTTCCCCTGGTGCACTGCAACCTGACTGTTCGTGTCCTAATGATGTAAATGCTTGTTTTGGGATGTGGGCTTTACTTTAGTATGGAAGATTTATACCAATGACCTACTATTTACGTGGCCTGAGAAGAACCAGATTACATTCCCTGTTGTCCGCCCCTTTAAAACACAAAATTCTGAATTCCACTATCAAGAGACTCCAGTGCACGGATGAATTCAACTACAAACCAGCCAGGAAGTCAAACTATGGCAAATGACATCAAAAGTTAAATACAGGCTTTTCCATGAGTCCATCACCTCTCAATCTCATGTTTTTCTATGCTGAACTTCTGCTTACTAAGCAGCACAGAAATGAGGCGCTGCTAAATCTGTAGAGGACAAAAGAATAAATTCCATACATTCCTTTGGGACAAACAATGATGGCCACAGGAAATAGCAATGTGCTCCTATTAGTCTGAATCTCAAAATGCAACAAGTAATGCTTAAATTTATGTTCGCGCAACTTGGGAAAGTACATCCACAATGTGACGAAGCCATTGTAAATACAGGCACACATAAAATCCTGAATATTTCTGAGTCATTTCAGCCAAACAAGCTACAACACATAAAAGACTGAAAAACAGACAGACCAGAGTGAGTCAAACGGGTCGTAACATGGCACCAATCTGTTCTTTCCATGAAGCAACCCGATTTCTTTGACATCTCTATTCTGTCATTAAAACTGAATTTTAAAAAGAAAAAAAATCACTTTAAACTTAGGAGGATCATCTGCTGATAGTTGAGCAATTACTACAAGCTCAATGAGGTGGCACGTTAATTCCATGGTAAAATACAAAACAAAAAATGTACTAAACAACCAAATTTGATGGATGTTGACCACAGTGACTTAACAAGTGCAGAGCCGAAATTACGATGACCCATTTCCAGAGGCAAAGTGTCGACTCATCAGTCAGCGAGCAGAAGAAAAACTGCTGCTCAGCACATACTGGAAACACAACAGTCATCACTGGTAAACCGTAATTAACTTGAATTACATGGACTTCAGCTCTTTTCCCCTAACAAAACACTATCAACGGAAATATAACACATGACACCACCATTAACTCATTGCCTAATGTTGTGCATGAATGCGCTGAATGAACGATTGTTCATGAATACGTTCATATTTTGGGCCAACGTGCACTGAACGCATCATATTTTTGTCTCATGAACGTTACTGCTCATTCTAGCGGTTGTAAGCAGCGTTCATTACCTCGTTCATTGTCACGTACTGGTGTTGTGTCGCAAATAAATTACGCGACTACTGCAGCACAAGTCATGTTTACTCTTTTTTTATGCACCATAACTCTCTCGCAGATCTCACTAGATATCATATAACAGAACAGTGGTTTACTCCATCCCACAAGTCTCATCCCATTGGCTGTGTGAACCCAGGGTGATCATGGGAAACAACATATTCCGTATCCTACATTTATGAGTTCAGAATTAGAGCCTTTCTGACAAAACTGCAGATAAAGTCACAGGCTTATCCACAGTATAAAAAAAAAACCTTAATAAAATATCCAACCTGGCAACTCAAGCTGCCTGAGGCTGTCACACAGCTATGTTGTTTTAGCAAATATGGCAGCTTTAGCTCCCGAAGCTTTTATGGAGGCGAATACAGTGTGTTACAGTTTTTCGCGGTTAATGGACACCAGAAACCGCCGTGGTAAGTGAAAAACCGCGAAGTAGCAAACAATGCCGCCCCCCCTCCCAAAAAAAACAATTGTGTTTAATGTATTTATTCAGATTTAGTATTGTAAAGAGATACTGTACGTATAAGACATGTGTTTTTCACTGTTTCCCAAAGTATAATTTAAAAAATATGTATATACAGTATATATTTTAATAAATGTTTTTAAGCACTTCAAATATAACAATTATGTTAAGTTTTAAACATGTTACCGTCCCACAGAATTATTTTTAAACAAGAATAAAGTAGCAGAAAATGCTTGGCTTCATTAAATGCTTCATTGAGTGAGTCCACTCAAATCTGCTCACACTGCTGAGAGCACTTACACCAGACATGTCCAAAGTCCGGCCCGGGTGCCCAATGCGGCCCGTGGTCAAATTTCATCCGGCCCCCAGCCTCTGTCATATAATCAATAACGTCTGGCCCACACACAGACTTAATAAATTGGTCAGCAGTACTGCAACCAGCATATGAAGTAGCTTACAGACGAAATGCTGCTCCTCATTCACCCACTAAAAGGCAGCAGCACTTAAACCCTTTATTGCCGAATGTATCACATTTTAAACACCTAAAATTTCATGATTTTGAGACTGACTTAGAATTTTGACTTTTTGAAAAAAAAAAAAAATGATGGATGCAAGTCAACAAATGCATCTGCAGGTTCCATGAGAAAAAAAAAACATGATTTAGCATGGGTTATAGATATTAGAGCGCTTATTACACATATATTCATTTTGACTTTTCATTTCACAAATTTGAAAAAAAGGTTTCATTAGGACCTTATTTTTCAAATTTTGGGATTCTCTGATAATTGCTTCATGCAACATTACCCCGTGTGACCTATTACTTCCATTTTCTAAAATGGCGACAATCAACAAAAAAAAAAGAAAGTTGACTGTGACGGCCGACGCTTCAAGGATAGGTGGAAATTGGACTGTTTCTTCACTAAAATACGCAACAACTGTGTCTGCGTCATTTGCAAAGAGACAGTCGCTGTTTTTAAAGATTTCAATGTGAGGCGATATTACCAAACAAGACACTCTGACATGTACGACAAGATTAGAGGGAAGATACGCAGCAAGAAATTGAAGCAACTTGAAGCTAGTTTAATTTCACAGCAGCAGTATTTCGCAAGAGCCCGAGTCGAAAGAGAACGCCACAAAGGCTAGTTGCGAGATTGTTGAAATTATTAATTTAAAAAAATAATGAAGCAAATGTGACACACGGAATGGCTTGCTAAAATTTGCTTAAATATATTGTTCTACGTAAATGACGTCAGTCAAGGTCGGCCCCCCACATATTTACCACACCAAATCTGGCCCCCTTTGCAAAAAGTTTGGACACCCCTGACTTACACAGACACAATGAGTTGCCACAGCAACTGTTTAACAAGTTAAATGATGATTGATGCATGCAGGCTTTTGAAGTTCGTGACTCTGGCAAGATGAAACACAAACATCTGTCAATCATCGTTAACTTTAATAAGCAACTCCAGTGCACGTGCACTGCCTGATGAATAAAGGGCAGGGAGAGGAAGGGAGGGAGCGAGAGTGTCCCTATGCGATCAGCTCGGGACAGCTAATCTGAATTTTTTTTTTTTTTTTTTTTTTAATTGAAAAAAATCCATGATAGTTTCAGTTTATTCGCACATCAACAAATACAGTACATGATCATACGCTAGCAGTTCACATGTTAAGGTGGGCGAATCGGACACTCCAAAGAAGCTATTCAAAGCTTTTAGCAGGGGCCCAGTTAGACAAAACACACATACACACATGCACACACACACAATTAACTGTGGGCAATTTCAAAATTTTGGTTACATTGGATTTGATAAGAGACACCAGTAGTATTATTCAAAGAATCAGCATATTATATATACATTGCTAGGAGATGAGTTTTGAGTTTTTTCTTAAAGATGGAGATGGAGTGTGACATTTTAAGTGTTTCATCCAGTTCATTCCAAATCTGTGGTCCTTTGCACACAATGCTAAAACTTGTACACTTTAGCCTTCGTTTTTTTCCTGTGATTTGATGTTTTCTTCTGGTAGTGTATGTGTGTTGAGGAGTACAGACTGGGACGAGGTCACCTAATTTATAATTTAGTCTATAGATAATCTTACACATTACACAAGCATTTTGGTAATAGTTGTGGTCTTTAAGCCTCAGGAGGTGGTGGCGGTGAAAATTTATTTTAGTTGGAGCATTAAACTCAGACCATGTTAGGGCACGTATAACTTTTTTCTGTAGTATTTCAAGCTTTTTTAAATAAGTTGGATATGTGTTGCACCATATGACATTACAGTATTGTAAGTGTGGTTCAAATAAAGATTTATACAAAATGAGAAGTGCAGAGAGTGGGAGATAGTGTCTCAGTTTAAAGAAAAGAGCAGCATATCTTGACAGTTTATGTGTAATTTCATCAATATGTTTTCTAAAATTAATTATTATTATGATAGACTGAGGGAAGTTTCTGACGCGAAGTATCGAGAGATCACTGTAACCATTGTTTTACATTCAGTTGAACACTTAAATATAAACAAGTTGCATCATAAACATACTTTTGCAACATGAATACGGCGTGAATAAATGCTTAACGGCATGGGAAAGACGCGGTGAGAGAGAACTTTCCTTCGTGTGCGCCCATGACCAAACATAAGTACATACAGTGGGGAGAACAAGTATTTGATACACTGCCAATGGGTTTTCCCATTGTGAGTAATATCAAATACTTGTTCTCCCCACTGTAATTCCTTTATTTATAAAAAGTTTTTGGTGTGTACCTTGGAATCCCTGCATTCACTGCCGTTTGTAACGTTACGCGCATTTGCAGAACCGCAAACTTGCAATTTTTGATGGGGTACAAAATCTGACAGAACACTGGCCCAGTGCAAACATTTAATTACAAAACATCCCCCCCCCCGTCTCAGCAGAAAAATGGTTTGACCCCGCTGTGGTGCACTCAAAGCTATAGACCCTACTCACATGACGTCACAACCACGCCTCCGCGCCATATTGTCCGTCTACTCGTCGTGTTGACGCATTACCGCTACGTAAATTCCTCCTATTATGGCGTGTTTTTCTGCTCGTTAACATTAATAATCAAAATGGTGAAGGCGTGTGTGGCGGTTGGTTGCAATAACAATGAAGATAGACGGAGAGACTTGAAGTTCTACCGTATTCCGAGAGACCCGGAGAGGAGAGCGAGATGGACTGCTGCAATTCGACGAGAAAACTGGGCTCCAAATGATTACCACAGATTATGTAGTAGTCATTTTATGTCTGGTAAGATGCATTTAATATATATTTAGAGGGTTTTGGGCTGACAACCACAATTAAGATCTCTGCGAGGCTAATCGCCGACAACATACAGTTTCAAATTCAAGATGCTTATTTCTTCCACCATCATTACATTTTGAATAATATTTAGCTGGTACCAAGTGAAAGAAGCTGGCCTCGTCTACGGCTCATCAGTTAAACAGGTGTGTCCAAACCTTTTGCAAAGGGGGCCAGATTTGGTGTGGTAAAAATGCGGGGGGCTACCTTGGCTGATTTACATAGAACAATATATTTAAACACATTTTAGCAAGCCCTTCTGTGTGTCACATTTGCTTTATTATTTTTTTTTAATTCATAATTTCAACAGTCTCGTCTTTGTGGCGTTCTCTTTCGACACTCGGGCTCTTGCGAAATACTGCTGCTGTGAAATTAAACTAGCTTCAAGTTGCTATAATTTCTGGCTGCGTATCTTCCCTGTGATGTCGTACATGTTAGCGTGTCTTGTTCGGTAATATCATTATCGCGTCACATCAAACTCTTTGAAAACAGCGACTGTCTCTTTGCAAATGAGGCAGACACAGTTGTTGCGTGTTTTATTGAAGAAATAGTCCAATATCCGCCTATCCTTGAAGCGTCGGCCATCGCAGTCAACTTTTTTTTTTAAATTGATTGTCGCCATTTTAGAAAATTGGAAGTAAAGGGTCACACGGGGTAATGTTGCTTAGAGTGCTGCTCTTAAAGTTTTTCAAACTTTCGTGAGAATAGGCTGATTTTGTGTGGACAAGATAGTTGTAGATATCAGGGTAGCAGATGTCAGGCCGAGAGGGCGAAGACAGCGGGTCGAAAAATATCGATTTAGGCATCAAATATGGATCTGGCGAATGGATAGACTGAAGCTTTTCCACATAATGCCTTTTATGCAACGCATCCAATGAGTTTACAGCGTCTGAAAGCACCGGGGCTTCCATGAATTGCACTATAAATTGCACGACAAATTGAAACCATTGAGAATACGGATAAACAAAGACGGATAATATGGCGGCCGGATACAGCGACACGTCATTCTGTGACGTTGGTGAGTAGGGTCTATATACCCTACCCACCGACGTCACAAAACCACGTGCTCGCTGTGTGGTTCCGCCCACTTGTCCGTCATTTTGTCTCTGTATTAGCATTGTTTTCAATTGATCGAGGAATTTAAAATGCATTTCATGGAAGACCCGGTGCTTTCTGATGCCGTAAACTCACTGGATGTGTTGCATAAAAGGCGTTATGTTGAAAAGCTTCGTTCTATACAGTCGCCAGATCCATATTTGATGCCCAAATCGATGTTTTTCGACCCACTGTCTTCGCCCTGTCTGCCTGACATCTGCTACGCTGATATTTACAATTATCTTGTCCACACAAAATCATCCTATTCTCACGAAAATTTGAAAAACTTCAAGAGCTTGGAGGCTTATAAATACTTCGTTGCTGGTTGGGTGAAACAGGTCCTCGTCCACAAAAATTCGGCAGGAATCTATCTTGTGCTTGGAAAGGTGAGTTACGAAATTTTCAATTCAAAATCTTTTGTTATTGCTAACATCCACTGTCAAGTCTAATGTATTTCATGTCGTTTGTCAATGGAGTTAAGGCTTTTAATGTTTATATGGTTTAGCGATAGCACTCTCACTACATACATACGTGTATGTTGTCGGCGATTAGCCTAGCAATTATCTCAATTGTGGTTATTTGTCAGCCCCGTAGACGAGGCCAGTTTCTTTCACTTGGTACCAGCTAAATATTATTCAAAAAATAACGATGGTGGAAGAAAGGGAAGTCACAAACATCTTGAATTTGAAACTATGTCGTACTACGTCGTATGTTGTCGGCGATTAGCCTCGCAATGATCTTAATTGTGGTTATTTGTCAGCCCCGTAGACGAGGCCAGTTTCTTTCACTTGGTACCAGCTAAATATTATTCAAAAAATAACGATGGTGGAAGAAAGGGAAGTCACAAACATCTTGAATTTGAAACTATGTCGTACTACGCCGTATGTTGTCGGCGATTAGC
Organism: Corythoichthys intestinalis; assembly: GCF_030265065.1. Taxonomy (NCBI): domain Eukaryota; kingdom Metazoa; phylum Chordata; class Actinopteri; order Syngnathiformes; family Syngnathidae; genus Corythoichthys; species Corythoichthys intestinalis. The sequence goes on from NC_080404.1 coordinate 14,194,999, forward strand.
CTCGCAATGATCTTAATTGTGGTTATTTGTCAGCCCAAAACCCTCTAAGTATATCTTAAATGCATCTTACCTGATATAAAATGACTACTACATAGTTTGTGGTGATTTTTTGGTGCCCAGTTTTCACGTCGAATTGCAGCCGTCCATTTCGCTCTCCTCTTTGGATCCCTCGGAATACGGTAAAACTTCAAGTCTCTCCTTCCATCTTCTCTGTTAGTGCAACCAACAGCCACACACGCCCTCACCATTTTGATTATTAATGTTAAGGAGCAGAAAAACACGCCGTAAATAGGAGAAATGTACGTAGCCGTAACAGGTTAACACTATGTTTTGACAGACAAGTGGGCGGTACCATTCAGGAGAGCGGCGTTGTGACGTCACGTGGGTAGGGTCTATACTTCGTATGTGCCCTGTTTGTCAACGACAATTGTCGCGATAGTAATTTAAAATAAGTGAGTTGGCACATAGCCTACTTTGTGTGTGTAGTGACTGGACTACATTTTCATGGGTGTGCATTATATTAATTTTTTTTAATCAATATTCGTTTTTTTTTTTTTTTGTGTTTGTTTTTACTATTCAATTATTTTTTTAGGAAGAATAAAGCCTGTTGAGTACAAAAAAAAGTGCGTGATATAGGCATCTTTGAGTGATCTTCGAGTAAAAATAAAATTCAAGTATCTCAAGGCCGGGCCGAGTGTCCTCTTTTTTGGAAGTCAAAATGTGGTCACCCTATGTCACACCCCTAATATATATAGTTAATACCCTCTATCCCCCATTTTAATGAATGCGTGCAAATGCCTACCATTATAATTAACAATGTTCAATTAACAAATTAAAACTATAATTGTTGTTACTCGTTTTAGTTTTAATTGTGAATGCTAATCAAAATAATGAAGAACAAGCCGAGTTATTGGTTTGTGCAAGTGTACGTTGTGACCGCCGTGCGTTTACGTTATAAAGTAATGCAAACGGCTGAGGAGATGCTCTTAAGAGTAGATAGCGGTTCAGTAAATGTTTAGACAGGCATGAAAAAGTAATAAACCGTCTAAACTTGTTGTTTACTCGAATTAAAACTACCATGCGGAGCTCTAGCCTGATCGAGCGACTGACACCCACGACACCACCGCCGTCCAAGCTCCGTGTCACGGACACTCAGGCCTTTCTCCGCTCACCGCTAAACGCCATTGTTTTGATTTCGTCAACTTTACCGAGTGCTTAGTCACAATCTTAACAAAAGTTTAAAGAACAGACGCCATTGACTTTATCACTGCAAGACTGTGACTGACAACAGCCAATGCAAAAACATTAGCACGACTTCGACCAAAAGACCTACTTGTCGGTGCGGTGTGGTACGTCACTCAAAACAATCACAACTCTTATGAACAGGAACGAATTGTCCCAAATGCGAAAGAAACTTACAAGTTCACGAAGATCGCTTACTCTTTGAGGTCATCGCTTAATTTTGATGGACGCTGATGTTGGCTGGTCGGTTATGTTCAAAATGGCAGAGAGAGAGTCCCGGGAGTGTTGACTGAACTCCTCCGACTGTCCTCCGAGTCCGACAGGACACCGCAGGAAGCAACAGAGTTGAGATGCATTCATGAATATGGGAAAAAACAACTTCACTTCATTCAGGGGCGTTGATACAGTACAGTGCTTTAGTTATGGTTGGGTGATTAGACTTATTATTCTTATGGACAAGATGATGGATGGCAGTCTTTCAAGTTAGTTGTCATAAAAGAAAAAGGAACAATAGAGACAACAAAGGACAATCACATCTCTAGTCCAACACACTTCAAAGAACATCACTCCCACTTCCAGAGCAATTTAAAAGTTCTGCAAACTTTTTTTCCCTTTTAAAATACTGTACATTAAATGTTTAAAAATGAGTGCTGAAAACGTGCAAAGACTAAAAAAAAAAAAATTCACTCTCAATTGCTGAGTCAAAAAAATTTACTTTTTCACCACCCAAGCTGGCAGGATTACACTCACCGGCCACTTTATTAGGTACACCTGTCCAACTGCTCGTTAACACTTAATTTCTAATCAGCCAATCACATGGCGGTAACTCAGTGCATTTAGGCATGTAGACATGGTTTAAGACAATATCCTGCAGTTCAAACAGAGCTTCAGTATGGGGAAGAAAGGTGATTTGAGTGACTTCGAACGTGGCATGGTTGTTGGTGCCAGAAGGGCTGGTCTCAGTATTTCAGAAACTGCTGATCTACTGGGATTTTCACGAACAACCATCTCTAGGGTTAACAGAGAAGGGTCCGAAAAAGAAAAAATATCCAGTGAGCGGCCGTTCTGTGGGCGGAAATGCCTTGTTGATGCCAGAGGTCAGGGGGGAAAGGCCAGACTGGTTCGAGCTGATAGAAAGGCAACAGTGACTCAAATAACCACCCGTTACAACCAAGGTAGGCAGAAGAGCATCTCTGAATGCACAGTACGTCGAACTTTGAGGCAGATAGGCTAATGCAGCAGAAGACCACGCCGGGTGCCACTCCTTTCAGCTAAGAACAGGAAACTGAGGCTACAATTTGCACAAGCTCATCGAAATTGGACAATAGAAGATTGGAAAAACGTTGCCTGGTCTGATGAGTCTCGATTTCTGCTGCGACATTTGGATGGTAAGGTCAGAATTTGGCGTCAACTACATGAAAGCATGGATCCATCCTGCCTTGTATCAACGGCTAAGGCTGGTGGTGTAATGGTTCAATCATTCATTCATTTTCCATGCCGCTTTTCCTCATGAGGGTCGCGGAGGTGCTGGAGCCTATCCCAGCTAACTACGGGCAGTAGGCAGGGGACACCCTGAACTGGTTGCCAGCCAATCGCAGGGCACAAGGAGACATACAACCATTCACGCACACTCATACCTACGGACAATTTAGAGTGTTCAATCAGCCTACCATGCATGTTTTTGGGATGTGGGAGGAAACCGGAGTTCCCGGAGGAAACCCACGCAGGCACAGGGAGAACACACAGGAAGGCTGAAGCCCGGGATTGAACCCTTGATCTCAGAACTGTGAGGCAGACGTGCTAACCACTCAGCCACCGTGCCACCATGGATGTGCAGCCGACAAATCTGCACCAACTGTGTGATGCCATCATGTCAATATGGACCAAACTCTCTGAGGAATGCTTCCAGCACCTTGTTGAATCTATGCCACGAAGAATTGAGGCAGTTCTGAAGGCAAAAGGGGGTCCAACCCGTTACTAGCATGGTGTACCTAATAAAGTGGCCGGTGAGGGTATATGAGCAGGTCTAAGAGGGAACTGTTGACAGGAGTGCAATGGTGTACCCACTTTCAATTTACAAGAGCAGTCGTTCTTCCCGAGCACACGCTAACATGAAGGTGGGGAGTAAGGCATACCAAAAATGTGGCCTAAAGAAATGCTTTTTCCTGGGTACCTGCTTGCAAAGAACCGCTTGTGTGGTAATGGGAGCAACGTGTGCTGAAAATGTGAGAGAATAATGCTTCGGAGCTCGTGTAGGCATAGGGAACAAGCTAGACAAAGAAGTATCCATTTCCCACATCGTAACAAGTAGTGGTAGTTGTAAAATAAACATCCTATTACTTGTTTAAAAAAATAGCTCTTTCAAATAGTTCAGCTTGTAAATTTTAAAGTGATTCACTTTATGAGTCGTGTAAAAAGAGGATGTAAAGGCCCAGCAAAAACCAGATTAACATATCATATTTTTGCCAAAGAAAGTGACGCCATTGAATAATAATCTTGAAATTGTTCTCATGTCAAGTTAAATGGTGCCGCCTTATTTCCCAGTGGTCAGGGCGGGACTTTGGCTAGAAAACCAAATGCAGATAATGCATGAAGAAGTAAAGGCATTTCATTCTAAAGACAAATAGTTCTTTATTCGGATTCTCACACATTGTGAGCTTTTGAGAATGTTACACCGTGAGTACACTAGAACAGTCCTTTCCTTCAAAGAAAGTTGGCAAATCCCGTCACCCAAAAGAAGACTGGTGAGCCAACCAACTTGAGGATTCCTTGACTTACCTCATGTCACAACAAGCCAAAACTTAACTGCAGCTGCAAATTTCACACTGCACGAACCAACTTGTCTAAGCAACAGTTCAAGAGTCCAAGCAATCTATGAATCACATTATACAAACTTTATGAGACACACCCAAAATAAGTAGGTACAGATTTCACATTTTATAAGAAATGTTTGTAGGTAGAGGAATGGATACTTTTTATATACTGTATGTTTGTATTTAACATTAGAAACAAATCATATTTCAATATACATAATAAATGTACGGTTAAAAAGAATTGCAAATCCCAATACGTATTGAAGCTGCAACATCCAAAAAGGAAGGCAAATCCACAACTATTTTGGTACTTTAGGGAACAAAAATAACTACTGTTGCAAAGAAAGACCACACACTCAAAGGGTATGCATTTCAAGCTTCAAATTGTCGTGCGTAGACTTTTTCTTCCATGTAAACAGTTAATCAGTCAGTGGTTTTAAGTCTACATTTTTTGTCCTCTTAAGAGAACTGTCCAGAATAATTGATGGATTCAAGTGTTTAGCTGTTGGTTGATCATTGAAAGCCCTTCTTAGATTATGCAAGTTAGAAGGGTTATACAATAAAGGCGTGAAGCAATAGGTGCATGTAAAAACAGCCTCACTGACATTTTGTGTTCAATAAGCAGCAACAACAGTTTTGTTTTTCCTTTTCACACACAAAACAGGGGGAAAAGCTGATTGAGCAATAGGCCTTGGTCTTCAAGTCAGCAAACTTTATCCACTTCCTGTGGTCCATTTAGAACAAGCAGTTCCTCTCCTATCCTGCTTTGGCCAAAGGTCAAGCAGCTTCCGGCACAATTTGTGATACTGTCATCAGGATGAAAAAGGCCTCTTCAGTCAGTATTGAGAGTTTGTAATGCCACAGTGTTCATAAAGTGTGGAGGATTTGGATGCTTTTCTTGAGATACGGGTTTGGTGGTATGGTGCTCATGGTATCGGGTTGACACAGAGGGTGGGGTGTGAGGTGGCTCCATAGTGACTTCAAGGTGCTCATCATCCCAACTGAAGGCAGTGTTTTTCAAACATGTGCAGCTAGCGACTTTTGTTCTTTTTTGAATTTGCCTGCAGAAAATATTTAAAGACAACAAAAGTCAGTTTAGGCTATTTATCATTCCACATACACACACACACACCGTTCAAGATAAATTTAAAGCTTGTACTTGTCAGATTTTCAGAAAAGGCCCAGACACATCGTCAGATCGAGAAAAAATGTATATCAAGATTGAACTAATATATAGAATATATATGAAATTATTAATTATTATTAATCAAATTAGGGGGGAATACGACCAGAACAAAAAGTAAAGCTTGTTTTTAATAATGCTATTGTGCTTGTTCTCTTCGCAAAGAGGCAAGCAGCAATTCAAATCAGGTTTTTGCTACATATTTATAAAGCCTATTAGAACAGCTGTGTCAAATACATTTGATCTATAATCATTTCAAATGTACATACTAACCCCAAATGACTTTTTACTTCATCACTTATATACTGTATATCACACACTGAATCGAGAGGAATGGAAAATTTATATCATTTTAAGGGCTTCAAATTTACTTCACATTCTTTCGAAAGTCTAGAAACGTGCTGGGTCTAGTTTCAGTCCTGGAGAAACCCAGCACCTTCACATGACCCACGTGTGCTGTCTTGCCAGTAAGCAACGTGCTCTCAAGCAACCCAGAACACACACACACACATTAGATACAAACACACACACGCACGCACACTACACAACAGACCTCTTCAATCCGGACCTAATGTCTTTTTCAGATGCTGCCAGCAGGTGTGTTAACCATCAGACCATGTAGTAACTTAAGCACACTTCGACAACTGACCTCCATGTCTACCGTGTAACTGGCAGATTCTTTACAATGTCATGGTTCACAGGTTAAAAACATAACTTAACCTCCAGAGACACTTGACACTTCTCACTCAGTCTTTGGATTTTAATTTTTTTAATATCAGATTGGCAGCATAGCCAGCTCGATTGGTTTAAAAGTTGAAATTGTCACATGATGTCAAATGTACGGCCCGCGGGGTTGTTCTGCCTGACAGACACATTCATTTGCATTCATACTGTCCATACATAGTCACGTGCTTTTCTTTTGACATTGGTGCTTTAAAACCAGAAATGTGTGATTTGTGTAATAGAGTGCGTGCATTACTGCACTTGGCTAAGTGTCGTGGCCGCAGTCATATTTTTCATTCGCCTCTTCCTCGTCAAAATGGCGCCATTGTAGGTGCACTATCCGCTCGGGACGTCTGCGACTGCTGATGACGTCACAACAACGCTCGTGTAGCATTCGGGGAATGTGGGAAGTCGGACTTTTCCAACCTCCAACCAGGAAAAATATAAATGGAACGCCACCCGAACTGGGAGATCCTAGTCGCGAAGTCGGGGGGAAAAAAAAAGTACCACTTCACAAGTTGCTTTAATCTAACGTCACTCGACAAAATGCCGCTCAATACTATGTATTGATGACATAATAATGAAGTTAATTAAGTTTAAGGCGCCATGTATTTTTTCCTCATACAATAAATTAGCTTTATATATTTTTTATATTGCCTTACAGCAAGGATGTAACTAAAGAAGGCAGTTACAGTGTGTGCAATTTATCTCAACCGTAATTTTTCCTCCACTTTTCGATCGCTTATGAAAAGGCTTTGCTGGAGGTCAAAATGTCTTTAAATGGTCAAAACAAAACAAAAACCAACTCATTGTCACTATCAACCATCTTTGTTATTTACATTCACTTGGAACGCTTTGAGGTCGCAACTGAGAGCGTCCGAGTGGGACAAGCGTGACTTCTCACCTTCCTCAAATCCAGCAAACGTGTTCGGGTTGATTTTTCTATTGTTTCAATAATGGACGACTTATGTGAGGAACATTTTCGTTATTTAAAGAAAGGGACATACAACATCAGTACTGATATCACAAGCAAGCAAGCAAAAAAAAAAAAAAACCAACAACAACAAAAAAAACATAAATTAACAAACCATAAAACATTAAAACAGTTGAGTCTGATGCAGGGTTAAAAGCCAGCGAATAAATCAGATTTTTTTTTTTTTTTTTTAAAACTAGTTTTAGAGATGGACAGTGACGGCCCTGATATTTAATGTCTGAGTGACAGGTGTGCGCACACATTTGCTCTTTTTTAACTTTCCCATTTAATTGTTAATAATCATGTCTGTGTGTGGTATCATCAATCGCTTTACATATGGCGGAAAACACAGACAAGACTGAAAAAGCAGTTTCTGCTCTTGGACTCCTCTTTAAAAGAAACTGCTGTATTTTAAGCCAAAAGAACTGTTGTGTTTGATAGAACAATATGTCTATATGCTGCCATAGCAGATTCATGGCGCATTAAGCCCCCAAACTATTTTTAATTTGTCCGTTTTACCCTGGAAACCCCCGTTTACAGACGCTACGCAACCGCTTTTGTTTCAACCCAGCCATAACACAAAGGTAATTAATTATATTTATTATTCAAAATGTCTGTCATTTTTAGCTTAGTATAAATAATTGATGTCTAATATTTCGTTTAAAAACAAACAAACAAAAAAAAAACCTTAAAAAATTATTCACTCGCATAATTTAAACTTTTAAACTCTGACGTCCTAATGAAAAAAATGATGTCTGTAAAAAAGTCACGTATATCTACCTCAAAACTATCGCTTAATTGTATTTTTTTTTTTCCGTCGCATTTTCTCTGATATGTTAGATGATAAATAATCGATCCAAACAAAGAAAAATTGAACCAAAAAAGTTTAAAAGGGTAAATAAATCAAAAAGAAAATCTCGACCACTTCTTGATGTCTGCGATTTCTGCATGGCGACCCTTGTTATATCACCATGTTTCACCCATAAAATCCCCCAAAATCCAGCTGTGGTCATTCACATCTGTGTCTTGACACTCGATGATACATGCTACATGGAGTTTTTGGATCGAAACAAGGTAAGTCCACGATAATATCTCGTTAAAGTCATGGCGTCTGTAATTCTGCTCTCGCGTGCTCTCACCTCCAGATAAGGTTTCAAAGTTTAAAAAAAAAAAAAAAGAAAAAAATGTAAATGCCCTTCTGTTCAATATTTTTCTTCCCCCAGAAAATTGAGATTTTCTTAAGCTTTCCAACGATGTATCACACATGCATATTGCACAATTTTGAAAGTTGGACAAATTGGGGGTCTCAGAGCGGAACTTCAAGTCACCTGAGTGTTTTCCATCATATGCCTTTTTTCAACATGCACTTTAAAGCGGCGCATTTCTACGGCACTCAAGAACAACCGTCACACTTTTAAAACAGGCATTTTACAGGGGAGCATGGCTCTAGGTATGTATTTCAACTCTTCGGCCAATCACATCGCGAGAATAACTAAACGTCACTGGCGATTCGATTATAAATCGATTATTGATGCACCCCCCCCCACCAGGTGCTTCTAATGTTTCGTACAATAGTTACAAAAATTGTACAAAAATCATCTCAGGCTTAAATAAACTATTGTTTCAGTATCAAGTTAACAGTTCAAAGTGTCGAAGTCCCGAATTCTGTGTCAGCGGCTTTAAACTACATTCAATTAATTTAATGTTGTGAATCAACCGTTAAAGTTGTTAAAATTGCTCCCGTTTTTCCAGTTTCCCTCCTGCCTACTTTCAACATGTGAAAATTTCAAAACTGTTTCATCATTTAAAGATAGACACAAAGTTAATTAGGTACGCTCGGATGGTTCGCTACAACAGCCTTCCAGAGAATTCTACTACTTTAAGATGGCGGCTGTTTACTAATGCCGGCGAGTCTGTCATTTCGCATCTAGTTTTCTATACATGTGCTGCTAACGCCGACTAGTCTGTCGTTTCGCATCTAGTTCTATATACATGTGATATCTACCGTAGCATTAAGTGGGCGTACTTTGTAGTGGCTGTTGGCTGCAGTCAGGTATTATTGTTTTTTTTTATCTAGCGGCATGAGTTGAGCCAGAGCCGTGAGTTGAGCATGATGTTAACTCTCAGTCCGTTTCGCACTGCGTCCCGAAGACCACGCTGACTGTGTTTTAGTGCCGCTTTACTTGGCCTATTTCAATAATCAAAATTTTGGATGTTAGTGAATCGTTCTCGAATCTTCCGCTGCTGAATCGTAAATAATCTAAGAATCGGAAATTTCGCACACCTCTAATTACTATTACTGTACTTCATACTTTAGCAATCACCTGTACCATACTGAAGTACAGTTTAATGCTTCTTTCCAAATTTCATTGTAACAACACTTGTGTGTTAGGTTTGGAACAAATTAACTCCGAAAATAAAAACACATTGTATATTATACCTGCACAGTAGAGTAACACGATTAAAATTTTTATTCGAGTTAATCACAGCTTAAAATTAATTAATCTTTATTTATTGCAATTCAAACCATCTCTGTAAAATATTGTTGGAGTGGAAAGACACAAGACGGATATATACATTCAACATACTGTATATAAGTACTGTATTTGTTAATCATAACAATAAATCCACAAGATGGCATTAACATTACTAACATTCTTTCTGTCAAAGGGATCCATGGATAGAAAGACTTGTTCTTAAAAGATAAATGTTAGTACAAGTTATAGTAATTTTATATTAAACCCCTTCTTAATGTTTTCATTTTAATAAATTTTTTAAAATTTTCAATCAAAAAATAAACTAGTAGCTCGCCATTGTTGACGTCGCCGAGCGGTGATGTCACACAGGCTCCCTGCCGTTCTTCCACAGTGTCTTTAACTACGTAAGGTAGTGATTGAAATACACCACAAGGTGTCAATGGAGAGTTTTAAATTACTTAGAAATCAAGCCAAAGAGTGTGTTTTGTCCCTCGACTGACGCCGTAGTTCCCTGCTTACTGGTCCATCCGTTGTATTTCATGTTCATTTGAGTGCTTGCTTCACAACGTACGAGACCTCTGATAGTTTGTATATTGTGACTAAATATTGCCATCCACTGCATTTGTTGAGCTAAATGAAATGTTTGAATAGAGTTTGACAAAGGTCTGAGTAAGTTTTATGTGTATTTTGCATAACTATTTTGATTGGGAATGCCAGTTCTCTTTGCATTGTTTTTGTGAACATTATTTTTTTTGGAGAGATAGGAATATTATTTTTTTGTGCTTTCACTAAATGATACTTATGTTTGTTGTGGAGGAGTTGCCAAAGCTTATGCCAATAAACGGCGCGGTCCAATGAACGCTTGTGTTCACTAGGCTTTCTATGCCTCTTAGCTCTCAATGTGCAAAAAACGGCATCGTTGTAATCCGTTTGAGGCAATGCATGAGCAGGTCATTCCGTTAATACGTCAATGTGATTAATTTAAAAAATTAATTACTGCCCGTTAACGTGATAAATTTGACAGCACTATTCTAAATTTAAAAAATATCCCCACAAAATAAAATCTTATTTTATATTTTAAATATATTGATTCATATCATATCATTTTCACACTCATATAATTCTGATAAACGGCAATCATAAAATCAAATCTATTTGATTTCATTTTCAAGCCTAGGTAACTTGTTCATGGAGAGGGACGCCATAAAAATCTTGCATAAGGTGTCCCATTGAGTAGGGCCTGCTCTGACTGGAAGTCATATTCCTACTGTTTCAAATATTAAAAACATAGAGGGGTCATCAGAATACCTTGTTTCCCAGTTTGAGTGTATCGATTTCCTCTCTCTGTTTGCTCAGCGTCTCGTTCATACTACACAAATGGTCACTCATCATGCTGAGTTGGTCTTCATAGCTCCTTTTGGTCGTGCTCAGTTCATCCTGTGTGACACAAGACACAATTTCAATCAAAGGCAGTTAGAGCTGTTGTTCTTTTGCTGGTGAATCAACATACCTGCAGGTGTGTGATGTTCTGACTGGCCCGTTTCATCTCATCGCGTCCAGCGTCTCGCGATTTCTCGGCAATGGCTAATCTCTTGGCCAAAGCGCGACACTAGAAAGATAAAAGTTTACAACATTTTTATTTATTAATTCATTCTGCATGCTTTTTAAAACATGAAAATAAGCCATTAATAAAAGCAAATTATGTTTTGAAGAAGGGATAGTCTATCTAGCAACTTCTACAACAGAAAAAAAAGATATGTTCTATTCCTACTGTAGCGATCCAAATCGCCGATGAGTTGGTCACGCTGGGACATATTAAAATTCCAACCAATTTTCTCAGTATAACGAAAAATTGCATATGTCCATGCTCGCCCTATTTATAGACCATGTATTTACAAAAACGACACAAATTGGAATATATGACAGGTGAATCACTGCTAAGATTATTTAGAGTGCCATCTTATTTTCTCAATAGCATTAAAGTTGTTCTTCCTAGACTTTCAATTGAAGGCTTCACCTCAGAGTGGAAGTGGACTGCTTTGCTGTCTGACACCTGGAGCTGAGTTGTGAGCTCTCTTACTCTTGTCATGTAGTGAGTTTTTATCAACTGCTCCCTGGATTCTTCATCTCCCACCTGCAAACCACACGCAACATCCTGCAATGTTACAGTCAATTTATCCATGGAGAATATTGCTGCTTTGAACCTTTTCATATAAATGCATGGCCACTCACATGCTCAGCTGCTGGCACGGTACACAACATGCCAACCTAGAGAGAACAGACATAAACACAGTTATTTACTGCAACAATAAAAAAAAAAAAAAAAACATACACAACCTGACCAGCAGTGTTGTCACTCACGCGCTACGGATTAACGCGTTATTTTAATCTGATTACTTTCTTTCAGTAATGAGCAATCTAACGTGTTCATTTTCCCAAACCAGTAATCTGATTAAAGTTAGTCTCCTTAGTGTCTATGCATTACTATTTTGTTATTGCCTTATAATGTTTGTAGAATGAAGAATTTTGTAGTCATTTACGAAGACAATTTTGTATCGAAAATGTTTCTCTTGGGAGTAACGTCATATGCCAAATTTTAGCCTACAAACCTCGTCACGACGCGAACAATGAAAGAAGCAGGAGAGATACCACAAACGGCTGCATTCATTCACTGCAAATACAGCCATTACTTCACATTTTTGTCCAGTAAAGATAACAAAAATATCTCAGTGCTTTGCAAAAACAATGTCGACCGCTAAAAACGCTTTTTAAGGAAACACTTGGAATCACAGCACAGCGCGATACCACTCAAAGCAAAGCCTACAGGTAACAAGACAGCCAGCAGTTCTACAGTTACTTCAGCCCCCCTGCCATGCAAACAGATAAAGCTGGATTTTACTGAAAAAGCACCAATAAGTGGGAGTGAGCTAAAAAAGTTTGTCGGGTGATATATTACTGAGGAAATGTGTCAGTTGAGTACTGTTGACTCGCCCTCTTTCTGAGCAATAATTGAAAAAGATCCCTACTAGCAACAATGCTGAGCTGTCCCCATTCTTATGTTGAGGGAGGAAAGGAAGGAAAATTGGTAATTGGTACTTTGACTTTTTGGTACTTTTAAAGTAACTTACTTTGATAATAAAGTAACCAGTAAAGTAAGTAGATTACTTTTTTTAGGCATACACAGTAATTGAAGTACTTTTTCAAGTAATCTGTGACAAGGTTCTACATTGTGAACCATGAACTACCTGTGAACCTCTACAGTTGCATTCTACTACAGGTAGTCCCTGGTTTATGAACATTATGTTTATGTTACATTCCTGCGCTGGCAACGTAACCCGGATTTTCGCGTGAATCAGAATTAACCCTTTAAATACCTCTAAACACCCTCTAAATTAAAAATATACTGGTCCTTCTCAAAAAATTAGCATATTGTGAGAAAGCTCATTATTTTCTGTAATGTACTGATAAACATTAGACTTGCATATATTTTAGATTCATTACACACAACTGAAGTAGTTCAAGCCTTTTATTGGTTTTAATATTGAGGATTTTGGCAAAAAAGTCAAGAAACAAAAAAAATTCCTATCTCAAAAAATTAGCATATCATGAAAAGTTACTGTACTCTACAGAAGGTACTAACCTAATCATCTGAATCAACGAATTAACTCAAAACCCCTGCCAAGATTCCTGAGGCTATTAAAAACTCAGAGCCTTGTTCATTACTCAAAACCGCAATCATGGGCAAGACTGGCGACCTGACTGCTGTCCAGAAGGCCATCATTGACACCCTCAAGCAAGAGGCTAAGACACAGAAAGAAATTTCTGAGCGAATAGGCTGTTCCCACAGTGCTGTATCAAGGCACCTCAGTGGGAGGTCTGTGGGAAGGAAAAAGTATGGCAGGAAACGCTGCACAACCAGAACAGGTGACCGCACCCTGAGAAAGATTGTGGTGAAGGGCCGATTCCAGACCTTGGGGGACCTGCAGAAACAGTGGACTGAGTCTGGAGTAGAAACATCCTGAGCCAGCATGCACAGGCGTGTGCTGGAAATGGGCTACAGGTGGCGCATTTTGAACCTGAAACAGCGGCAGAAGCGCCTCACCTGGGCTACAGAGAAGCAGCACAGTACATTTGCTCAGTGGTCCAAAGTACATTTTTCAGATGAAAGCAAATTTTGCATGTAATTCGAAATCATGGTGCCAGAGTTTGGAGGAAAACTGGAGAGAAAGAAATGCCAAAATGCCTCAAGTCCAGTGTCAAGTACCCACAGTCAGTGATGGTCTGGGGTGCAATGTCAGCTGCTGGTGTTGGTCTACTGTGTTTTATCAAGGGCAGGGTCAATGCAGCTAGCTATCAGGAGATTTCGGAGCACTTCATTCTTCCGTCTGCCGAAAAGCTTTATAGAGATGAAGATTTAATTTTTCAGCACGACCTGGCACCTGGTCATAGTGCCAAGACCATTGGTTAATGGTTTACTGACCATGGCATTACTGTGCTCAATTGGCCTGCCAACTCTCCTGACCTGAACCTCATAGAGAATCTGTGTGATATTGTGAATAGGAAGTTGAGAAACACCAGACCCAACACTGTGGATGAGCTTAAGGCCGTTATCGAAGCATCCAGCGCCTCCATTATACCTCAGCAGTGCCACAGGCTGATTGCCTCCATGCCACGCCGCATTGAAACAGTCACTTCTGCAAAAGGATTCCTGACCAAGTACTGAGTGCATAGCTGATATAATTAATTGAAGGTTGACTTTTTTGTATTAAAAACACTTTTTTTGTATTGGTCGGATGAAATATGCTAATTTTTTGAGATATGGATTTTTGGTTTTTCTTGACTTTTTTGCCAAAATCATCAATATTAAAACAATAAAAGGCTTGAACTACTTCAGTTGTGTGTAATGAATACAAAATATATGAAAGTCTAATGTTTATCAGTACATTACAGAAAATAATGAACTTTATCACAATATGCTAATTTTTTGAGAAGGACTAGGATATATATATCCAAAAACATGTATTATGCGTCATTGTACTGTCCTTGCCAAGACTTTGGAGCTAAGTCCAAGACAGACAGTGAGCGAAGCTCCGAAATGACGATGTCAGACGTCCGTGTGGTTTGCTGACTTTATTCAGCTGCTCATGACATCAACACTTGCAGAATGAAACTAAAACAAAATGAAATTTAATCAGTCTCATCTTCAATAATAGCAATTCAAATTTGTGTTTACAAGTAGCTGCTGATAGAGCAATAAAAACGATTACCATGGATCAGTTAGCGTCCTCACATCATCAAAAACAATCACATAAACTCGCTCCAAGTATTCAACCGTTATTGAAAACGCGCAATAGACAGTCCAAAAGGGGTTATATACAGCTGTCGCCTCTGGATGCTTCACAAGCAACAAATGTGCATGCAGGCTGTCACCTCTCTCACTCGGCTGCTCTCGGTGTGCGTGTGTGTGTGGGGTGGGCCCGTGTGGACATGCGATCGCGTGCGGAAGTACTACCTGCTCTATGCCTTCTGCACCAAAATAAAAGCATGCATCACAAAACAAAAGTCAACATTTAAAAAAAAAAAAAAAAAAAAAAAAAAAAAAAAAAAAAAAAAACGAGAATCAGGCATCGTGAAGTCACATAAGTCTGGTACGTCGTAACCCGGGGACTACTTGTATTGTGCTGTCTCAGTACAGTTTTACCATACAAAAAGAGCATGTGAGCAACAAGAACAGACAATGATAATTGTCACAGGAAATGAGACACTTTGGCCACGGAAATGCATTTTCTCATCCAAGATAAAAGTAAGAAGTGACTGTACCAGGCTGGTGCACATAGTTTCCTTGGCTGCAGATGCCTCTACTTCCTCGTGGTTCTGTGTCAGTGTACTAGTCCTCGCGTTCTGACCTGCCCCGAGGGCCATAGCGAGCTGCGCTTCCAGGTCTGAAATACGCTGGTTCTCCTTTTCCAGCCGCACTTTACCCAGCTGAGCTTCCAAGAGCCAGTGTTCTTTTTCTTGCTCTAGACGTGCAATCTTTTCCTGACTCTGTTGCACCTGCAAGTGGCAAGCGGGGACCAGAAAACCAGGGTGACAGCCGTTAAACGGTGCAAGTACAGCAATTATAATAAATAAAACTTTTAAAAAACATTGCGATGCAATGAAAATTTAATGATTGAAAATCACTACGGTAGTCGAAACGTGACTTAAAGTTTGCTTTCGGATTTATTTTGAAAGATGTTTACCGAAATGCAGACCCAAATCAGAATACGTGCAGACCAGCAAACCAATGACATTGGCCACTTTATGTTGCATTTTCTGTGCATGAAAAGTGCTATATACCGTATTTTTGCCACCATAGGGTGCACCGCATAAAAGGTGCAAGCTCATTTTCAGGTGATATTTTTTAACACACACACACACACACAAGGTGCACCGCATTATTGGGTGCATGAAAAACATACGCGAGCATGCACGCTAGCGTTATTTTTATTCATTTTTTTAAAGGCAGCAGTAGCAAAACTGAGTTCAATTGTACTTTATTAGAGAATTTAACAAAGTACTCACATCAATCCTCATCCATCCAAAAATCCAGCAAAGTCCTCATCTTCTTTATTCGAATTGAACAGCCTAGCGCAAACACTCAAAACTTTATAACTACTAGGGGGATGCAACCTTCTCCCTTTAAGGTTCTCATGCTGCCATCACTTACAGTACGTCCGCCTTTTCAAAAACTGCTCGGACACATTTTGGTACTCCATCCAAACAATGAGCTCATCACATTGTCAAGCGCACCGTCCATTTTGCAGAATTTTTTTTTTTTACTTTTAGGTGCGCCTTATGGTCGTGAAAATACGGTAATCACTTATACTATTTTGGCAAAGCTCACCAAATAATTTTGGGTTTTAAAGTTTCATGCCATTTTGTTGTATCCTTTGCAACACTCAGTAGAAGCATAATTTGACACGCTTACACTATCACATTAACGTGACCACATGCAACACTTATTGATAGTGACCCACAGAGGAAACAACAACATACCTGTTGAGTAAGACCTTCTCTACTCTCAGTCGAACTAGTGAGTACCTGGCGATTGGAAAGCGCCTCCCTATAGGGAATGGACTCTGGCCTTGGCTAAAAAGGAACAAAGGTTTAAGGAACACAAAACGATAACATAGTATTTTCAGTACAACTTTCAAAATGGTTGTATATCATACCTCTGCAAATGACACTATAAATATGTTAAAACTTACTTAATTGGACGAGTGTTCTGTCCAACGAATTGCCTCATATAGTGCTCTCACAGCTCAGGGATTGCCTACCTTTTGAAGAATGTCAATGTAAGAAGCTGCTTTCTTTTTATTTGAGAGCATAGTCTCAGCTTGTAAAGGGTTAAGAGATGCTGTGCTCCCTCTGGGACTGTACGCCGATGACGTGAAGAAATCCAAATTGTTACTAAAGAATGTAGCAATCTGCCAAAAAACAGATAATAAGTATCATACAATTAAACCTTTC
The DNA here is from genome assembly GCF_030265065.1 of Corythoichthys intestinalis. Taxonomy (NCBI): domain Eukaryota; kingdom Metazoa; phylum Chordata; class Actinopteri; order Syngnathiformes; family Syngnathidae; genus Corythoichthys; species Corythoichthys intestinalis. The sequence continues at coordinate 14,211,922 of NC_080404.1, forward strand.
ACCTCTTAAACTAAAATTAAACAGTGATGGGTAAAATGTAAAATGGGTAAAATGCCTGTAAAGTTAGGATTCCCCCTGAAAAAAATGCTACATCACAGATTCACAGATCCTGTATCAGTGTGTGTTCCAAGCCACAGCACTGGACCTCCCATTATTTTTATTCAGAAAGAGAAATCATTTATCAGTCACTACTGTATACCTGGGGAGCAGCTGTAAAAATGTGATTTTGACAGTAACGTATTTTATTCAACTGCTTGCCACCTGAGCCCTATAGTAGAAATTTAGCACCATGATACCACTGCTGACAAATCTCAAGTGTGCATCACAAGGTTTAATGCTGTGTGTGTGTGTGGGTTCAGATGAATCATGACACTGGCTGCTGATCGCCCCCTATTGACCGTACCTTGCCAGTGCTGTTGGTCAGTGAGCCAAGGGAGCCTAGCAGACACTCTGTGGTGGTGAAGAGTTTTTGTGAGGCTGTTGGGAGCTCCTGCTCCAAGCTTGCTTTCTGGTTGTAGTGCTTTGACATTTCTATTTGCACACCAAAATACACAAAGAAGAAAAGTACAGCAAAAAAGGATTGCGACAATTTTAATCATTTTGAAACTAATGCAGCTCAAGGACACGTAAAAGAGGTGTTTAAATCAAAAATTTTCCAGACATAAAAAGTCTCCGCCTGTGTTTAAAGGGAAAGCCAACACGTTTATGATGTGCCTGCTAGAGAAAGAATGTTTTTTTTAATTGAATAAAACAATTTGTTTTCTAATCTGTAACAGAAGAGATAACACAAACAAAAGGCATTGTTTTACAAAAGTAGCCATCATAAGTGGTGAGACATTTTAAATGCCAGTGCTGTTTTAGCCAATGTTGTTTTCACTGACGATGAGGACAACAAAAATATTTTGTTGACGAACGTTTTCATGACGATGACGTAACAATGATGAGCTAAAGACGATTGCCAGTTTTCGTCGAAGGAGATTAGACGTGACGAAAACAGTACAGTCTCTGTCACATGTTCACGATGCGTGACATTTGCATATTAGCATTTGGCCGTGTCACTCAATGACATGCTGCACCTTCCCTTGTCTTTCAATGTACATTCGAAATTGTTTTTTGTTGTTGTTGTTTTTTAAAGACTAAAACAGTTACATTTCTACAGAGAAAAACATTTTGAGTCTTCGTCTTCTTTCCTTTCAGCATTTCCATTCAGGGGTCGCCACAGCGAATCAGTTGCCACCATCTAAACCTGTCCTTTGGATCTTCTGTGGTCACACCAACCACTTTCATGCCCTCTTGAATTCATTGACTAAAAGTAGACAATAACTTTTTGAGTATTCATCGACAAAAAATAGACGGAAACTAACACACTTTGAAATTACTAAAATATAACTAAGACAAATAAGCATTTTCGTCCAAAAGACTAGAGGCCCCGATATTTGGAAATTTGAAGGTATCGGCCTTTAGTCCGAATGGCCAACATGAAAAAAATAATTTAAAAGTGGGTTATTTTGGCTCAGCTGCATCCATGTCTCTTTCTCCTGCCTACTGTACTAGTATTCACCCTGTCCTCTGATTGGTTAAATGCCGTGTTGTTTTCGTCAACGACGACAACAACGAAAACATTTCGTTATCGAACATTTTTTTCATGATGATGACGTCACAATGACGAGCTGAAAGCGCGTCTTCGATTACTCTAATGTGACGAAAAGATTGCCAATTTACGTCTGACGAGACGACAACGACACGAAAATGCACCATCGTACCCATCATATATTCACAATGGGTGACATTTAATATTTGTGCAACTAGTATTTTTTTGGAGCTGTAGTCAGTTAGCCTGCTTCCGAGCCATCATTCGTGTGACTTGCGCACGCCCCCACCCTCCCCTGAGGCAGTGCAGATGATCTATCAACAACAATGGTGGCTACAAGCACGAAGACTCATGGTCGGATTTTAACTGTAATGTCCCCATGAGAGACAAGTGTGGCGGCTGTGGCCACACACTTGGTGGAGAAAATACCTGTACTACAAATCTCAAGCGGCTAAGTCTAAAACGAGTTTTCGTCAACTAAAACTAACACATTTTGAAATGACTAAAATATTACTAAGATTAATAGGTATGATCAATAAAGTTCAGTGTTTTATTCCATTTTTTTTTACGCCAATTTTTACATTTAACTGCAAATGAATATCGGCTTCAAAAATCAGCTATTGGCTCCTCTAACTATTCACAATCGGTATCGGTCCTGAAAAACCCATATCGGTCGATCTCAACAAAAGACGAAGCCGGAAATTAAAATTCCTGCCAAAAACAACACTGATTGTAGCCAGTCAAATCCGAGCATCCCAGATTGTCCGCCATTAATTTTGATGTTCGTAATACTCAATTGTTCCATAAATATGCGGACTCCCTAAACTAAAAACAGCTCAAATACATTGAATGAGCAGGTTTTACATGATCTATTTCTGAATGTTGAGGTATATTTTCAAGCTACTTGTTGACTGTTACTTGTTGTAGCAGAAAGAAAATGACTGCTTACCTTTAACAGCATCATTAAGACTGTGTAAGCATGCCGACAGCTGAGTGAAGACTGCGGAGTTGCTACTTTGTGGCATACCATCCGGACGTACACCTAACACAAAAGACACAATATGTAAACATTTTTAAAAAATTATCTTCTGTGACAAATTGCCCACGCTACCTAGAATTTATTAGCAGGATTCAAGAATAATCAGACAAAGTCAAAAAACAGATTTGAATAATTCAAATTAACCTACTAGGTAAAGTCAGTAGGTTAATGTAGCTCTGTAGTTTGTCAAACACTGCAGTGACTCTCTTCACATCATTCTGCAGCTCCTGGTTCTTTGCTGCAAGAGCAGTAGTACAAAGTGGTGTCTGGCACTCCTCCTCTAGGCTGGGAGGAAAATACCATTAAAATAAGAACCCTCTACTTTGTACCCACATCACTTAGATGCAAGAACACTGCTGACCTTTTTAGTTGATAAGGGAGAAGCTTTTGTAAAAAATTGGTATAAGAGGAGAAATTGTCACTGAAATTCTTCAGTTTATCTACAGTCTCCTGAAATTCAACAACAACACAAAATTGATTTTGGCTGGACATAAATTTACAAGACCTATGTATCACGATGTCTTTGTCAAAGAATGTCTCACCAGCACAGTGACTGTGTCTTCAGTGATACTTTGGTGTAACTGCAAAAAGCTGTCCTCCAGAGGGCGCACATATACCGCATTCTCGTGCAGATACTGAGAAAACTGGAGGGAAAGTTTTTACTTAATGCCCGTTCAGATTAATACTCACATGACATCAAGCGTATAATTTTTGTTCTTGCTGTTTTACTAACCTTCTGATTCAAAGGAGAAATGGGTTCAATAGAAGAGTCCAGGGGATAGATGTGGACTCTCTGCTCAGTGTATGAATGGAAGTTCAGAAGACCAGCCACCAGGTCTTGAATGAAGCTCAAGGCTTGGCCAGCCACATCCCTGGCTTTAAGCTGAATAGTAATATAAGATTTTGTTCATTTAAATTACAGTGGGTACAAATGTTCAAACCTACACCTTTTGATATTTGAGAGGCAAACTTAAAATAATAAATGGTGCACTACAGATGAGAATGTCCTTTTAACACCCACCTGATGTCTTCGATTGTGTGCTGGCACATTTAGACAGTTGTAATCACTAAATTCTGGAAGGTTGGAGGGACAAGACACTTCAATGAGGGAAATATTTCTCGTCATCATATTAAATTCTGATGGGATTAAATGATATGCAATTAACTAGCATATGAGCATAAAAACAATACATTGTCATGTCACAAAAACATTGTTTTGTATTTAGGGTTTAAACTTTTTTAGGGCACTGATTGAACTCATTGGCTGTCATTAACAGGGCTAGACGTCCAATCCATTTTGAGTAGGAGAGGCTGGCAACGAATGGCACTTAAAACGTGAGCATTCACAGTAGGGTTGCAGCTATCGATTATTTTAGTAGTCGATTAATCGATGAACTAGTTAGTTCGAATAATCGAGCAATCGGATAAGGAAAATGGAAAATTAAAATACCTGAGCTGAGCCTCAAATGGTATAGAATTTATTTTAAAAATGATTGATGTACAACAGAAGAACAATTGGCTAACTGACTTAGCAAATGTCCGCTAGCTTAAATGCTAATAAATGCTAACACTTTTTTTACAATGCTGTTAACAAAAGGTTCAAACACATATTCCCACAAAAAACAGCTAAATATATCTATAAACGAAATTATGAATGCATTAATAAACATTAGCTCAGACAAAAAGGTATGTTGGTCTTAACAGGGAGCAGTTGGATTCAGCCATGTGAAATGAGGCAGACCAAAGGGCAGTGTATCCACCCTAATCAAAAACTAAATGCAAACACTTTCAAAATACACTATTACAATGCCACTTTAATTAAACAAATACTCGAAGCAATAAAATTTAATTCAACTATTTTTTTCTAATCGAATACTCGAGTTAATCGATTAATCGTTGCAGCACTAATTCACAGCCAATCCTGCCAGTTTACATAAATTAGACTTCTATCCTTGTCAAGGCAGGCGATGAGTTAAGTACTGGGCGGGGAAAAAAACTTTAGAGCGTTATTGGGGACCGTGTTTAGTTTTGATTAACATTTTATAATGTTACTTATGTATACAAAAATATATAAAAAATAATATAAATACAGTAATGATTAGTTATCATACAAATTTATAATTACAGTTTAGACCTGGGGCCCACTTAAAGTTTTGGGTTATGTAGGCCACACTTGACAAAAAAGTAATGTCCACATATGTGGACACCAGTTCTTAATGTGGTTATGCTTATTACTTTTTTTAATTAGCACAAATAGTCACTTGCCCTGTAAAGCAGTGATCCGCAACCACCGGGCCGGGAACCGGTACCGGTCCGTGGCGCATTTGCTACCGGGCCGCAGTGAACTAGTGAAAAATTTGTTAACAACCGCAATCTGGCCTGTGCCTCTTGACGCAGCTATATTAATCTGAGCAAAGATGTGTGTACATTGCCCTCTAGTGGTTGGCCGCCCTTACTGGAGTGTTTGCAGCCCGGCGGCAGTCAATGTAAACAGTAATGTAAGTTGCTGTTGACTGTGTGCTGCGGGCAGCAACATCTTTGCACAGCTTTTTTTACAGTGAAAAGGCCACATGTATAGCCAGAAAAGGAGCCTACAATAAAGTCCAAGCTACATAATATGTCGCTAAAAGCTACCAAAGGAGGCAACAAAAGCGAATACATTGAGAGCATCATATCTTGTGGTGAACTTTTTTGTTAAAGCCAAGAAAATTTTCACGATTGGAGATAACACATTTTCCATGCGACCAAGGATATTTGCAGTCAAGTTTTAGGAGGCCGCTGTTAAAAAAAATGTTGATTCAGCATATGGTGAGTTACATTTTCCCTGCACTTAATGTTTTTAGCCCCGTCGTGTTATTTTATATTTCCTGTAATTTTCTTCCACACATTGCCTTGGTGCACCACTGCTGTAAAAGCATTTTTATGCAAATAATTATATATATTTCACATTAATGATAAAAAAAACAATAATGGTTATTTAGTTTCCTTTTTCAGAAGCAAACACTTACTGGTGTCATGAAACGGCACTTTTTCCTGGATGACGCTGCTGCTTTGTTTCAATTGCCTGTTGAGTTCTGACTGGCATCGTCTTAATTGCTGTTGACTAGAAACAAAAATAAATAAATCAGCCAGGACCGAGCTTTAAATCCTTGATTAAGGCAATTAAAAACCAAAAAAACTTACCATTCCTCTGTTCTCAATCGGCAAACTTTTCCCTCTTTCTCCAGAGTCTGTGTTTTAACCTTACAAAAGAAGAGAGGACAAAATTGCAATCAAGTCAGTTCATAATTGAATGAGGAATCACCTGAGTCTAGCCTTTTCGTTCTGTCTCAACCTCACCTCCAATCGTGCCTTGTCACTCTGCAGCCTTTCAATGATTTCTGTGTACTTGATGGTGAGTCCATCCACAATAGCCTGGTGATGTTGCGAGTCCCTCTCCAACTCTTCTAGTTGTGCCCTCATCTCAGCTTCCTGCTTCTTGTGGAGCTCATCTGCCTCGTAAAACTAAATTGCATGCAGGAGAAAAACAAAATGTTCGACATCCTTGACTTCAAATTAAAAAATAATAATAATTGTACACTACTTGAATGTGAAGCCTTTCATTTTCTTCTATCTTTTTCTGCAGATCCTCATCAAAAACACTTTGTGTCCGCACACCGTGGTGTGAAGGCGAATCTCCTTTATTCTAAAGATTGGGAAAAAACAATGGTGTTTAATCATGACCATCCAATTGCTGAAATATGTTATACAATTAAAGACATATATGCTTAATGTTAGTTTACTATCACACATTCACAGCAGCATGGTTATTATAATTGTTACTTATTATGCTTTCAGTCAAATTGATCTGATATCATTCCTTACACGGATATTGAGGGTAGGCAGGCGGGGCAGTGCACCCCCCTAATTGCCCAAAAAAGTCATTGCATATATTTGACTATCCTATATAAATTTAAAATAAAGACCTAGCCGGTAAAATGTTGTCTCTAAAAGTTGTAAATCAATAAAGCAAACAACAAAAATGAATCAAATGAACAAGAATCAAACAAAGTATTTCATAAGGGGTCAAAATTATTTTTCTGATAATGTGACTAGGATCTTAAAGACCTCAACCGTACTAACCGAGCATGTACTGTATCTTGTAAGTTAGTTTTATTGCTGACACTGCGTTTTGGGGTCATAAACATGTCTTTCCCATCCCCACCCCCCAAAAGTGAAACTCCGCCTATATATCATTGCTATATTAGTCATAACTCCCAAGGGCCTTTAGTTGCACAGCATCTAAAGATTACCGTCTATTACTTGTATTCTAGCCTTCATTTCATTTTGGTGGCATTTTGGCTTGTGGCTTCTTACAGCATTTTAGTTACCGGTACTTTTAATATTGAATTACAAGCAACAGGATTGGGACTACAGCTAATACAAGGGATGAGCAATGTATCAGTTTCCATTTCCATCTTATTGATCACACCTTTGCCTTTTTGCCCTTAGTTTCACAAGCAGTCAGCTCTTCTTGAAGCAGCTCCACCCTCTTGGCCAGCTGCTGGTTCCGAAAGCTTAGGCTGTCCATCTCCTGCTCCTGTTTCCTCAGGCTCTGATCCCTCTGCTTCACCTGCTCCTGAACATGGAGTACAAAGCAGTGAAATAGGAATATTGTTGTAGCAAACATTTGGATTACCAGAAAATCACTAGCCTCTTTCACAGAGTTCAGGCCAAATCACTGGGAGAGAATTAAAAATTACATGTGAATTTTTATCAATTAGGGCTGCAGCTATCGATTATTTTAGTAGTCGATTAATCGATGAACGAGTTGGTTCGAATAATCGAGTAATCGGATACAGAACATAAAAAAATTGAAATACCTGAACTGAGCCTCAAACGGTATAAAAAAAAAAAAAAAAGATCTATGTACAACAAAAGAAAAATTGGCTAACTTACATAGCAAAAGTCCGCTAACTTAAATGCTATGAAATAATAAGTTTTTTTTTTTTTTTAAACAACGCTCTTAACAAATGGTTCAGACATAAAAACGAGCTCAAACAAAAACCTAGCTTATGTTGGTCTTAACAGGGAGCACCTGGATCCGGCCATGTAAAATGGGGGAGACTAGTAGGCAGTGTATCCACCCAAATGGTGTTATACTTGTATAGCGCTTTTCCACCATTCAAGGCGCTCAAAGGCGCTGTGGGGTTCAGTATCTTGCTCAAGGATACTTAGGCGAGTTCATCAGGGCAGGGAATCGAACCCACAACCTCTGGGTTGGGGGACAACTACTCTACCACTGAGCCACGCCATCCCCAAATCAATAAAACTAAATGCAAACACTTTCAAAAACAAACCATTACAACGCCACTTTAATTAAACGAATACTCGAAGCAGCAAAATTTAATTCGAATCTTTTTTTCTAATCGAATACTCGAGCTAACCGATTAATCGTTGCACACTAAATATCAAGTCAGCAGCTGCAGTGAAAAGTGGATCTTGAGTGTCACACACATCTGTGATTCCACATCTGATGATTTTGATTACCCCCAAAGGCCTAAATTTGCTTATCCATGACCACACTGTGCCTCTAAAAAAGGCTGGGTCACTTTGTAGGCTCACTGTGTAAAAGGGACTTCATTTGGGCACTGCAATTGCTACAGGACCGTGGTAGTAAGTATGCAATAGGGCCATGTGTTTTATCTTTGAGATGGCTTTTTACTTTGAGGGAAGTTGAGGTGGCCTGCTCATCGACAACTGCCTTCTTCAGCACCTGGTTCTGGGCACGCAGCTGTGAAAATATACACAATAGTGGCATACACATGCATTAAAACAGCAGTTGTTAAGTCCAAATGAACTGGATTACATTTTTTGTACACATTGTTCCAGCAGTAAGCAAAATTTATAAAATACTATTGTAACTGCATGTGGAGGACAACTACATAGTCAGCACTTCCTCAGTGTGATAGTGGTTCACAGAGAGATCAGTCAAACAGGAAACAACACACACTGGCCAATGGCCGTGCTGTCAGCTGACATGGGAAGAAAGGGCGTGTAGGACCCATAAAGAGGAAAAAATTATTGCTAGCACCATTTAGAAAACAATTTGAACATTTGAAATTTCAAAAGCAAATAACCACATGACATTGTGTTCATTATATGAGTCTAAATGTGGCAAGGGAAAACACTTATTATACCCTAATTACCAGTGAGTTGTAGCAATTATTTTTTAATCATGGAATGCTGATGTTTAATTACAGAGGACACATCAATGGTACTGAGAATATGTATATGCTCACAAGTCTCATCCATGGGTGCACTTGAACAATCATGTTATTTCAGTTTTGAAGAACTGAACAATGATGAGACTAGACATGTGCCGATTACCAGTTTGAAGATATACCATGGTATTGAACATCAAGGTTTTAAAACCGCAAACGATCCCTAAGGTATTAGCTATTTTTTATGTCCAAAAAATGCATTGAGAAATCCCTCGCTTGCAGATGTAAGGCTCAACCCTCCACCACCGGTTGTTGCTCAGTGTCAGTGAGTCAGCTGTGTTACACGATGGCTGGAGGAGGTGAAACTCCTGAACTTTTTCCCCCATCGAAGAAAACAAAATCGTTGGGGTGGGAATACTTCGGCTAAAGAAAAGTTAAAGACGGCCACGGCTTAGACGAGGATGGCCAACCGACATGTGAAACATGTTTGTGGAGGGTGGCTGCTGACAAGGCAATACCTCCAATATGATTTCACATTTATACAAAATTAAAGATTAGTAAACACTGTCATTTCATGAAGGTTTCCCACCAGCTACGAGCGTTAACTCCAGCGTGTTTAGTGTGTCTATCAGTGATAAAATGTGTTTTTTTTTCCTCTCTGGCAACTGTGTTAGGAAAGGGAGTGTGTTGATGTAAACATGATAAACATGAGTCATACACACATGCTTTTTATGGAAATTAATTCAATTATGTTTGTTCTAGTGGTAATAATGTGGCTTTGGGTTTAGGCTCACCTAAAGGACTACATTTATTTTAATTTTATTTTGATTTTTTGTTTTATTTCAACTTAACATTATACTTATGTTCCCATTTGCCAACATGTTTTGAAAAATAAAAATCCTATCCAATGGAATAGTTGTTTTTTTTTTTTAAACCCAGAGATCTCTAACACATTTTAGAGATGTAATTGCGATACCGTGATACCATGAAACCGTGATATTTTGGCTTAAGGTTATCATACGGTCAGATTATCATACCAGCACACGCCTAGATCATGAGGCAAAAGCAAGTCATTTGAAAGGGCAATTGCATATAACCACATTAAGTACCCCAAAATAATAAACACATTTAAGTTGCGCACTAATGGAAATAATGGCTTCAATACATAACATTCAAATCTAATCGCTACACTTACTGAGAAGCAATAATGGGTTTACCTTCACGTGTCGCACTTATATTCGAACGAAATCTTTTTTTTTTTTTTTTTTAACTAATTTTACTAAATAGGCTTAGAACGACAACTAAATTTTAAACATTAGAAATATAATCATCTTGGTGCTGATGTAGAAATAATTCACTTGTTTTTACATTGCTTACACATGGTAAGAATATAAAACAACATATCAGCATCACTAAAATGAGCATGAAACTACATGGGATATCGGATGATAAATGGAAAAAAAGTGGATTTACCTTGGAGTACTCCTGTGCCAGCCTGCTGTATTTTGTCTGCAGATCCGTGACATTAGCCATATTTACTCGAAACTTTTTCACGTCCTGAAAACACGAGCGAAATTACCCTCGTCTGGATTCGAAGTAATGTCCAATGAACTTTTTAATGAACTTCAATCTTCACTCGGAAGGGCGTCCGAGTGAAAACGCTGGCTAGCTCAGATTAGCAAGACTCCAATTATGAGGTTCTTGAGAGCTGCTTGTAGCGTAACAATCAAAAATTGGCTGTCCGTGAAAACAAGAAAGGAAAGGAGTAGCGCCATTGTTTCCGGACAATCCAAACCTCGGTGGTCATCAGTTTTACGCAATGGTACAAATGCGGATGCTATTGGAACTTCACGTCGATGGGTTGAAGTTAGCATTATAGGCGATGTCAGCACGTAGCGGGCTAACTCGTTAGCAAATTAGCATAACACGTTCCAGTGAAAGCAAAAAGCACATAAATAAAGCCATTGCGGAGGTATCCGTCGGAATATCGTCCATGAATACCATCAAATATGAAGAGTAGCTGTTGTTACATTAGTAAACAAAGCCCTGTCAAGTTAGTCATTATCTGCATTACTTTGATTTTTATTGTTACTCCTGGGCAATCCGACCAGTGACAAGCTCAGAGGTCAGAGTTCAAATAAGGAAACACAAAACTGTTAAGTGACTGTTCATAGTGCGCTCTCTAGCGGTTGGATGTATAAGGGGAAACATACATAAATAGATTTTAGATTTTATTGCGGTAATGTCATAATCTAGTGTTTTCCAACCTACCAAAAATTTCAAGAACACCACCAAAAATAGAGTAAGTATGACTGAAATAATAATACAAAAATAGTTTCTATTTACTCATACATTAATGCAGTGGTTGTTAACCTTGCTAAGGATACAGCATAGACTTCATAATATATTGACATGACACGGGGCACAGGGCCGATCCGTAGGGGGCCTATTTTCAAGAACTTCCAAATTCAAATACTTTCAAAACCAAAGCTGCTACCAACTTAAAACCAAAACAGACACCTACCTTAGGCATATACAGTATGAGTCTCCATGAGCAACGGCATCAAAAAATTCAAAGTCGTTCCCTTATAAAATCCCAATTAATTATTTTTTCATAGAAGTATAGCAAAACCTAAAATGGCTATAACATTTTCAGATTTTACACTAGAGGCACAAAAAATCACCAAATGCAGAGAGAATCACCTATATTTTCAGGATCAATAGCAATATTTAATATATCATATGAATTTTTGCCCAAAATAGCAACTTTTTTTTAATTTAGTGCAAATTTGACACAGTTTTCAAAAGCTTATAAATGACTCCATTTTCACATCAGAAACGTAATACTTGAGAAAGGCATGCGGAATCAACTATAAACAATATTCAAATAAATTCTACATACAATCACAACTTATTATTTATTGAATTCCGATGTCACTATAGGTCATGGGGTGAGATGGCCGGTTGAGGACAGCCCAGCTCTCCCGTATCCAGCTCTCCCCTGTCCACCAGCTCGACCAGGACGTCGAACATCATGGAGAGTGGGTCACATCCCTCGAGCTGCATGGCGATCTCCATGTTTTCCTGCCGGGCAAGCTCCAGCTTGGCCTGGACCTTTCTGTCCAGGTAGCCGTCGTTCGTCGGCGGGTCCGGCTAGCTCCCTGGCGAGCTCAGCCAAGATCTCCTCCTCGTCCTCTTTCTCCTCTAACTTGGCGCGGTCCAGGTCAACCTGCACGTCCCCGGAAAAGAACCCGACGAGCTTTAGCAAGTGCAGGCGCTGGGCCGGCCTATTGCTGACCAAAGGCAAAAAAAAAATACAAAACAGGCAGTTATACAGTAATTCATTTTACGTAAATATTTTGAAGTAGCAAAACAAAGAGCTTTTTAAGTTGAAAAATCTTGTGAATAAATTTGTAAATCCCTGAATTTTTTCATAGATATGAATGTAAAACAGTCTAGATTGAAAAAGAGCTAATTCAGATTGGGATCTCTTTATGGGTGCGTGGAATAAAGCCGGTGGTTTTGAAGGTTTTGAGGTCTATGGGTACAGAACCCCACAGGTTTCACATGTGGATTCACCGAACCCTTCGGAATTACCTAAATTTTATTTTCATATTCAAAACCAATATATCTAAGCAAGCGATCTAATTATTTAGCAAATTCCCATTCAAAATTATTCTCATTTTGACAGCATTTTTAAAAACTGGTAAAAATTTGAGACCATGCTGCCCATTAGTATGTTGGATTCTCTCACAGTAAGGGTGAATCAACCTTCCACTGAGGAAAACAGTTCCTCCTCCCATCAGATTGAGGACTAGCAGTTAAAAGAAATGGATTAAGCCTGTAGATTGGGAGCAAACTAGTCCAAAACCTGGTCTAAAAAGCCTCTTTGACTATATTTAATCAGCGTATGAAAATAGGGCTCTGCATTTCTTACCTTCGCCAAACCCCTTAGACCTACTCACCGAACCCCCGGGGTTCGATCGAACCCAGGTTAAGAACCATTGCATTAATGTGAGAAATCGGGGCCTGTTTAGTTGGTCACAAAGCTCTGTTGTATGCATGGCAACAGCTGGTTACACTGGTGTATTGTAGCCCACCATTTTTTCATCTAATAGAAGAGAATTTAATTATTTTGGATTTAAATGTTCGCTATACGTCATTGTTTTAGATGAAAAACTAAATATTTGTGAAGAATAAATTATAATCTTTAAACAAACCGAGTGACACTCATAGCACCATTACTTTTTTTTTTTCAATTTGCAGGAAAGTGATTTAAATTTTTGGGATGACCCTTATGGTAATAATTGTTTGGGAGTTGAAAAAAAAAAATACAGAAAGTGTTTTTTGGGGGGGCGGAGGGGCATTAGTCAAGCAATCAATATTTCACAAATAATAATTTATAATAAGGTGCAGATGCGCTACTTGCTTTCGGAATCTGGTATCAAACTCTGAACCTCACATTCTGGATGTTTTCCGGGCAGTGAAACTTGGTTTAACTGGTGTGGCCATCTTTGAAAGGGAAATTGGCCCATTTGTTGCAAGTCTTGAAAAAGTTTTGTCCGTAATCATGAATTACTCCTTTCATCTCAAAATTTAAACTATATGCGCTTGAATTAAAAAACACAAAACTGAGTTGGTCCACTAAAATAGCATACCGTAAACCTCTATGTTATGTCATCTAACATTTAATGTCATTTATTTGGTAATATCCAAATGGTGTAATTTTGTTTTATTAAACTGATTAAACTTTTTTATTGTAGTTAATATTGTAACATTTTTGTTGTTTGATATGGGAGTATTAAGAGAAATGTACACTTTATAATTATACTGCATTGATGCACTGAGAGCAAACAAAACAAACCTCTAAGGGAGGCGTTTCTTATTTAATTCGTCAAATGAGAATTTGGATTGTGCCTGTGTATGCCACTAAGATGAATGAGTGTATCCTATTATGGTAATACAAAGTCCTAGATGCCCTGAGGAAACACAAATTAACTACTAAAATTGAATTTGAATTAAAAAAAAAAAAAAAAAAGGAAGGTAACATTACTCCAATCATTATCACATTTTATCATTAATAGACCTAATTCCTCTTGCAATTAGTTTCCATGTCATTAATAAACTTTCACGTTAAAGAATTCTAGGATGGAAGGTGTTGTTAGGATTTAAAGAAGGTCTTATAATTACATGACCTCATTTTCACTAGAAGTGAAATAGCATGTTTCTAATGCTGCCATCACTGCTCAGATTCTCTCTGATTAATTTCATCTAATCCATTCGACTGTAATCTCCTCATGTTGTCACCACATGTTAACATTTATACAAATTCATATTTCATTGGATGTTTCGTAAGTATTTGCATAAACAAGTAAATATCATTCACCCACATAAGGAGCATCCTTTACCACTTTTGTACGTGGAAAACTCACACACACTGATGAAGCCAGTGGCTCCAGCATTGTCTGGTTGCCTGGCAACTGTCGGCGTGGCGTGGTTGCTAAGGCCGTGTGGGAGGGGGGGAGGTGATGCTGCTCTGATTTCCAGCTGAATTGAGGCAGTCAGTAGGGAGAAGCCCCCACCTCCCCACTTCCAGTCTACACACAGAACTCTATTGAACAATAGTGCAGCGCCAATGGGCCTGAGGCTGGTCACACAAGCCCTTGTTCAGGGTCATGTGCTCATCTCCCAGTCCTCAGTGACAAATTAACTTAGAGCAAAGAGTTGTGTTTAAGACATATGGTGCCGGCATCTCTGGCATGGCCCCACGTTTAATGTAAGGTGCAACTTTGGCAACCTGCCATGTTGGAAGAGTGAAAAAGACAAGCAGGAAGAAGGAGGTAATGTGTGGTGGAGAAGTCCCACACGTGGTGCTGATCACAGATTGTGCAGTCACAACACGTCTAAAACAGCCGGACTTGGTGGGAAATATTTGCCAGCTGTGACATGCTAATGTGAAAACTGAGAAGGCTGCCGCATGAATGGGTAGTTATAGTTAAAGAATACGGAATAATTAGCTTATATTAGAACTGTGCCATCACAACAGGTGGCAACGGTGATCAGAAATGTACAAGCAGCAAGTGTGGACTATTAACACTGGTTCTTAAGAACAGACAAAGTGCTCATAGCAATAAGAAGAACAGGTTTTTATTAATAGTTTTGTAATACCATATATAATGCAATTGCATATCTTTGGCGAAAATAAATCTTATGAACATTTTATCAACATAGGTTAAGCATACAAAAACCAAAAATGTGTCATCCAAAAGCCATTGCAGACACAAACCGGGTTGGCAGTTTTTTGTTATTTTAAAATCAATGCAACTTAAATTATATCCATATAGGATCTGCAACATAAGTCTGGGAACCACATGACCGATACTCAATAAAACCTAAAAACTAACAGAGCAACTGGTGTCGTGTGGCGGTAGTCTTGTGGCAGCCCTATATGTTCTGTGTTGTGTCACTGAAAGCAACAGAACTTTCATTTGACAAGTGCTACAAAATGAATGCAAGAGAGATCTCTTTCTAGCATGTGCGAGGAACCTTTGACCTTTAAAGGGGGCAATTCAGTTTTTTTGTTGTTGTTTAAAGTCCTTTGAAGAACATCGAATTTGTGTAAGGGGAAAAAAAACAAAAACAAAATCCGACAGATGTTTCTGATGATCTCAATAAACACAACTTATATGATGTTTATTATTAGAATTTGTTGGTTAGATGTTCTGCTCTAACTCCAATGCCTGTGACCCGAATCAAATGCATTTAAGGTGTAGGTTCCCCACTCCTGCTCAGAATGGACCTGGGGTCTGAAAGTACACGAGCAGCCTTGGGACTGCATGGGTCAGTCTGCTCCAATTTCCAGTGATAACAACATTTCACAACACCTGGAAGCAGGACCGATGAGTGGCAGTAGTTTTCTGTAGTTAGCTCAAGTAATAAAAAAAAATCTAAACATACAAATGCAGACAAAACATAAAATGGTTGAATTGGAAAATTTACAGCACAAGCGGGAAATGTGACATTTTGCACCACCCCAGTTGTACATTAATTTTGGCAGCAAAAAGAGAGTTCAATGTGAATCAACATGTTCAATAATCTGGCAGCAAAATGTGAATTGCAAAAATAAACAGGAATAAAACACCCACTTTATGGACAATTGCTCCCCCCCCCCAAAAAAAATAAAAATAATCAATATAACACAATAAAAAGGGGAAATAGGATATATTGCTGTGGAATAAAAAGCTGAGCAAGACAAAATACTTATGAGGAAAAACAAAACTATAAATGTGCCTTGTCATTCATTTCAGATGACCAGTGTTTAGATGGCATTTCCACCTGATAAATTAATATTATAAATAAGGTAACGATTTATGAACAATAAATTTGTTCTTTCACAGCAAAATAAGACCAGTGTATGTTCGAGTTACTGTACGTCTACAGCTTATTCTGTGATTCAACCATAGAGTGGCTGAAAGTAACCCAGGTTTCATTGCGTCACTACACTGTCCAGTCCGTTTGCATTTCCTGTTAGTGCCGTTCAGAAAACTGGGACATCAAGTCATGACTAACTATATTGTGTCAACTAGGAACCAGTGACCATGGCCGCTTGCAGTTTTACATCAGTGGCACAGTGAATTGTTTGGCACCGACCTTGCCTGCTATACTTGCTGCCACTTACACAAATTGTGGCACTTTTTCTTTTGTTTAATCATGTCATGTGGCATGAGATTTCAACTATGCATGTCTGCTCTTGTGTAGTACTTTTGATTTAAAAATCCCTAAAATGAGAACTGTGGTTTGCAACCTCCCGCAGAGACAAAATGTACAAAATCATCTGACAGAAAGTACATTTCACAGCTTGAGGGGGTTTTGGACTTCCTTATTTTGTTTTAAGGAGGAAGAACTATGAAAGGAACACAAGCAATCGACCGGAAGTGAGGGCCAATCACAAGAGCAGCACACATCTTTACATGGAATCCAGTTCTCTGCAACCATAACTGCACTGTGAAGTTTATCCTACTTTAGACAAGTTATACTTCAACTTTCTTCCAAATCAGACAAATCTTCTAACAAAACTGATGTGAAAACCAGTGGTTATTTTCCATCCCATACATGTAGCATGGCTACATTTTTCCCTGTATGAGATGGGCATCCGACCCTCTCGTCATGGGTTTGGACTTACGTATTGAATAATAATAATTGGGAAAAAAACAAAAGTAAAAGCTATGGAGAAAATCTGATGCACAAGCATTGAATAGGCAGATTTTCATTTGACACGTTTGGGCATAAATGTAAAACACTGTGGTAGATGAAATTGACTGACAGACCAAAACATAGCAAAGCTGAGTGGCGAAGTTTGCAAGTAAAATTTGGCAGTAGCAGACTAAATACTATTCCCACACTTTGCAAATCCTGAAACTGAGTCAGCGCCTATGTGTCATTTATGTTCATGGCATAACAAGACAATAAAGCTATTCACTTAATTCGCTTAATTGTAGCTTGATTAGCATCTCAGGGGCAGAAAAAGTCACAATACTAAATGAGGTGAAAAAGTTAAGGTTGAGGATTCATTATTGCATCTCACTCACAAGAGGAGGTTTGGCGCACAAGGTTTTTTGAAACCGTGCCATACTTGTCTTTTTTCCTGTTTTTAGCACAAAAAGAGGGGAAACTTGTAACACCAAGAGGTTAGGTTTTGTCTGTTACAAACATGCACTCGTTCGCTTCTTACACAGATTCACTTGGAAGAGGATACGGGTTTGAGGAGGAAGCATGCAAGGCTTTGAGTTAGAAAACCCTTTCCCATTTTTCTGAGCATAAACAAAATTATGATTCACCATCGTCTATTTCGACAAAAGCAGGTAGGTCATTTTTGATCCAGTACTCCACAGCCCAGACACCCATCCCCCCCATATTCTGTGACTGCCCCCAAGTTGCAAAAGTCTCTTTATGGCTTCGTTCTCCTGTGTGAACAATACTATTGCCATTTGTTTTATATGACAAAGATATCCCAAACAAACAACAAAAGATAGGCTCAAAATGGCCGATATACGATGAGAAAAGGAGAAGGAGGCAAACCGGGGCACGCAACAGGTGGGGGTTAGAGATGAGGATTCACAGGGTCCGGAGTATCTCTACTTCCTGTTAAGTTTTGTGCTCTTCACATTGCGTTTGGAGCCCTCCGTGCAGCTGCGTATACCAGCGAGGTGCAGCAAAGAACCGGCGGCCTCTTTAAGCTCCTCATCTAGCTCCGGCTTGACCTCACGTCGCGGCCTTTTGCCGTCAGGCCACTTGATGGCAGGCGGGCGACGCTGCGTTTGGTTGGCGGCCCTCTCGTCCCAGAGGTCGGAATCCTCGTCGCTGTGGAAGCCCTCGCTACCGGCGCGGCGAGACTGCCTGCGGTCGCAGCCTCCTTCGTCTAAGGAGGACAGGGACGAGGAGGAAGACCGGGAGGAGCAACGCTGCAGGGCGACACTGCTGTAGTTGTGGTCCTGCTTTGGATCGCTGCTCACTAAGACCGAGTCGGGTCTGGAAAGGTCCAGCGGGCCGTCAGAATTGCCTGTCGAGAACAGAGGGAGCAAACAGTATTGAGTATGACACCAAATGAGAAACAGAGGCATTCATGAAGCCCAAATTCAATCATCTGTCCATGTAATAAACTAAGAATGTCCAAGTGACTCATCGTGCTTTGTCAAGAGAATTCTAGTGATCCTTTAATTCATATTTTTATACCTGTTTGGAAACTCAACTCATTTTGCGACTTGGCGAACGGCAGCAATTTCCCCCAATTGAAATGTATAGCCTCCTCCACCCCAAACCATGCATAGCACAAAGAAAGCTCACCGTACACCACCAAAACTGTGGTAAGACTTCTTGGGAGCAAAATTACCGTATTTTCTGCACTATGAGGTGCACCTAAAAGCATTCAATCTTTTCAAAAGCCGACAATGTGCTTTATAAACCAATGTGCCTTACATATGGATCAATATTGTTAATCGTTACCACAGCTACATCTAGTGGATGCATCATGCAACCCCAACCACTACTACTACTACCGCTGTGCCTTATGTGGTGCATTCTACACTCACCGGCCACTCTATTGGGTACATCTGTCCAACTGCTCGTTAACACTTAATTTCTAATCAGCCAATCACATGGCGGCAACTCAGTGCATTTAGGCATGTAGACATGGTTTAAGACAATCTCCTGCAGTTCAAACTGAGCATCAGTATGGGGAAGAAAGGTGATTTGAGTGACTTTGAACGTGGCATGGTTGTTGGTGCCAGAACGGCTGGTCTCAGTATTTCAGAAACTGCTGATCTACTACACGCACAACCATCTCTAGGGTTTACAGAGAATGGTCCGAAAAAGAAAAAATATCCAGTGAGTGGCAGTTCTGTGGGTGGAAATGCCTTGTTGATGCCAGAGGTCAGAGGAGAATGGCCAGACTGGTTTGAGCTGATAGAAAGGCAACAGTGACTCAAATAACCACCCGTAACAACCAAGGTAGGCAGAAGAGCATCTCTGAACGCACAGTATGTTGAACTTTGAGGCAGATGGGCTACAGCAGCAGAAGACCACGCCGGGTGCCACTCCTTTCAGCTAAGAACAGGAAACTGAGGCTACAATTTGCACAAGCTCATCGAAATTGGACAATAGCAGATTGGAAAAACGTTGCCTGGTCTGATGAGTCTCGATTTCTGCTGCGACATTCGGATGGTAGGGTCAGAATTTGGCGTCAACAACATGAAAGCATGGATCCATCCTGCCTTGTATCATAAGTTCAGGATGGTGGTGGTGGTGTAATGGCGTGGGGAATATTTTCTTGGCACTCTTTGGGCCCCTTGGTACCAATTGAGCATCGTTGGAACACCACAGCCTACCTGAGTATACAGTAGTTGCTGACCATGTCCATCCCTTTATGACCAAAATGCACCCAACTTCTGATGGCTACTTTCAGCAGGCTAATGCGCCATGTCATAAAGCTGGAATCATCTCAGACTGGTTTCTTAAACATGACAATGAGTTCACTGTACTTAAATGGCCTCCAGAGTCACCAGATCTCAATCCAATAGAGCATCTTTGGGATGTGGTAGAACGGGAGATTCGCATCATGGATGTGCAGCCGACAAATCTGCACCAACTGTGTGATGCCATCATGTCAATATGGACCAAACTCTCTGAGGAATGCTTCCAGCACCTTGTTGAATCTATGCCACGGAGAATTGAGGCAGTTCTGAAGGCAAAAGGGGGTCCAACCCGTTACTAGCATGGTGTACCTAATAAAGTAGCTGGTGAGTGTATATAGGACTGGGAAACTCTTGGTACCTCATGATTTGATAAGATTTGCGATACAAAGCTCACGATAACGATGATCTGACGATATGGCGATACAACGATTATCGAAACACTGGTCAGGAAATCATTCTAGGATATTCTACAAATAACTAATAAACAGAAAAACAACCTTCTGCTGTGAATTGGAATGAGTTTATCACTAGTAGACATCCAATCCGTTTGAAGTGGGAGGGATGGCAGCGAATGAAAGAATGTTCATGAATGTCTATGGCCGTCAGTGGCAGCCAATGCCAGGCAATGAGGTAATTTTGGGCCATTTAAGGTCATTTACCTGTTGATTTTAAGTTACTTTCTGTTGATTTTGGGGTATTTTATGGGTCACTTCCTGTTTATTTTGAGTTACAGTACACGAAATGACCTGGGAATCACTCATATGAATAGGCCCTAACCTGTAAACCTGTAACCTGTAAATGCCCTAAAATGAACAGCAAGTGACCTGTAAATGCCTGAAAATCGGGTAGAATGACTGTGAATGCTCTGGTTTCGAATGAACGAACATTCCCAGTCTAAATGGATTGGGCGTCGAGCACCGTTAATGCAGCCTTGGAGTCAACAGACACTACCCAGATAGCAGACCGACGTTGAAAAGATGTTGGATCAACAGTCCGCTGTTGATCTTATATCGTTGAATCAACGTCACTTTTGCACCCTCGATTAAAGTTGTTTCAACGTGAAAATCCTTACAAAACCTAAACGTCATTTCGATTATTAATAATATTGGAACAACGCTGAATCAATGTTATGTTTTCGACCAAAACGCCCGCTCATCCATGATTTAATGACTTTTCAATCATATTTCCTGGTCAATCATAAATGAACTATTTGCCAACATTGTTAACCCAACCATCACCTTACATACAGTGGGGCAAATAAGTATTTAGTCAACCACTAACTGTGTTCTCCCACTTGAAAATATTAGAGAGGCCTGCAATTGTCAACACCATGAGACAGAATGTGGGGAAAAAAACACAGAAAATCACATTGTTTGATTTTTAAAGAATTTATTTGCAAATCATAGTGGAAAATAAGTATTTGGTCAATACCAAAAGTTCATTTCAATACTTTGTTATGTACCTTTGTTGGCAATAACAGAGGCCAAACGTTTTCTGTAACTGTTCACAAGCTTTTCACACACGGTTGCTGGTATTTTGGCCCATTCCTCCATGCAGATCTCCTCTAGAGCAGTGATGTTTTGGGGCTGTCGTTGAGTAACACTGACTTTCAACTCCCTCCACAGATTTTCTATGGGGTTGAGATCTGGAGACTGGCCAGGCCACTGCAGGACCTTGAAATGCTTCTTACGAAGCCACTCCTTTGTTACCCTGGCTGTGTGTTTGGGATCATTGTCATGCTGAAAGACCCAGCCACGTCTCATCTTCAATGCCCTTGCTGATGGAAGGAGATTTTCGCTCAAAATCTCTCGATACATGGCCCCATTCATTCTTTCCTTTACACAGATCAGTCGTCCTGGTCCCTTTGAAGAAAAACTGCCTCAAAGCATGATGTTTCTACCCCCATGCTTCAAGGTGGGTATAGACCCTACTCACCTACGTCAAAAAATGGGCGTGTCGCTGTTTCCGGCCGCCATATTGTACCAATTTTTTAGACCTATTCTCATTGTTTTCAATTAGTCGAGCAAGTTATAGAGCAATTCATGGAAGCCCCGGTGTTATCTGACGCTGTTAACTCATTGGATGCGTTGCATAAAAGGCGTTACGTGGAAAAGCTTCAGTTTATCCATTCGCCAGATCCGTATTTGATGCCTAAATCGATGTTTTTCGACTCGCTGGTTCGCCGTCTTAGCCTGACATCTGCTATCCTGATATTTACAACTATCTTGTCCACACAAAATCAGCCTATTCTCACGAAAGTTTGAAAAACTTTAAGAGCTTGGAGGCTTATAAATGCTACGTTGCTGGTTGGGTGAAACAGGTCCTCGTACACGAAAATTCGGCAGGTTTCTTGAGCTCGGAAGGTGAGTTACGAAATTTTCAATTCAAAATCTTTGTTCTTGCTAACATCCACTGTCAAGTGTGGCTCCGCGCTCGGTGGCAGCGGACGACGTCCCCTCGACGCACGACTACTCATCGGTAAGTCTAATGTATTTCATGTCATTTGTCAATGGAGCTAGGGCTTTTAATGTTTATATGGTTTAGCGATAGCACTCTCACTACATACATATATAATATGTAATAAATATGAAGTGCGATAGCACTACTCCAGATTGTCCCTAGTTGAATTTATTTTTTGGCTTTTGACCTCAATAGTGAAATTGTAAATTAATTGTATGACAACTGTCTGATTATCCCCTTATAATTATATATTTTCAGGTAGTTCATTCACAACGTCTGAGTGTATGTTGTCGGCGATTAGCCTAGCAATGATCTTAATTGTGGTTGTCAGCCCAAAACCCTCTAAATATATATTAAATGCATCTTACCAGATATAAAATAACTACTACATAATCTGTGGTAGTCGTTTGGAGCCCAGTTTTCTCGTCGAATTGCAGCAGTCAATCTCGGTCTCCTCTTCGGGTCTCTCGGAATACGGTAAAACTTCAAGTCTCTCCGTCTATCTTCTCTGTTTTTGCAACCGACCGCCACACACGACTTCACCATTTTGATTATTAATGTTAACGAGCAGAAAAACACGCCATAATAGGAGGAATTTACGAAGCGCTAATACATTAACATGACGAGTATACGGACATGGCGTGGCGGCGTGGCTGTGACGTCACGTGAGTAGGGTCTATAGTGTTCTTCAGATGCAATTCAGTATTCTTTCTCCTCCAAACAAGAGAACCTGTGTTTCTACCAAAAAGTTCTATTTTGGTTTCATCTGACCATAAAACATTCTTCCAGTCCTCTTTTGGATCATCCAAATGCTCTCTAGTGAACCGCAAACGAGCCTGGACGTGTACTTTCTTCAGCAGGGGGACACGTCTGGCAGTGCAGGATTTGAGTCCATGGCGGTATCCTTTGTTACTGTTGTCCCAGCTCTCTGTAAGTCATTCACTAGGTCCCCCCGTGTGGTTCTGGGATTTTTGGTCACCGTTCTTGTTATCATTTGGACGCCACGGGGTGAGATCTTGCATGGAGCCCCAGATCGAAGGAGATTATCAGTGGTCTTGTATGTATTCCATTTTCTAATAATTGCTCCCACAGTTGATTTCTTTACACCAAGCGTTTTACCTATTGCAGATTCAGTCTTACCATCCTAGTGCAGGTCTACAATTTTGTCTCAGGTGTCCTTCGACAGCTCTTTGGTCTTGGCCATAGTGGAGTTTGGAGTGTGACTGACTGAGATTGTGGACAGGTGTCTTTTATACCGATTATGAGTTAAAACAGGTGCCATTAATACAGGTAATGAGTAAAGCCTCGTTAGACCTCGTTAGAAGAAGTTACACCTCTTTGACAGCCAGAAATCTTGCTTGTTCGTAGGTGACCAAATACTTATTTTCCACTCTAATTTGGAAATAAATTCTTTCAAAATCAAACACTGTCATTTTCTGTTTTTTTTCCCCCCACA
This sequence comes from Corythoichthys intestinalis, assembly GCF_030265065.1. Lineage (NCBI taxonomy): Eukaryota > Metazoa > Chordata > Actinopteri > Syngnathiformes > Syngnathidae > Corythoichthys > Corythoichthys intestinalis. The sequence continues at coordinate 14,235,641 of NC_080404.1, forward strand.
TTCTGTCTCTCATGGTTGATGTTTACCCATGTTGACACATGACATGATGACTTTTCAAGTAGGAGAACTTGCACAATTGTTGGTTGACTAAATACTTATTTGCCCCACTGTACAATAGAACACCGTTGTTTCAACGTCACTTAATCGAAAATTTTGATAGAAAATCAACGTTTGTTCAATGTTGGTCTGCTCTCTGGGTATTATGGTAGAGGATTTTGGTAGCAACTTGTTGGTTCCTTTTTATTTTTTTTTTAGACATTGACATCTTTTTAAAACAACATCTCGATTCTTGGCAGGAGCATATGGATAACCTTTTGGGATACAAAGTATCAGGATGTAATCACCATTTCGATATTTTGTCACACCCCTACTCAATATAGTACAGGCCAAAGGTTTCGACAATTTCTCATTCGTTCTTTTTCTTTATTTTCATGACTATTTACATTGTAAATTCTTATTGAAGGTAATACGACTATGAATGAACACGTATGGAATTATGTACTTAGCAAAAAAAAAAAAAAAAAAAAGGTGAAATAACGAAAAACCCGTATAATATTCTAGTATCTTCAAAATAGCCATCCTTTGCTCTGATTACTTTTTTACACACTCTTGCCATTCTCTTGATGAGCTTCAAGAGGGAGTCACCTATAATGATTTTTGACTTCACAAGTATGCCTTTTCAGGGTCGAATAGTGGAATTTATTGCTTTATCAATGGGGTTGGGACCTTCATTTGTGTTGCACTGAATGAGGTGTGTCCAAACGTTTGGCCTGTGCTGTATATGAAAATAGTTTTAGAATAGGCCATTCATTGAAGGTGCGCAAGCCATTAAATCAGACAATCGCATAAATGTGATGTTTTTAACTTAACTGGAAGCTGTTTTAGGCATGTTAGTAACAATGAAGACAAAATGGATGACCATTTCCTTCAAAAATAATATTTTATTACAGCTACCCAATTTAATTTTAGTGTACAACTGTACTGTTTTATTTACATAAAACTTGTTAACGTTTTTAATATAGGTCCCGAGTATAAAACATAAAAAGAATTTCTCAGTACACAAATAAGACAAAATTCCTGTTCATTCAAATAAAAAAAGTGCTGCTGATTGACATTTTTTCTTGTGGGCAAAGTGCTGATATAAATTGTGGCAATCTTTTTTTTTTTTTTTTTTTTAAATAAACAACAAAATCGAATGAGGAGGAGGCTGACTGTAATGAATCAGTTTTTTTGTTCAAACAGTTGTTCATATATACAAACCAAATCCAATTTCAAAGCACACTCTCTTGTATGAAAATTTACAGTTTGAATGTGAGTTTGTGTTTAAAAGACACTCTAAGCTGTTATATGAATGAGTTTATGTGTGTGGTTTCTTTTTTTAAAATAGATGAGACAACTTTACTCTCTAACAATAATTCAAGTGCTAATATGCCTCTCCTAAACACAATACAAACGGACAATTAAGACACTTATTAGCATAATCAATAACTTGCTAAGTGCTCCGTGCTAAGTAGTAATGTCTCTGTCATGACTTGAGTTGTGTTCGGTTTGTGCCCGGATGTGCCTTGTCATGTGATTATCCATGGATTTCACCTGTTGTACCTGCTCCTTGTGTATCCACCTACAGTATCTGCTTCCCTCATCAACAAAGAATACAAACAATACAATTGGCTTCATTTGCACACCTCTGACGGAGGCACACTGGATCAAACAACACAAAAGAATATTTCTCACGTAAATATTATTGATTCAGCAACTAAACCTGAGTATAGCAGTGAACTCTCACTCTCTCTTGCTGTAATCACTGGCGCACACGCACAGCCCATATTACACACAAACAAGGACTTAAACAGGTTGTTGCAGCCTTACAGCGCCTTATACTCTGATGTGCCGTATTGTGCGGAGAATACAGTACTTGCTGTTTTTTCTTTCTTTTATTTTTTTAAGCTCCAATCGTGAGGACTAATTAGAGCAAAAATATTAAGATTGTGTGGTCTATGCAAACTGTAGAATATTTGTGTTCACGCTGTGTTAAAGAAAGCACAACTGAATGTTATGTGCGGATGCTGTGACGTAAATTCCATGGTACTGTTTTGAATGAGATTACATAAGAGAATTGGAATGTTCTGAACTCTTAATTTTTCTCAATGTCTGAGACATTACTAGCAGTGTTAAAGGGCCATGTCTCAAATGTTTTTGAAACATTCTCTACTTGAGTAAGAATATAACGTATATAACGTATCAACAGTATGACCTCATCAACACAAATGAAGGAGGTGTAGAAATGAATCAGCAGTTAAATAAAAAACATTTAAGCAATGGGTCGGGTGGTATGTGAGGAGGGTGAACTTATGGATGCTGTTGGGATTCTCTTACATGGGTCAACGTGGTGCCCTGGGGCAGAGTTTAAGAGCATCATGGCAGTGGCAGCATCAATATCAGACTCTGGAAGAGGAGAGAACATGCATGATGGTCAGTCCTAAGGTGTGAGAGCAAAATAGAGGGGAGTTTCTGTTCCTTTAATATTGCTCAAGCCCAATTTTCACCAAGCAATCTAGTTTGTTATGGGACGCATTAGGGCCACAAATGTAATACATAACTGATCCGTATTATACCACTTTTCGCCACTTTTCCATTAGAGTACCAAGTGAAAAAAACTCTATGCAGTCCATTAATGCGCAGCATCATGATTATTTCAAATGTATTTCTTCTACCGACAGCCATACGACATAGAGGAAACCCCGAAATGCTAAATGTCCTTTTTATTTATCTTTCTTTCCTTGTTCATGTCCTTTGTTTAATTCGTAGGTTAGAAACTAAAGTGTAATGCTATCCCACCAACCCACCCCATGGTGGAACTAGGAGTCATACAAGGGTTTAACTGTTCCTAACATTACACTGTGGTATTATGAGCTAAACTGTAACACTTGACAGCTAAGTGACCCAAAAATGCTGATGCAATGCATTGTTGGATAAAACAAAGATTTATCAAAACAAAGCAGACAATAAATTCATGCCACTGATAGGGAAAATGCATCTGATCTTCTCAGACCTGACAAAGTGTCTAAAAGCCTCATGGCTCACTTCTGGGGCTCTAAATTATTAATGATTACAGCGAGATTGAGTGCTCCACACTCAGCACCAGCAGAACCTCTGCCTGTTGTCAAGGTTACAAATCTAAGAGGCAGAGAAAGGAGGGAGCTATAGCGGAGGCATCGAATGGACCACATGAGGCATCAATGACTTGAAAGTAATAAATCAAACTAAGAATTGAGGCGGGGGAACGAGATGCTGGATGTTCTGTGACTGAAATGTAAAAAATAAATAAAGCACCACAATTGTGATACATTCACAAGCACATTAACAACGGAAGCAAATAGCCATATAGGATATGAGCATACAAAGACCAAGAGCTCTGTCTCACCTTTAAATGAGCAACCTTGCAGAAAGAGATGACGAGGGGGTGAGGAGGCACTGCGGGAGAAATTAAAAAAGAAAAAGAAAAAAAGTATCATGATCGAATTTGAAACACGCGTTTAAAGAAGTAGACACTATTTCAACACTTTGAAATGACACCGTAAAAATCCTCTTTTAAAGTGAAAGAACTAAGGCCATTTAACTCGGAGTGTCTGACTTGATGGCCTGAAAACAATTTCCTGCATCGTCACATCTTGTCAAAATTTACTGTGGTAAATGAAGAAGGGTCACCTAGGCGGGGAGGCGGGTGGCGTACAGAAGGCATGAGCGGTGGGAAAGTGCTGCTTCTTAAGGGCTTGGATCAGGTTGGGGCGGTATTCCGGGTCGACACACCAGAGAGACCCTTTTCCATTGGCCTGTAATGATAGTGATATTAAGGCTTTATGAGAGTATGAAGGATGAACATCCTTGACCCTGACTATGATAACAAATGAGCCACTTGAGTTTGAGAAAGTCTTAAAATCATCAGTCATGCCACAGTGATGCGTAAATATACACAACACCACAGAGAAAATGTTTTCATTGTTTAGCTGCTTTTCAAGTCGGCACAAAAACAGATCTCGGCCATCACAGACCTCCTTGCAGCTCATGATTTGATTTTCTGGCTTCTAGCGGTTCGTGCCACAAGATGACTCATACTCAATGAAAAGATTTATTTTAAGGCCAATTTTCCTCTTAAAGAAATTAAAACTGAATTTAATTGACATTTATTGTACAATGATAAAAACAAGGAATTTTTTTTCAAAAAATCACATTGATTGCCTTATTTAAACAACATTTTTTTCCGATGGACTGTCAATTTTGAAAAGTTTTTCACATTGCTGCACGCACTGCTTCAATGTAAACAATGAATCTTTCTGTCGCTGATGTGTGCGGAGTGTGTTAACTATCACATTATCTGGTGGCGGTGTATTCTTGCCCAGTCTGAGGGAGCAGGCGAGGGAGGGTGGAGAATAACCTTGACTCACATTACCAGCCTGTCCCTGATGCAGGAAGAAGGAAATGTCTCCATGGCAACGGAAACCACCAGCCAGTGTCATGTGAAACTGGCGCTGGTCTGTCAGCAGACGAAGTGCTCACACTGTGCACCTGCATGCTGAGTGACTTGCGCTACTCCGTGTTGCTACACACAGAGTGCTAACCTCCCATTATCCCCTCCCGTTGTGGAAAAATATCAAGTCGTAGCCAGGCACAGTCCTGGCACCACGGGCTCTACCGGTCACAAGTCTCAACTCATACCGAAGCTCAATATGGCAACCATTGTGACCCACACTGTATATGCAGAAAACTGTTTCTGTCACAAATTCTGACAACACAAGGTATGGGAAAATATTCTATTTGTGAGCATGGACAATGTACAAATGCTAAAATCTACAACTAAATTTACCTTCCATATTTGAAAGCCAATATACACCAAACACAAATTTACAGTCTCACTTTGCATATATGTTGAAATAAAGCTGAACTTGTAAATATATCAATGAAATAGTTTTGCACTTTTCTAATCATACACCAGACATTCAGTAACAAGCTTTACTTTTGCTTGATCTAGATTTATATTGTTCAAAGAGCTCTTTATAAATGACTGCTTCATAGCCACTCTGCTTTGAGATAACCCCAATTATAAGAGGAATTTTCTAAAACTAAATTTCTATGTCTAAAGTTGAACTACCTTTAACATACAAAAACTGTGCTTTGTTTGCGTTTCTTGTCTAGCAGTGACCTGGATGAAATTCCAGGCTTATCGCATTAGAGGCTATTGTGCCGCCTGTACTTAGAAGACTAGACATTGAAACACTCTATTAAGGGATTTACACAGCAACGATTTTGCCCAGCAGAAATGTAAATATAATGTTTTGTAACAACAGCATAGTTTAATAATGCGATCAAATTGAACCATACTGTAATGAATCATAAGTGCATTGAATGAGGCAGCAGCTTAATGACATACCTTTCCTAAAGTCCTTTCGACCTTGCGGAAGCATTTATTCAGGGAGAGGTTGTGACGCACTGAGTTCTTCCACCCAGTGGGTGCGTTGGAGAAGTAAGGGAAGTGCTGAAGAATCCAGCCATAGATTTCTTTGACAGGTAAAGATTTGCTAGGCGACTGCTCAATGGCCATGTAAATGAGGAGCGAAAACGAAAAAGGGGGCTTGGACTTCAATGAGTCCCGCTCTCTTCCTCTACTATGTGTTGAGGCTGTGGACGAGGATGAAGTTCCCTGGTTGGGTCCATAGTCTCCTTCGATGTCAAAAAGGGGGCTGGCACTAGGTTGCGCTTCAGGACCCCCTAACGTGAAGTTCTGAAGCAGGTTCTCATGGAGCCAGTTGAGGTTGGTGAGTTCTTCATCTTCAGTACCTCCAGTCCGATCCACACTAGTCGCAAGAGGACTGGAAGCGCACTCCGCCTCGGGCAATGTTCCAACTCCACAAACACCTCGGAGCCACGTCCGCTCCTCTTGCATACCCGGAATTTCCGTTTTCTTGTCTGGTGACATCCCAATAATTGGACCCATTAAATCAAAGAGGTCTGTAGAAAATAAGAGAAGACATGTCAAATAGGTAAAAAGAAGAAATGATGAAAACACTCTTTGCAACAATTTGGAATACTGGTCACAGAGAGGTGATGCCTTTGTTTACACAAAATTACTTTAAAGCCAAGAATACATTGGTCTTTCTTTAGGGTCATAACTGTACTTCCCAAGCCTGTGTCCCTCTCCTCCATGCCTTGCAAAGATGGAGAGCCTCTTAGCTCTCCATCTCTTGACTTTAGCCAAGGACTTTCAATGAGATCCTCTCAAGCAACTGAGCAGACTTAAGGCTCCACTCATTGATGCAATTTGACGCCCACCTCATCCAGCCAAGACCCGGGCGCTCGTTATGTGTAAATGAGCATGACTCCCGCCAATGACTGCTGAAATCAAATGACTGCCTCCACCTTACGCGGAACGCTCTTACAGGCTTAGCTACAAGATTATTGCCTAACAGAAGTGTATTGTTGATGAAGTCATCTTTTCTCCGACAACTATAGAATATGGTAAGTTTTACCAAGATAAATTGAATGAGTTAATGACACATTTAGGGCTGCAACTAACAATTATTGTTATAATCAAGTAATCGTTTAATTAATCGTCCGGTTAATAGGATGAATGTCACTTTCTTCAATTAACTTCACAATTTAATTTGAAGTTGTTTAGGCATGTTGTAAGTAACAATGAAGACAAAATGGATGACTATTTCCTTCAAAAATATCTTATTACAGCTTCCTGACTTAATTGTACTGTAGTCTACAACTGTACTGTTTTAAGTACAAAAAACTTGTTTAGGTAGTAAAAAATGTAAGAACAATTTCTCAGTACACAAATGAGACAAAATTCCTGTTCATTCAAATAAAAATAAAAAAAGTGCTGCTCACTGACATTTTTTTTTTTCTTGTGGGCAAAGCGCTGATATAAATTGTGTTAATGACTCGTTTATTTTCTTTAAAAAAAAAAAAAACTCACCAAAATTGAAAAAGGAGGATGTCGACTTTTATGAATCAGTTTTCTTTATCAAACAGTTGTTCCTAAATATATTCCAAATCCAATTTCAAAGCACATTCTGTTGTATGACAATTTGCAGTTTGAATGGGAGTTAGGGTTGAAAGGAGACTCTAAACCAGTCGTTCTTAACCTGAGTTCGATCGAATCCCAGGGCTCCAGTGAGTAAGTCTGGGTTCAATCGAATCCCAGGGCTCCAGTGAGTAAGTGTAAGGGGTTCAAGGCGAAGGTAAAAAAAACGCAGAGCCCTATTTTCGTACGCTGATTAAATCGAAGCAAAGTGGCTTTTTAGACCAAGTTTTGGACTGGTTTGCTCCCAATTTACAGGCTTAATCCATTTCTTTTAACTGCTAGTCCTCGATCTGATGGGAGGGGGAACTGGTTTGCTCAGTGGAAGGTTGACTCGCACTTGGTATGAGGGAATATAACAGAGGCTCTCGAATTTTGACCTGTTTATAAAACATGCTGTCAAGATGTGAATAATTTTGAACGGGAATTTGCTAAATTATTAGCTTGCTATCTTAGATATATAGGTTTTGAATATATTAAAAAAATTGCTTTAATATTATAGGGTTCGGTGAATCCACATGTGAAACTTGTGGGGTTCAGTACCTTTAGCACCACTGCTCTAAATTGTTATATGAATGGGTTTATGTGTGTGTTTTTTTATAAAAAGAAATGAGACAACTTTACTATCTAACAATAACTCAAGTGCTAATATGCTTCTCCAAAACACAATACAAATGGACAAATAAGACACTAATTAGCATAATCGCTAAATAGCTTAGCAGCGTCTCATCTATGATGGAAGCACACTGGATCTAACAACAAATATAGACTATCCACCTCTCAACACTTTGTAATATCATTGATTCAGCAGCAGCAGCAGCAGCAAACTCTCTCTCTTGCTCTAATCACTGGCGCGAGGTTCACGTTAAACACAAACAAGAACCTAAAGGGGACTGCTCCTAGCTGCCAGCAAAAATCGTTTATCAAATTAGTTGGCAACTTATTTATTAATCGATTTTAATTGATTAGTTGTTGCAGCCTTATTGTACATGCAAATACAGTCAAGTTATTTGAATAGTCCTTGACCATGAAGAAATTGCAAAGGCTTTCGCAGCTGTTAAAGATCGGCGACTTTCTCAGATCAGATTTAAGTCCTCCAGCAGGACAAGAAAAAAAAAAAAAAAAAAAAAAGCCTTACTGGTCCATGCTGAAAACTCCATTGTAACACTTGCAACTCTGTGATCACCTCATTTCACCCTGTTCAAAACCAGGAAAGATTTGGACTGATAATGAATTTTGCTTGCGCCCAATGTTAATATCAACATCTACTGTATTTTTGAATGCATTCCCCTGACAAATACAAGTAAGCGCATTGTACACTGTTGAGGCCAAATGTACAAAGAGATTACTCTTTGGCCCAGCTCACAACAAGCTTTAAGTCTTGGGTGTCACCATGACAACCATGTCGTCCTTTCAATTAAGAACAGAAATCTCACAAACGAGAGTAGGAAAATGAGTAGTTCATGTTTCGCTGTCTCACAGCGCCAGAAGAAATGCAGCGGCACCTGAAAGTGGACACCAGATGACATAGTGTGGTGATGCGTGATGCATTGAATGTGGACCAATATAGCTGGATGTAAACAGACATTTAATCCATCAGATAGGCGTATCTTTTCATTTCTGTGATAAAATAGGAATTGGGTCAGACTGAAGAGTGTTTGGCCAGAGAACGAGGGGAGAGAGGGAGTGTATGCACACACATGCATGCATACTCACAAATCAGTTTGTGAAAGTCAGCCAGTGAGAACAGGAGAGGAAGGAGCGGGGCATTAGTGCATTTACTAAATTACCACTTAACCCTGAATGAGAGTAGAGGAACATGTAGAAGCGAGCAATCCCAATTTGTGTTAGTTTGAATCATGGGTTATTCTGGCCTTAAGAGTATTTGCAGTGTTTTTGATACATATGCCATGGAGGATATGTATGGTTTCACCAGCATGGGATCGATTAAATATGTGCAAATTGCAGTTTACAGTTTGCGATGCATTAACCTGCATTATTCATACAGAGTGGTCGGTACTCTTCCACGGATGTTCTCGTTTAGTTTTGATGAGAATCCATCACTTACTGACATCATTTATTGTTTTTTGTTCCACTAAGCTGAAAATAATAATGGATTTTAAAAAACACACACGCACGCATTTCCGCTATTACAGTGGAACCTTGTGTAACTAATTTAATTGGTTCCGTGACGTGGTTAGCGACCCAAAACGTTTGCGAATAAAGGAATGCTTCCCATTTACATTCATGGAAAATCAATTAATCCATTCCAGTCTCATGACAAAGTAATAAACATCACTGTAATGTGAACAACAAGTACATCGCAAGTCAATTAACAATATGTGCCCATAAAATTTTAGGTCAGGGACCACTGTGCTCCAGTTAAAAAAGAAAAAACAGTCCAGGGCCCTGGCCAAGGGTCAATCACAACTTTCACAAAACTGAAATATAAAGATATAGTATGTGATACAACACGTATCGTGTTGTAGGCTGTGAAAACTGTGAGGACTATTTGTGTTTTAATAAAATCTGTAATCTGGAGTCCAAACAAGAAAATATATAATTATTGATGTGACAGGTTTCAGAAAAAAATCACATTTACTGTTTCAAAAAAACATTTATGACAACACATAGTTGAGTCTCTCAGCTGCATAATAAACACATCGGAATAAGTAAATGTCACATGTCACTATTTATCAACTGGATGTTATAAGGTTGGAGCCTGAGAACATACAGTGTGTGGGCATCCTAAAATATAGTGTAAAATGAATGAATTTTGACCTAAAAGGTTGATATTTCAGTTTGTTGATCAACAGTGATTCACTGATTCAGACTGCTTTTATAACCATGTCATGATTGTTTTACCCAAAACATTTCCCTGGAAGACATTGTCAACCACATAGTACAGGCATGGCATAAAAACTGTGACTGCCTTCTTATGCCTTTCCCAAGAGCCATTTTGCGTTCATCTGATTAAACACACACTACAGAAGACTATTGAAATCAGACAATGTGATATGCCTCCCTCCCTCCCAAAAAAACCCACACAAATTATTAATGAATCAATTAAAATATTTTGGGTTGAGAAAGTAGATTAAGAACACCACAAATTTCTCCCTCGGGGTAATAGAAATGACGTAGAGTAAAAGTAACGAGAGGTGTGCAAAATTTCCGATTCTTAAATTATTCGCGATTCGGCCGTGGAAGATTCGAGAACGATTCACAAACATCCAAATTCCGATTATTGAAATATGCCAAGTAAAGCGGAAGTACAACACACTCAGCGCGCCGCGCGGTCTTCGGGACGCAATGAGGAAGAACGGAGCGAGAGTAGCTAAACATCATGCTTCTCATTACCCGGCCCCTCGGGTAATGCCTATGCTCAACTCACGGCTCTAGCTCAACTCATGCCACGAGATAAAAAAACACAACAACATACCTGACTGCTGCCGAAAAGCTGCTACAAAGTACATCCACATAATGTTATGGTAGATATAATTTATATAGGACTAGATGCAAAATAGATTCGGTAGCGTTACAAGCACATCTACAAAAAGCTAGATGCGGGCGTTAGTAAACGGCTGCCATCTTAAAGCAGTACACTTCCCTGCAAGGCTGTTGTAGCGAACCTTCCAAGCAAACCTAATTAACTTTTTATCTAAAATACTCGGTGAATCGGTAAAATATTGACTTGAATCTATCTTTAAAATAGTTTTAAAACTTTCACATGTCGAAAGTAGACAAAAGGGAAATTATGGAATAACGGGAGCAATTTTAACAACTTTAATGGTTGATTCACAACAATAAATTAATTGAATGTAGTTTAAAGCTGCTGATAAAGAATGGGGACTGGAGTTTTTTTATTTACTGTTATTTTTGTATATTTGTTTACTGCGATATGTTAACTTGATACTGAAATAGTAGTTTGGTTTAGCCTGAGAGTATTTTTGAACAATTTTGGAACTAATGTACAAAACATTAAAAAAAAAAAAAAAAAAAAAAAAAAAAAAAGGAGGGGGGTGCATCAATAATCGTTTTATAATCGAATCGGAGCCTCTGAATCGCAATCGAATCGTTAGGTGCCCAAAGATTCCCAGCTCTAAAAGTAACCATTACTGTTTTCAAAATAAGATGCTATATAGTAGACATGTGCTGCTTACCGGTTTCAAGGTATACCGTGGTATGAAAATGTCACGATTTCAAAACCACAAAAATTTTCCGTAATACTGTCCCCTATGATACTAGCTAATTTTTGTGTCCCAAAAATGCAGAGAAATCCCTTGCTTGCAGCTGCAGGGCTCTCCCCCTCCAGTTGTTGCTCAGTGTCAGTGAGTCAGCTATGCTACACGATGGCTGGAGGAGGTGAAACACCTGGAAGTTTTCTTCAATGGGGGAAAAACAAGTCCATGGTATCGGAAAACTTCAGCTACAGAAAAGTTAGACGGCTGTGGCTTAGAGAAGGACCAACCAACATGTAAAACATGTTTGTGGAGGGCGGCAGCTGAGGAGGCAATACCTTCAATGTGATTTCGCATTCATACAAAAAAATGTTTGCCACCAGCTACGAGAGTTAACTCAAGCGTGTTTAGTGTGTCTGGTGGTGGTAAGCCATACTATAACGTAAGGTTGTTAACGAGGCAGATAGCGTGGCTAATTAGCATGAAAGATGGCTAACTAATAGTGAATGGGACGTACTACGTCATTGTTTGGACGCGCCTCCATGCTGGCAATATGATTCACTTCCGGGCCGGCAGAGTCAATGCGGATTGTAACGTGTGGTAGTGCTAAGCTAACTCTTTCGGTGTTTTAGAAAGAAAATATGGGTGCTTATTGTTGCGTTACCGGGTGCAACAGCGTCTCCTACGACAAAAAAAGGGGTTAGGAAAAATGGACTCACTTTTCACCGTTTTCCTGCATGGAGGACCAAATATCAGATCACGAAGGTACGACGGATGGCTGGATTGCAGCGGTTCGTCGGAAAAGCATTTATGATCATATTTCTGCTGGAATGAGAGTGTGTTCCTGTCATCTCTACTCTTGTAAGTTGAACGCTTTATCCACTTTTGGTTTCAATACGTTTTTGTTTTTTTACACCGTTGTGTAAATCTGCCTCGGTAGCAATGCTCGCCTACTACGACTCACCTACCTGTTGTGTTCCTAGGTAAACCTGCTGACAACACATCCCGATTGGTCACCATCTCTCTTCTTGGATCATTTGACAAAGAAAATTTGTTCAATGGAGTGGTTCCATTTGTCCTGTGTCGGACTCAAACAAGCCCCTGCAGCAGACGCCATCTGGGTCTGCCCTTCTCGTCGATGAACTGCGGGCTTTTAACTTGTGAAAATGCAAGAACTTTAATGCACATATTTATTCTGCCTGGCTATTTAACTATGGCCAGCGACGTTTTTTTTTTTTTTTTTTTTTTTTTTTTAAAACCACTTTGACAAAGACACGTTTCATTGTAATGTTGAATTTATATATTCTATTATTATTTTTAAATTATAATATTCTTATTTGCACTTATGTAGACTTTAGACTGTCAATTCAAATAGTGTTGGAAAAGTTGCAATACCTAAAATAGAAATGCAAGAACTGTAAAGTACATATTTATACACCTTTATTTACCTAAGGCCACTGGATGTTTTTTAACTGCTTTGAAAATTACAGGTTTTGTTGTGATCTTGTATTTATATTGTATATAGCTATTTATAATGTATTATGTATTATAATATTTGCTGCCCCCTGCCAGAGTGTGGGCCATTTTGTACTAAAAGGATTTTAAACTGTCAGTTCAAATACTGTGTTGGAGACTAGTACTTGCAATACTTAAAATGGAAATGCAAGAACTTTAAAGCACATATTTATCCTGTCTGGCAATTTACCCAAGGCCAGTAAATAGTGTTTTAAACTGCTTTGACAAAGACACGTTTATTGTGATCTTGTATTTATGTATTACTTATAATTATATAATATTTGCTGCCACCGTCAGAGGGTGGGCCTTGTTTGCACTAATTTAAAGATTTTAAACTGTCAATTCAAATATCGTATTGGAGAAATTGCATTACTTGAAATAAATCTATTGCAACTTATCAGTCCCAGTTCTTGTCTACAACATTGTCCAAAAATTGTCAATGCATATTCCAAATAGAATAACAAAAGTAAGTCACCTGACTTTGTAATTATTACACCTGTTTATTATGAAGACCTGAAGTAAACAACAAGCAGTTACAGTTTGTCAAGAAGTTGTTCAAGTCATGTTTTGGTATTCATATTTTATTAACTTTTCACAACAACACTTGGGATCGTGTTTGTAAGAGCAGAGCAAACTGAAGTTTCAGCGTGCACTCTTCGCCTTTCCAACCTCTCATAACGCTCCGATGTGGTGCGCTTGACCTCAGAATAACCCAAGAAGAGATATGGTGACCAATAGGGATGTGTTGTCAGCATTTCATATGCAGGTTTTCCTAGTAACACAACAGGTAGGTGAGGAGGAGGAGAAGGTTAGCATTGCTACCGAGGCAGATTTACACAACAGTAAAAAAAAAAAAAAAAAAAAAACGTATTTAAACCAAAACGGATAAATCGTTCAACTTACAAGAGTAGAGATGAGGGGAATACACTCTCATTCCAGCAGAAATATGATCAAGAGAAATGCTTTTCCAACGAACCGCTGCGCCCCAGCCATCCGTCGTGCCTTCGTGATCTGATATTTGGTCCTCCATGCAGGAAAACGGTGAAAAGTGAGTCCAGTTTTCCTCGCCCTTTTTTTAGTCGTAGGAGAAGCTGTTGCACCCGGTAACACAACAATAAGCACCCATATTTTCTTTCTAAAACACCGAAAGAGTTAGCTTAAGACTACCACACGTTACAATCCGCATTGACTCTGCCGGCCCGGAAGTGAATCATATTGCCAGCATGGAGGCGCGTCCAAACAATGACGTAGTACCTCCCATTCCCCATTTCCTTTCTAATATCAGCCTACATTTGTTTAAGTCTTCCACCATTGTGAACATCTGTTCAAAATAACATTTTCACAATACAGCCTGTGTTGTTGTTTTTTTTTTCCGCTTTGGTGACTGTGTTGAGAGAGCATGTGTATAATGTAGAGCTGAAACGAGTACTCGAGCAACTCGAGTAACTCGAGTTTAAAAACTGATCCGAGTAATTTTATCCACCTCGAGTAATCGTTTATTTTGACAGCTCTAAGCATCACGTTTTGCTCGGGCTACTTTTAATGCGGGACAACGCGCTGTCACGTGCGGAGAGGAAGAAGGAAAAAAAAAAAACTTACTGCAGCCGACAGCCGCCACAAACGACGCCGACGTTGCTAAATACTAGCCCGCACGATGCTACGTTGGTACAGGTAGCGTCTGATGCGTCTCATAGAGATCACATGTATGTTGAACTAGATTCGAATTGACAGACTCGGCCGCGTCTGGGCAGCGTTAGTAGACAGCCGCCATCTTAAAGCAATAGAGCGCTAAGCGCTAATAAATAAGATTAACGTTACTGTCGCTACTAGCTCACAAAACGTTAGCCCTGCGGAGGGCTAGGTTTCAAATAAATTATGACCACTGTGGCTAACGTAACTTACATACAGGCTTTAACATAACATAGCATTGTGGAGTGATGAGGGTGTAAAATAAAAACTTAATCATGCTAACTATCAATTTTAGCTCAGTAGTCATTTCTTGATAAAACAACCAAGTAGCACTGGTCCCTAATGTGCTCCAACACAGCCTGTATCATACATTTATTTCGAACACTGCAAAAACTCAAAATCCTATCAGGACTTACAGTTTAGACTAATTTAAAACTTAACTAGAACTTAAAAATGGCTTGACGCAAAGAGAAATTCAATTGAAACACGTGGGAAAAAAATCCTAACTTTTAAGTGATGTGTGTTATCAAGCGTAACGGCATTTTTAGGTAAGATATTTATATATTTTTTTGTTTTTTGTTTTTAATAAGATCTAAAAGTTTTTTGAGTGAAAGCAGTGAATAAGTCTTTTTTTTTAAATTCTAGTTACATCTGAGATGCAATTGTTGGCTGTTTTCAACTATATACATCGAAAATAAAGACATTGATTGACTGAAAATGGTTCAAGATTGGATGAAATGTCTTGTTTTCTCATGTATATTTATAATTGCTCTTCACCTAAAAATATATTTGTTTTATCCGATTACTCGATTAATCGATAGAATTTTCAGTCGATTACTCGATTACTAAAATATTCGATAGCTGCAGCCCTAGTATAATGTAATAATCATTTCTTCTAATAATAATAACGTTGAGCTGTGGCTGTGGGTTTAGGCTCACTTAAAGGACTGCATTTATTTTAATTTATTTATTAGTATATTTCAGTTATTTTTGTATTCATTTTAACTTAACGTTATGTTGCCATTGGCTAAGATGTTGTTTTGAAAAAAATCCTGTTCAATGGAAACGTTTTTTTTTTTTTTTTACCCAGACATCTCAAAATGACACACTTTAGAGCTTTAATTGCAATACTGTGATACCGTGATATTTTTGCTTAAGGTTATCATACCGCCAGAATCTCATCCAGGCACATGCTTACTATATGTCGTAAGGTGCAGCATCACTGCTAATTTCAAATGTGCATTATAATTTTTGTACTACCGAGATTGACGATTTCGATTTTGTAATCACTCTGCCCTACTCTGCACACGTTACAGTTTTGTCGCGTGGAGGGGGGAAAAAAGTGACCAAGTGGCCTTTTGTTAGAACGCTGATTAACCCTAAAGCAAAAGAAGGCTCCGCCACTTTCCAACTTAGTCCAAACCTCTCAGGTAAAAGAGCCTCCAACTACCTGAGAATGACATGTTCCACCCAGAAGACCGTTAATGGAACATGAACAGAAGGAAGGTGAATAGATGAGGAGGGGGGCTGCATTCAGCTGGTCAATTACCCCTGCATTTGTCAGAACTGCACTTCACTGTTATGAAAAACCTTCAGAGGAAGGTAAGAATCCAAACGTGAATGGGACACTACAATGTAAAGAGCAGAGTCAATGAGATGGGCCTGCCTGCTAACTCCAGCTCACCGTTGAAAATACACCAAAGCTGGAATGGTGCTGACCTGATGGCTCATCTGCAAGTTAAAATAGCCCCGCACGGCATGAGCCGCATCATATTCATGTGCAAACAGACAGGGACAAACAGCAGGTGCCAAGGCAATTTTTCCCCTTTCAAACTGCTCCTTTATCCTGTTAAGCACTTAGCCTTTTCAAAAATGACACAAAGGCACAAAGATAGCTGTAAGTGGCAGATCAAGCCATTGATGTGTCACATAGGTAAAGTGGAATGTAAAGGGGAGACCATGGCTGTGTCAGCAAAGATCTCAGGCAGCGGATCTGACTTTTAGGAATCGGTTGCAATGGCAGCCTGTGTGGTGAGGGAAGCAATTGCGCTCATGTCTGCGCATGAAGAGAGCTGATGTGGGGAGATCAATACAGGCGGAAACTGCTTAGGCCAGCAGTCTAGTGCTGTTCCCTGTAAAACCTGTCTGACAAAGAGAAGCGGAAAAGACAGTTGCCAACCTGGATGACATGGGGCTATGACTAAGGTGCCATGAGGGCATTTGTGACTTTAGGTCCTCATTATTTACAACATAGGATTATGAGGAAATACATAATTTCAGACAAAAGGCTTGAGTTCATATTTTGTTACACCGCACCCTGCTCCCAACCACTAACTAAACCAGTCAACACAAACCAGTTACACCTCTTGGTACACAAAGGTGTGTCGACAAACCCCAATGGCTGTTCTTTGAAACTCTCTGTGATGTTTCTGGCTTCCTTGCAAATCAAAACTTAAATATTCAAAAATTTAAATGGACATGATTACGTTGGTATGACGTATGAGAGTGACGCGACTTGAAATGCATTTTATTAGGTATATTATCCTATGCAAAACTACTAAATGCATTACAGGGTTACAGACTACCTTTTTTTCCTCTCAGTAGTTTCCTCAGGCCTGGATAATTTTATTATCGAAATCTAAGATCGGAAATTTTTTTAGATCGATCAGAGTGATCAGTCCTGTCATATTTAAACAACCCATAGACTTCACTATAAGTTGACGAGACACCTCCTACAGACATTCCCGTAGGGGCCTGGGCCAGGTAGAGCATCAAAGCAAGCTTTCACTGCGATAAATTCAAACACACCCTGTTCCAACGCCAGATTTAGGTGGAAACAGGACCAAAGTTTTAGTGCGTACAAGCAGGTAGGAGTGTTTCAAGAGTGATTTGGTCGAAGATTAAAGGTAATTATTATGAAAAAAATTAGCGTTTGAAATATTTATGCAAAATGAATGATAACTGCCCGTTTTTTTGCTTTCAACCAAGAATCTAGACTGTTTTATGTTCATATCTATAGAAATTCAGAGATTTACGCATTTATTTACAATAATTTTCAACTTAAAAAGCTCTTTGTTTTGCGATGGGGCCATGTTGAATTTGGTATCCAAACACAATAGCGTAATTACACATTCAAATAATCAGGTAATTTTCGGCCAATTGTCCGTTTTTGGGGGCAAAACTGAGCAATTTAGACATTTCTGCGTCCTTAACAAAAAATCTCGGCTTTTACTTATATTTTTTATGTAACATTTCAACTGAAAACCGACGAGGGCCGAATAGCCTGCAAGATGTGCTGACGGATTGGAATTCAACTTAAATAAATTGTGGTTGTATATAGAAACATACAAATTTTGCTTTTGTTGAGTAGAATTAAGATTCTGGATGCTTTCCTCAAGTATTACGTTTCTGATGTGAAAATTGAGTGATTTATTAGCTGTTGAAAACATATGTCAAAATTGCATTAATTAAAAAAAAAATTTAAAAATCACTATTTCGAGCATAAGTTTATATGA
Organism: Corythoichthys intestinalis; assembly: GCF_030265065.1. Taxonomy (NCBI): domain Eukaryota; kingdom Metazoa; phylum Chordata; class Actinopteri; order Syngnathiformes; family Syngnathidae; genus Corythoichthys; species Corythoichthys intestinalis. The sequence continues at coordinate 14,253,622 of NC_080404.1, forward strand.
TATGTTAAATATTGCTTTTGATCCTGAAAATATTGGTGACAGGAAGGAATTCAATTGGAAAAACTTAATTCGATACTTCATCACACCCAAAATTAAAAGTAAACAAACAAGTAGCCAACAATCTTGCTGGAGACGATGCAATGACTTGAATCCAGACCATACACATATATTTTGGACATGCATTAATATTCAATCATTCTGGGAGAAGGTTCACTCAGCTCTCTGTGATATGTTGGGATACACAATTCCCAAATCCTGTCAGGTATTATATCTGGGACTTTTAGAGGATGTAATACATAAAGAGGACCAGTATATTGTGAAAATTCTCCTTGTGGCTGCAAAAAAGGCCATAACAAAGAACTGGTTAAGAACTGAATCTCCAACACATGAACAATGGCTGCTAATAGTGGATGAAATACTCGACATGGAACGGCTAACATATAGGCTAAAGATAAAAGAATATTTGTTTTGGAAAAACTGGGGGAAGTGGCTGACTTACAGGGAAAAAGGGGTATAATATGGATCTCTGGCTCATCATGATAGAGGAGAACACAGGCCCGTTGGGTGCTCATTAGTTATATTTTTCTTTATGTTTGGTGTTGGTGATATTCGGTGGTGGGGAATGTTGTGTTTGTGTTTTGTGTGAAAAATTAGAAATGAATTTTAAAAAATTGTAAAAAAAAAAAAAAAAAAAGAAAATATTGGTGACTGACTGCATTTTGTGATTTTTGTGCATTTAGTGTAAAATCTGAAAAATTTAAAACCATTTAAATATAATTAATCAGGATTTTATTCGGGAATGACTTTGAATTTTTTGATGCTGCTGCTCATGGGGAATCATATATGCCTAAGGGAGGTACCCGTTTTGGTTTTAGGTTGCTAGCAGCTTTGGTTTTGAAAATATTTGAAATAAGTCTTTGAAAATAGGCCCCCTACAGAGCGGCCCGTTTCCAATCAACTTATAGTGGCGTCTGTGATCAACTATACTGTATATGCAGATGCAACAACTTTCAACAGCTCATTTCTGGCATCTTCGCTAACAACTGAAGTGTGGAGCAAAAGTTTGCCATTGACAAAAAAATATTCTAGAAAAAAAAAATATCAGCAAACTTACAGGTTTTATCAGTGTGAGTAGGTGAAAAACATCTACTTGCACTGTGTCAGGTTTTAGGGGCAAAAAGAGTTTATAAATTAGGGGGAAAAAAAAAAACTCAAACATAAAACTTTGAAGTTGCTTTGACTTACAGTATTTCTTTTTTGTTTTTGAGGTGGGGGGGGGGGGGCGCTCTCATCTGTCATTTTTTTTAGCGCCGGGTATTCGTCTAAAATTTACAAACAGACAACCCAGAGGGAAGGAAACACCCACTGCCTATGAAGGAAGTCCTAAGTCAGAGAGCATTCAGTTGGGCCAGCGCTAAACCAAAACAGTGAACTATTGCAAAAGGAGGCCAAACATTTATACCCTGCTAGCAAACACCCAAGCCTGTTAATGACACACGGGCAAATAAAAGTAATAAAAGAAAGACTAAGTTGTTTGGCACAGACATGTACTTTATTGTTTCAAACTGCACTTGGACCCTAATCAGAGGTTAGTTTTCCAAAGTACAAACCCGCCTCCCAGCAAACACTGAAACCTTATCTCAAGGGTCATGTGCCCGTCTTGTCTAGAAACCCTCCTCCCACCATGACCTCATATACTTTGAAATACCATAAACAAGCAAGACTATACTGTTTGCTTTCTGCCAGTTGACAGTTAAAGTGCTTATCCTGAAAGAAATTTGTTTTTAACAGGTTTGCTGTTTTATGTTTACAACATGTTTGCATTTTGAGAGTTTAAAGAACAAACAAAAAACACTACACGACGTAAAGCACTACAAACTTTGTTGACCGTGCACAAACAAAACACTTTTTTCTGCACAATTTTACTGAAATATCAACTGAAAAACAATTGGTAATGTCTACCTAGTACAGTAAGTCGTCGGGTTGCGACCTACGACGTTTTGACTTTACGACGCCTGCACCTCGACCACTATTTAGTCCCCAGCATCTATGTTTTAGCTTAGCTAGTGTATAGTGCTGGTCTGTCTTGGTGCGCCAGCCAGGAGGATCTTTGCCTAGAAGCTGGGTCTTCTAGCTATGCTGGTCCAGCCAAAAGAAAAGCAATTACCATGGAAACTAGAAAATGCAATTTCTGGAGAAATTGCAATGGTAGCTTTACTTTCGAAGGCCAACCTCTTGGGGTCACGTCCTGCTCATTTCAGGTTACTTCCTGTTGATTTGGGGACATTTCAGGGTCTCCTTCTGTTAATAACAGATCACTTCCTGTTTATATGGGGACATTTCAGGGTCCCTTCCTGTTGATATTTTGGCGTACATGGCCGTCAATAGCATCGTTTTACATATGCTTCAATGGAATAGAAGTACATTAGCATCAATAGAATCGAGGTGCATCGCCGTCAATGGCATGGAAGCGCATAGCTGTCAATGGCATCGACTTACTTGGGCGCCAGTTGAATGTCATTGGGCTGTAATGGTAAGTTTTTTGGTCAAAAATCTCAACCACCCATGTTTTTCTGCCATTCAAAATGAATGGGAAATTTAGGCAATTAAAAAGGAATGAACGACGAACATGGCAATGGCATCCCATTACAAACAAATGGAAAAGTTTTGGGTGAATTTGGGGGGAACCGTAGGTTTTTGGCAAATTCTGTGTGCAACTTTTTTGCCCCTTACCTTCCTGAAATTTTTGACGGATGCTTTATCTGTGTTGGATGGTTGCTTTTGCATTACATGCAAAGCTACCATCAACAAAGCTTAACATCATAAAATGATCAAAGAAAGGAAAGACCAACGAACACTGGTTAATTTATGCTGCTTTCAGGCCAAAGTAAAACCGTCGCATGAAATCGCCTCACTCACGCAAAACAGGTTTTGTGTTCATAGTTGAAGTTCGAAAAACCAAACAGCTTAGGGTTCATCTAACGTAAAAATAAGGACAGTAATGTAATAAATCGCTTTCCTGTTCTGTAACCCAAAATCAACAGGAAGTGGCCCACAAAATGCCCTAAAACCATCAGGAAATGAATGAAAATACACAGGTAATGACCTGAAATGTCCCAAAATTACCTTGTTGCCTGGCATTGGCTGCCACTGGTGGCCATAGAAGTGGGAGGGGCCTGTTTGAAGTGGAAGGGTTTCATTTGCTGCCACCCTCCCAGTTCAAACGGATTAGACATCTACTGGAGATAAACTTACAGCAGAAAGATGAAGATAGCTTGTTTTTCTATGTATTAGTTGTTTTGCAGAGTATCCTAGAATGATTTCCTAACCAATGCATCAATAATCGTTGTATCGCCATACAGTGAGATCATCGTTACCGTGAGCTTTGTATCGCAATTCTTATCGTGAGCAACTAAGAGGTTCCCACCCCTAAAAAAAAACCATTGAAAACTCCATCCACCTCTCAGCAGTAATGGAAAGTACAGCATCTTGTATTTTCATTTTGATATATTTTAGCTTCCTATACGAAGTATTTTGACGTAAAATTTGACTTTTAACGGTGAAATCCGGCTTGCATGGAGGACTCCCTATATAGTGAAAACAATAATTGGAGGCAGAAGTAAATTGTAGCATCTTGTCTTGAATTCCATTTACTGCTGTCATTACCATTTACAAAAGAACTCAAATCAATTACTCTTATGAATGCATATTCATTTCATTATTTAGGCATATTATATTTTAAGATTTTTTTGATTAGTCATTGATGATAGTGTAACAATTTTAGTTTTTCATAAAACCTAGTTCATCCCCAACAGTGTAAGACACGCACACTACTTGCACAAAAGTTGTCAGATCCTGTATGTGTAGTGTCGCAGTGCTGTCAATTAAATAAACCCTGTTAATTATGCTAGGGGTGATGAAACAAAGACCCATTGTGCTTCCTCTTTCCCCATCTACTCAATCAAGGAAACGGTCACTTCAGTGCTGTCAGTGAGGCGTGTCCTAATCAGCGGCATCTTGTGTCCACCAGTTAGAAAAAGAGGAGGATGAGGCGCTACTGATCAGACGTTCGATGTGCATAGCTATTCTGCTATATGCAGAGCGTCATGTTACCAAACCGGAAAACAAGTTGCCAAACTTCCTCTATACGCTATGCTAATAAGATCATTAGAAGTTGATGACACGGTGGTTTTAGCCAAATTTGCAGAAATGTTGTTTTCTTTATGGTTTGAGTTTTTGGACAAAAGGTAAATTGCATTTGTTTATTCATGCAAATATGATATGCGAAAAAACCAGGAAGGAAACCTTTAGATCGGGTATTATCATCTTTGCTGGCTCTATGGAGAACTTATGACCTCCCTCCAGGCGGTCTAAAAAACCTAGTGTGTTTTATCAACAGCAACAACAACCCAGCCACAGACTCTGTTATTGTGACATGGATCAGAATGACTGCAAGGAACTGAACTGAAACCTGCACTATTGACGGACTTCAGAAACTGAAGTGCAACTAGTTGTCGACCATACAACCCAGCGATTACACAAGCCTTGTGGATTAGGGAACCTGAGTCTAGATTGTCAGTGGGGAGAACATGATGTGATTTGTGTGCTATGGTATTTTTTGTATACCACACTACATGGGCAGTATGAAAGTACTTTTCAAATTGTCATATAGGGGTCATGTTGGAAATGTAGGAAGAAATGAAGTTCAGAAGTTCCACTGTACTTAGTAAAAACGACTGCCAACTGTCGAAATGTTCTTGGGCAAAGAGCTAATGTAAAATGCTTTGAGCATGGTAAAAACATGTGCCGTACTTTTTTGAATATAAGTCGCAGATTTTTTATTAGTTTGGCTGAAGTTGCAACTTATACTCAGGAGCGACTTAAGCGTGAAATTATTAACACATTATTACATCATTTCACATGTTATTTTGGCGTTTTGGAGTGACACTGATGGTTTGGTAAACTTGTTAGCATGTTCTTTATGCTATAGTTATCTGAATAACTCTTAATACCTATGTTACGTTAACAAACCGGCCACGTTCGCATTTCGTTGTTCATGCAACATGTAACATTATCATACTGTACACTTATTCAGCATGTTGTTCTTTATTGTATTTTTATTTTAAATTGCCTTTCAAGATGACATATCTGTTCTATGTGTTGGATTTTATCAAGTAAATTCCCCCCAAAAAATGCGACTTATACTCCGGTGCGACTTCTATATGTTTTTTTTCCCTCTTCGTTGGGCATTTTATGGCTGGTGCGACTTATACTCAGGTGCGACCTATAGACCCTACCCACCGACGTCACAAAATCACGTGATCGCTGTATTGTTCCGCCCCCTTGTCCGTCATTTTGTGTCTGTATTATCAATGGTCTCAATTGATCGAGCAATTTATAATGCATTTCATGGAAGACCCGGTGCTTTCGGATGCCGTAAACTCACTTGATGCGTTGCATAAAAGGCGTTATGTGGAAAAGCTTTAGTTTATCCATTCGCCAGATCCATATTTGATGCCTAAATCGATGTTTTTCGACCCGCTGTGTTCGCCGTATTTGCCTGACATCTGCTAGCTACCCTGATTTACACTGATCTTGTCCACACAAAATCAGCCTATTCTCACGAAAGTTTGAAAAACTTTAAGAGCTTGGAGGCTGATAAATACTTCGTTGCTGGTTGGGTGAAACAGGTCCTCGTCCACGAAAATTCGGCAGGAATCTATCTTGTGCTTGGAAAGGTGAGTTACGAAATTTTCAATTCAAAATCTTTTGTTCTTGCTAACATCCACTGTCGAGTCTAATGTATTTCATGTCATTTGTCAATGGAGCTAGGGCTTTTAATGTTTATATGGTTTAGCGATAGCACTCTCACTACATACATACGTGTATGTTGTCGGCGATTAGCCTAGCAATGATCTTAATTGTGGTTGTCAGCCCAAAACCCTCTAAATATATATTAAATGCATCTTACCAGATATAAAATGACTACTACTTAATCTGTGGTAATCATTTGGAGCCCAGTTTTCTCGTCGAATTGCAGCAGCCCATCTCGCTCTCTCCTCTCCGGGTCTCTCGGAATCCGGTAGAACTTCAAGTCTCTCTGTCTATCTTCTCTGTTATTGCAACCGACCGCCACACACGCCTTCACCATTTTGATTATTAATGTTAACGAGCAGAAAAACACGCCGTAAATAGGAGGAATGTACGTAGCCGTAACAGGTAAACACGATGTGTTGACGGACAATTGGGCGGCACCAGTCAGGAGGGCAGAGTTGTGACGTCACGTGGGTAGGGTCTATATATGTTTTTTTTTCCTCATCGTTGGGCATTTTATGGCTGGTGCGACCTATACTCAGGTGCGACTTATAGTCCGAAAAATACGGGATCAAGGGTGTCCAAACTATTCTACATAAGTTCACGGTGGGTGCAGGATTTCATTCCAACAAAACAAGATTACACCTTTTCACCAATCTGGTGTATTAAAAGTGTAATCAGTTGATTGCGGTCATGTGCTGCTTGTTTTGGCAGAAACCTCATTGGATAAACTGCCTGCGGTTGATCAGTAGAAACAAAAAACATGACCCAAAACGACCCTTGAGGACTAGTTTAGAGACCCCTGATATAGATGAATGCACTATACAGGTACTCTTTATTTCGGGAGTGGGGGAACTTTTCCACAAAGGGTTGAAGTGGGTGCAGGTTTTTGTTCCAACCCATCAAGAGGACACATTGTCAAATCTGGTGTTTTACAAATGCAATCACTTTATTTAAGTCAGGCGCTTCTCGTTTCTGCAGAAACCTCATTGGTTGAACTGTCTGTGCTGGATCAATTGGAACAAAGTCCAGGACTAACTGCAGCCCTTGAGGACCTGTTTGCCCACCCCAATTCTATTTACTTACAGAGACACTTTTTTCCCCCAAAAACCCTAAATACATACTGTAGTATACTGTATCTCAAAGATGTAAGGAATTCACTAACTCATTTTAAACCCAGAATGGAATAAATGTTTTCAACTTTAAGTAGTCAAATCCATGTCACTTTTTTGTGCATTCAATAAAGTACATTTTAAAAACTAGAACAGTGATGGCTCTATTGATGCATTTCATCAGAGGGCCTGGCTCTATACGCTGAGTTAGGCAATTAGAATGAGAGGTATCTGCCCTTGCAACAAATCTAAACCCAAGTCAGTCACACGCCTGCAAAGCACATGGTGGATTTTTGAGGACGCAACTTTCCATTTACTTTGGGTCAGAGTACACAATACTGTGTGATAAGACTGATTACATGGCCTTACCACCATTTTGAACTGCAGTTCCTGTGCAATTTTAGCCTGAATAAGAACAACAAACACAGAATTTAGAATTAGTATTTACTTCCTTAATTTCGATATTTGATCTATTGATAATGGTGTGTTAATTGGCCCAAAAAATAGATCATACCTACAGTTTGTACTGTACATAATGAAAATGGGAGTAAGGATGGTCACATTTCTTCACTGTTATAGCGCACATCCCCTTAGGGGCTTCTGCATCATTAATAGAGGGGAATGGAACAACTACTTGGAAGAGTGAAACCAATAAGTATTAAAAGTTGGAAAAATGATGTGTGGTTTTTCCACAAGTGTTCCTGAGGAAATGTGTTTGTCGTTACGACACAGTTGACTCCAGTGTTCAGTTAAATATGAGTAAAAAAATATTCCCAACATTGGGTGCTCTGTGACCGCAAAGTCTAAATACAAATACACAAAAGCCCAATACATAACGCAACTGTCCATAATCCAATCCAATTCAGCTCAAAACCATTAGTCTGGACTTTACCCTAATCTAATGAACTGCTTTCAGCAAGTAGGCCCTTATACCCCAGTTTGTGCCAATAAGCCACACTGCTAGTAAACTGACTCCGTTTGGGTCCTCTATTTTGGTCAAGTTTCAAATATTTAATTAACTTTTTGGTTGAATAACTGCTCATGAAATCATGACAGCCAATTTAACTTTTTCAGCCTGTGCCATTTAATTTTCAAATACTTTCTAACAACATTGTCATTATGTCCGCTCAGCCTAAAATGTACTGACCATAGACAGACAGCATTGTTCAATGAATTGGAGGAGTCAAGGCAGCTAACATGTCTGCTGTCTGGCAACTAAAATATCAGTTGTGTACTTGTTATAGGCATATGACTAAGTAGACAGTAATATGTAGAGAAAGCACATGAGAGAATTTTCAGTTGTAACATTACTGAAATGAATTTACAATTAGGGTTGGTTGGGCATCGAGCATCAATGGTTATAACGGTTATATCACTCCGATGCTCCTGGAATCGTTCAAATTTTAAAATTTCGATTCCATGTTTCGATGCCCCGACTGCCGAGCGGAAAAACTTGCTCAAGGTCAAAGACTTATATTTATATGCAAGTTAAAATTAAACCTGTGAGAAGTTCATATAATTAAAAAAAAAACACATCGAAAAGTTAAGACTAATATAAACCATGCAATTTTTTTTTACCCTGCCTCTTAAAAGAATCGGAATCGAGAATCGTTCGGAATCGAAACGTGGAACCGTAATTGGAATCGTTCAATTTCAAACGATGCCCATTGCCCAACCCTATTTACGATCCCTCTTCAGGTTATAAAAAGCAGTCATTTATTAGTACTAATCACAAAAAGTATGAAAATGAAAACAGAAATGAAGATTTTTTTTTAAATTTGGAACTTCTGTTCTTTAGTGCAAACTGTCCTAGAATAATAAACAACTTCATACATCTACAATGTCATGTTAGTCATCACCTGAGACCATTTTTGTTGCGGTGCCAAACTGCCAACACCTTAAATATGTGCTCTGTCCATTGATGAATTGATTACATTTATGGTAAGGATGTAAAGCTCCAACGATAAATTACCTTAATTTAACAGTTTTGCTTGCTCCCAAGAAATTACACTAAAAATTGGGTGCACTAAACCCTTCATTTAAGCTTTTCATTTTTTAAAAGCAGGTTCCTATTACGTTAAGTCATAAAATCTCATTTCACATTTGAGTAACTGTCCATAAAGTGCAAGACATTATCGTGTAAAATTTTAATGTACACTTTTCAAGCCTACCATCTTTGATGGCATGGCAACTTTTTACAGGTTTGCATTTCTGTATTGTCTTATAAGAAAAAAATTAAGAAATTAAGCAATACAAGTTTTGAAAGTTTACCAAGAGTAAACAATTAGAGAACATCAGAGCGCAGTCAACACTAAGGGAGTCCCAAAAAATCGATTATTAGTTGCATCACGATTCGACACGCGACGATTCGATTACGATTCATAAATGTTCAAAAACGATGATTTTCCCTAATAACTTTATGACAGCCGCTCGTAGCAGAACGAAATTCAAAACACGTCTGCTCCCCAGACACCTTTAACGGACGCACTCACAACGTTATGATGGATGCTGCTGGGTTACTGAGCGAGAGATTTACTCCTTTTCAAAAGAGTGGAAAATAAATTTGTGTATGAGACAGGCAGGAACCCGGCGGTTGCGCTTCTGTGCGCAAGTTATGTTTTAGAGCGCGAGGGGAAGAGAGAGAGTTCGGTGCTCCTTGTCTTTCAGTTGTCCAGCAGTGGTTTCAAGTCATGTCAATTGAAAAATGTCCTGAATGTGTTACTAAGACCTGTGCGCGTCTATAAGAGGTGAGTATACGAACCCTCTTCTACTGTTTAGCCTTTATTGTTGTTGTTTTTGAGATGTTAACAGTTAGCGCCGAGCGCCAAGCTAATTCGCTAATGTGTATTTCATATGCAGAACGTGTAAAACCATGATTAAGTTAAGCAATAACACTACAAACATGGCGAAATACTACAGAAATCTGTGAAAACAAAGTATATTGGTTAAAAGAAGTCTAATTTCTAAAGCAGTGGTTCTTGACCTAGGTTCGATCGAACCCCAGGGGTTCGATAAGTCAGTCTAAGGGGTTCGGTTAAGGTTCAGACAGGCAGGGCCCTATTTTTGGACGCTGACTAAATCCAGGCATAGTGTAGTTTTAAAGCAGGTTTTGGATTGGTTATTCCCCAATTTACAGGCTTTATTCCAATTCTTTCAACTTCTAGTCCTCTATCTGATGGGAGGAGAAACTGGTTTGCTCAGTGGAAGGTTGACTCTCACTTGGTATGAGGAAGTACAATAGACCTACGGGTAGCGTACACTGCATTGACATAAAAAACATTTGCATCCTATTTTACGCCATGAGAATAGTATGTTCGGCAAGGATAAGATGATATGAAAATGTCGACAGGAAAAAAAAAAATGCAAACTGAAATCAATCGAGGTAATTTACTTTTCCAATGTGAAAAGCAAATCAAAAGGCAGAATTATTTGTTGTAAATTAATACTGTTTATTGGATTTTTGAGAAAATTAATGTTTTTTAACATCGACCTTGTGTACAAATTTGGCCATCATTTTGTGCAGGGTGTTTAATTAAATTTGATATCTGAGATGCAAACATGACAAAAACTGCACGGTCAAGGTTAATGCAACCAAGCAGGTTTAATGTTGAACAATATAAGATATATTTGTCCAAATATGAATGAAAAATTCTAAGATATGCGCATTGGGCCAGTCTTGGTTTAGTGTTTTGATGATGCTGCAGGAACAAAGATAAAAACATATGCAGTCTAAATGGGAAGAAATTTGAATGGAAATAAACTTAGGTTTTAGCTTGCTAGCTTAGATATATTGATTTTGAATGAAAAAAAGTTCGAATTCCAAAGGGTTTGGTTATTGCGCGTGTGAAACTCATGGGGTTTGGTACCTTTAGCAAGGTTAAGAACCACTGTTCTAAAGACACTTTGTTTCCAGAAAACGTGGAATTCATTCCACCTGTGTAAATTTTATTGTATTGTTGAGCAAAATAAGTACTGCCTTTAAAATTGTTAATGTTTTTGCACTTTCATGTAAAAAAAAAGAAAAAAAAAACTGTTTAAGGGCAGCTTTTTGTTGTATGGACATGTTTCCACCGTTCCTGTTGAATCGTTAGGACATTTTAAATAAATAATGGAAATTAATTTATTTGGCTACTTTATTAATTAGTAATGTACGATGCATCAATAATCCTGATAACTGTGATCTTCGTTCAACAATCAAATCATAGCCCCCTGAATCGTAATCGAATCGAATCAAATCGCGGGGCGCCTAAGATGGCATAGTCAACACCTGGGGGAAAAAACTGTTTACGGGACTAGATTTTATTTAGATTTCTATTTAAGTATGTTGAACACATTGTAACTTAAAGCACTACAAAAGAATGAATTTAAATTTACACAACATGTTACTACAGGGCTTCACCAGTGATGCCTACTACAATATTATACCAGATTAGACACATACCAGATCAAACCAGCCTCAATGCTTTATTTATTTTTATAATATACCTGTTGTCGCTATTTTGCATCCTACATAAAATTATATTCATTTTATAATTATTATTTCTTTCTTCGGTTTTATTATTTATTATTTTACCACATATTTTAATTAAGTTTCTCAACTTTATTTAGCATCTACTTGAAAGCAAAAACAGAAGATTCTTAAATCTTTCTTTTTTTTTTTTTTATCTTGGCGTCAAGAGGTAAAAGCTACTTAACATGAGGAAAAACAACATTGCAGGGTCCTATTTATAGGAATGAATGTCAGTAAAGTTAGCAGGCTCTTGGCTATTCTGGGTAGCAAGAGGACTGACCCCGCATATGCCTATGTACATATAGAGGTGGAATACATGCTAAGGACTACAAACAACAATGAAGACAACAGATGGTTGTGGCCATAGAAACGTTGGCTATAAAGAAATGGCAGATCCCCTTTTGCCTTTGATTTTATTTCAAGTAAATCAGCGCTGAATGGAACACTGCAACCTTCTTTCTCCAAACACACAAAACACCCATACAGTGTCAAGAGGTAATGTATGATGCTATGATGCTAAGTGGACTAATTTGTAACTGTAACATTTGGTGTCATTCTTGCCAAATAAAAAAATTGTTAACACTGAGACATGTTTTTTTTTTTTTTTTTTTAACAGAACACTCCATATATGGAATAATCTTGTGATATTCGATTACATCACACACTCGGCTAATGCAGCCATGCAATGTTTGATTTGTTTCATGTGCATGTTACACACAATATACTAAATTAAACAGTGGCGAGTTTAATGAAAGTAGCGAAGATTAAGCCATCCAATAAAACGAAATATAGTTACTGTTGTTGTCTTAATGTTTGATAAACGGACAAACGGGGACATGAATCACCACACAGTCACACACAACGTGGAATATGAAGTTACACGCAATGACGTGGACTATTGCACAATACTTCCCGACAAACCGGACTCGATACCCAGTTACTTATTACCGCTTAACAACCATTCGGGTAGTTTTAACAGAACTCAATGCGTTACGTTACATGCCTTAGCTCACCCAGTACAGGAACGAAGCAAAGTAGCCTTAGCAGCCGCTCGGTAGGTCAGTGAGGGTAAATCCAACGCTAGCTTTAGCATTGCACAACTTTACGCGCTCTCTTGATTGAATGCCGATAAACGTGACATGGCTAAGGATAAACAGCAGTATGTGCTTGGAATAAATGCCCTGCGACTTGAATATTGAAGCATGAAAAGCAGAGGGGAAGTAACGTGAGCTAGCTGCCACATGCTTTCGCTTATTCTGCCATGCTGGCCGCTCTTGAGCAAAGTCACTTGACCACGTTTACTTTTAGCTTGTTCCGAAACACACGCCTCGCAAACATGACCCGAGCACACACGGATCTCAAACAAAAGCGAGAAAAGGGGTAGAGGGTTATAATACTCACAATCATGTACGACGTGTCTTGGTGCGGTGTGTTTAAAGACACGACAGGACGCAGTTTATTCGGATGTCTGCCTCGCACAATGTCAGAGATCAGATCAGCAGCTGCTTCCTCCATGCAGGCAGCGCGCGGATCACACAGCGCACGGCAACGCTACCAAACCCCTAGCCGTCGTCATGGCAACACAGCCGCTCCAGCCAATCACAGCCCCTCCCCTCCTATCTCCCCTGGCAACTGCCGCAGCGAAGGGGCTCCACGAGCGCACACGCTATCCTATTTTGCATCGCCAAACGAGCTTTCACTTTTTGGTTATTTCCCTCTCACAAAGCAAAATAGGCTTTAACATTTTTAAATTCTATCGTTATTAATACTTCCCCATGACAGTGACGTAGGCGGCGATATGATTGTTGGAGGCCTTATAAATTGAATGTTGTTTAGGCAACACGAAACACCTCGGGCAGGAGAGGATGAGTCACCACACCCTCCACAGTGGACCCTCAACAGGGCCCCACCTAAAGTAAACCGTGATACTCAGGAGCTAACCAGACTTGCACATACACACACTGATCACATGCTTAAAATTAAAAAGACAAAAATCAATAACAAAATATATGTGAGTAACATTCTTGTAAATGCTCATCTAAAATTTAGGGTTGTTTAGCTAGATCTTATTTTAAGTGTCATTTATTAAATGTATTTGTAATTCAAGTTAAACTGATATTGTGCTGTATAATTCAGTGATTCTCAATAGGTGAGTCAAAACATAAAAGTTTATTGAGAACCCATTATGGGAGGGTGGCGAGTCCAAATGAATGCATATTTTATGTGCATCCCTTGATGTATTCATATTTTGCCTTCAAACAATTTTGACTGGCACACAGCTTGATTTCGTTGTTTTTATGCACGCAGTTTTCGGCCCTCCTCAATTTGTACTTAACTCTTTAGTAATAAAATATTTTAGTGCATCACCCTATTTTGTTAATTGGATTTTAAAATGGTCTTTCTTCTTTTTCATACAAACCTTATCATGGTCCTCCATTAACTATCGTAAAATACTTCTAACTTGACTTTGACAATTTTCACCACAATTTCATCTATTTGTGTTGATAATAACTAATACATGTTTCTACCTGCACACAAAATCCAAGTTAAATTTCCAAATAACGTTAAACCAGAATATTTTAATTTTAGCCAAACGTGGCAGAAAAGCACAGCTTTTTTTTGTTGTTGTTATCTTCCCATGGCTATCTGTGGAGTGCAGCTTTACTGTCTGAAAGCGACTTCACACCAAACTGTAACGTTCACATACTGGTGATACCCTGCTCAACCTATTTCAAAAGCGCACATAAGTACCTCTCTGTGGTCTGATCTAATAGGTTCCCTGTGTGCCTTCATTGTGCATAAGCCCACATACATGTCAAGCAGTCGTCGCGTACGCACTGTTGATGTGACTGTTGATCTTTTGTTGATGCTCTCATTGCTCTTGTTTTAACTTGACAAACAGGTTCTGTGGCAGTTGTAGCATGCATGTCATGGAAAATACTTCACTTGATACATTTGTTTTCATTGCCTACTTTAATCTTTTAAAATCATTTACATGCTTGTGTATAAACGCACATGTGCATAGATACAATGTAAGAAAAGGAAGAAGGAAAAGACAGTTAATAGTTGGTCTGACCATTTTCATTGTCATGTTATATTCATTCATGTTTTTAAGGCCTATGCTGACATCATTTTCTTGCGCAACAAAGCTATTCTTAGGGACAGCAGGCTGCGTAGACTGTCCCATTTTCCCTCCCATCGTCACTCTCAGGGATGAAGTTGCATAGCCACTGAGGGAGAGAGGAGAAGCATTAATCACCAGGGAAACTGTTGATAGAGGATGCCTCGAAAAGGCAAGACCATTAGCCAATGTGCTAATCTGATTGTTAAACGGTTAGGCTAAAACAACATGCCCCACTGATGTTCATCAGAAATGTTGAGCATGGCAAAGAGTTGTATAACACACAGTCACATACTACAATCAGAGCGACAGTAGGACAAAATAATCATATGAAATATCTTAAAGTTCTGCGTTAACCTAACAGCTGTTGAAAACAATTAAAAGTTAACAGATCCCTCAGTAAAAGCAGAGTTGGGTGAAGAAGTGCAAGATTACAGACTTTGAGAGAAGTTGAATGTGAGGCAGTAAAAGTGAGGAATGAACAATGAGGAATCTATCCCGTCTTATAGTGGCTGAGCATGAATGAGGGTGCGGTGTGTCTTTGCAAGCCGGCCTATGGTGGCAGAGTGGTCAGGAGCCCTGCTGCTTTAATGGTCCATAAATCTGTGTGGGCTGGCTGCTCTGATGCTGCCCCAGTGAGACCCTCTCAGGCGGAAAATGAATCAGACCATTTTTACGGAGCGCCAAGTGTTGAGGCTCTTGCCCTCCGTTACTGCCAGAGAGGCGATAAGAGGCGCTGCACACACGCGCTACTCAATTTCAGCAGGTCTGGAGCTCATAAAACTGTCTACTAGTGACAAACCTTGTTTGTATACTGCACTATATTCCCTCTGTCCTCTTGCCTTTGTTACACCCTCTCTATTTTTTCCCGCTTCCTTTTACCAGGCTTTGGATGGGAACACAGTCTACACACTTTGTAGGTGTCCAGTCAACCCAGCGTTATTTACTCTAAACTCTTAACATGGCTGAGGCATGAGGTATTTTTAAAATCGAAATTTATAATATGGACAAAAATGAAGGTAAAGCCCTTGAAGCATTTAAATACTGTATGATGTCCATATGAGAGAAGAAAGGAATTGGTCAATTTTAAAGCAGCAATGAATCCTCAAGAACAAGTGGTTTCAAGTGCTGTGCTCAAGACCACACAACCCGAGACAAAGACCTACCCAAGTCCAGAACTCAATAAACCAAGATAGCACAAATATTAGTTGCACTGAGTTCATTTTGTCTACACCTATAGATTAGTTGATTTTTTTCCCTTCAGAACACTACATGAACGAATGACACAACACAGAAAGAAAAACATAAACAACATGCACTAAAAAGGTGTCAGTATCCACAGTGGGCAATAGCAAAAGGTGCAGGACAGGTCAAAAACAAGAACAACACAACACAGGGGGTAAAGAAACAAACAAACAAAACAAGAACACAGAGATATGGTGACGTTGCCGTACGTGAGAGGAGTCACGGAACGTATACAAAGAGTCATGAAAAAAATACAACATAAACACACCGGTAAACCCCAAACACAACACTCCACCAGATATTCGTCCATCCAAAAGACAAAATCTACCCAGAAAACAAATGTAACTCCATATATGAAATTCCATGCAAATCATGCAATAAATCATACATTGGGGGGACAGGGAAGAGCTTTATTACAAGAAAAACAGAACACAATAAGGAATGTGAAAAGCAGACAACAATGAGACGAACAAGGGCAATAAAAGAACAAGCACAACAGAAACATCACAAATCAGACATCACCGATCACTGCAAAAGGGAAAACCACATCACGGACTGGGAAAAGGCCAGAATCATCCGCACCGAAGAAAACAAACATCAGCACTGGATCAGGGAGGCCATTGAGATCCGCAAGCAGGGCCCGAGGCCCGACCATCAACAGGGACGAAGGGGCGTACATGCGCTCTACTACCTGGACCAGCATCCTGGAAGAGTGAATGGTAAGCATAGGGCGTGACTCGCATGTCAATCTGACAAGTGAGTCATGCCTTCATCCATTAGGTGATAAAGATGCGTCACACCAACACCAGTGACTCTCTCATGAAGGTGGAAGTGTTCGCCAAAACACGTCAGGTAATTAAAAACAACCTAAAGCAATCGTCTTGGATAGAAGAAAAAAATCCACTAGGACCAATATTGTTGGGAGTTGGGACCGTGACAAGTCAAGACCAAAGGACAGCCTCGGGTATGGTAAAATGAGACCCCAGAAATATTTTAAAACCCTGCAGTACCGAAGTTTACAGGCTTGCTTCATAACAAAGCAACTTACATTGGAGGCAACGTAAAAATGTTCAATATCCCATTACATAAATGCTTCACGACAATTGTATAGGGTGGTCATTTTTATTTTTCTACCACAATCATAACACAAGTCATAATGCCTTTCGAGGTGGCTGGGCTATAATCATGTGAATTTTCAGGCTCATTTATATTAACTTTGGCGCCTCTCTGGGAACCGTTCGGCCATCTAGTATATGGTGTAGTAACATGCGAAGCTCAGGTCTAATCTTGAAGTAGTGCACCATTGGCAGTGGTCCTGGCAACCATATGCTCTAAAGATATGTTTACTTCCTCAACCAGCCACAGATCTAAAGACCACAAGCGTGTTTAAATACCTATCGCACAGCCAAAATACCCCATGCGCCATCCGTCATGGCCCCACCCTCAACAATTAGAAGCGTGAAGTAAATGTAGTCTGACAAACGCTATGTAACACATCAACAAGGGTCTGTCTAGTTCTTTTTTATAGTTTATAGTCAAAACTATAGAAAAAAAAAAAACAATGTTTGTTTTTAATGTTGCTGTCATTTATAGGGTGGTATAAGGTTAGTAACACAAGAATTTAAGATCGATAGAAAGTACCTCACTGGAGGACGGCGCAGTGGCATAGTGGTGAGCACCCTAACCCTAACCTAACCCTAAACCCATAGTGGTGAGCACGTTTGCCTCACAGTTCTGAGATCGGTAGTTCAATGCTGGCTCAGTGTGGAGTCTACTGTACATGTTGTCCCGTGCCTGCGTACTCTGACTTCCTCCCACATGCCTGCAACATGCAGTCTGAATATACACTCCAATTTGTCTGTGTATGTGTGGATGGTTGTCTCTTTCTATGTGCCCTGTGACTGGTAGGCAACAAGTTCAGGGTGTACTGTTGCTAGTTGGGATAGGCTCCAGCACCCTGTGACACTCGTGAGGATAAGCGGTTCAGAAGATGACTGAATGTCTCACTGGGTCGATTGGTTCCTTTAATATGTAAACTGGTGAAGGTCTAGAGCAGGGGTCCCCAAACTTTTTCCTGTGAGGGCCACATAACCCTTCTCTTCTCTGATGAGGGGCCGGGGTCAGTTTGTAACAGAAAAAGTGTGACGATTGCAGGAGTGCCTAAATGTAAAAATGTATTGTTTTTCAGAAAGCCACAATCAAATAACCCTTTCTGGATTCTTCACGGAACCAAAGTAAATAAAATAAAAATGATATAATATAATATAGTATAATATAATATAATATAATTAGGGCTGTCAAACGATTAAAATTTTTAAGCGAGTTAATCACAGCTTAAAAATTAATCGTAATTAATTGCAATTCAAACATCTCTAAAATATGCCTTATTTTTCTGTAAATTATTGTTGGAATGGAAAGATAAGACACAAGACGGATATATACATTCAACATACTGTACATAAGTACTGTATTTGTTTATTATAACAATAAATCTGACACGGCTCAGAGAACAAACGGACCCAATAATGCAGTGCTCAGAGAAGATTTATTAACAATGGTTCTGAGACGAAGAAGTCTTGGCCCTTGAAGGCTGTTCGAGCAGGGGGGGACGAGCAAGGCGAAGGCCCAGGCAGGATGCGTCTAGATCCGGTCCTGTAGCAGGGTTCAGGTCGCAGAGAAAAGGCAGAGGTACAGACGAGGAGCAGGCTAGAGGCAAAAATCCACAAGGTCAAAAAGTGTATCAAAGGCAGAGGCACAGACGAGGAGCAGGCTAGAGGCAAAAATCCACAAGGTCAAAAAGTGTATCAAAAATCCGGCAAGACAAGGTAACTAGAAACACTCGTAAGTTGCAGTGAAGGCTAACAAACTCGCAATGGAGCAGAGGGCTGTGTGTGCTTATGTAGGGAGGCTGTGGTAATGACCAGGTGTGCAGGACAGGTGTGTGGAATGAGTGCTGATGACTGAGGGGGAAAAAAAGGAAAAGTATACAGGCCTGCTGTGGGGCTCTAACAGAACCCCCCCCCCTAGGGACGGACTCCGGACGGACCAGGCGCGTCTGGGTGGAGTCGGTGGAAGTCCCGAATGAGGTCCGGGTCCAGGATGTGAGAGGAGGGGACCCACGAACGTTCCTCGGGGCCATAGCCCTCCCAGTCAACGAGGTACTGGAAACCACGACCCCGCGGTCTGGATTTCAGGAGTCTGGTCACGGTGTAGGCCGGGCCGCCGTCAATCAATCGAGGAGGTGGAGGAGGCGGCGTGGAGGGAACCAAAGGGCTCACACAGACCGGTTTTAGTTGTCCAACATGAAAGGTCGGATGGACCCTCATGGTCCTGGGGAGTCGCAGCCGTACAGCCACCGGGTTGATGATTTTGGAGATCGGGAAGGGGCCAACAAACCGGGGAGCTAGTTTGCGGCTCCCAACCTTAAGAGGGAGATGTTTGGTTGACAGCCACACCTTTTGACCCACCTCGTATGTCGGGTTGCTCGAGCGATGACGATCTGCCATCCTCTTCATACGGGCTGTGCTCCTGATGAGACTGGCTCTGGCTTGGCTCCACACCCTCTTCTTGCGGCGGATCCACAACAAGGCAGAGGGTACTCGTGTTGGTGTCTCTGTCTGTGGGAACAGAGGGGCCGGATACCCAAATACAACGTGAAACGGGGAAAACCCCGACGAAGAGCATGGCAGGCAGTTGTGGGCAACCTCAACCCACATGATGTTTTGGGCCCACGTAGTGGGATGTTTGGAAACCAAACAACGCAGAGTGGTTTCCAAATCTTGATTCATTCTCTCCGCTTGCCCGTTGCTCTGAGGATGGAACCCTGAGGACAGACTGACTGTGGCACCAATGAGCCCACAGAACGCCTTCCAGAAACGAGCCACGAATTGTGGCCCTCTATCAGACACTATGTCTGATGGAAAGCCGTGGACCCTAAACACCTCGTTGAGCAGAGCGCTGGCCGTCTCTTTAGCTGTGGGCAGTTTTGGGAAGGTGATGAACCTGACCATCTTCGAAAACCTGTCCACCACCGTCAGAATGGTGGTCTTCCCCTGCGAGGGTGGTAGTCCGGTGACGAAGTCCACCGAGATGTGCGACCAGGGTCGTGTCGGAACCGTCAAGGGGAGCAGCTCGCCCGCAGGTGGCCTACGAGGTGTCTTGTTGGTGGAACAGACCACACACGCCGCCACATAATCCCTGACGTCTCTCCTCATGTGCGGCCACCAAAACTTCCGGGCCAGGAGAGCAAGGGTGCGTCTGGTCCCCGGATGTCCTGCAAACCGGGAAGCATGGCTCCAGTGAATGACATCCCCTCGGAGGCCCTGTGGCACAAACAGCAAACCCGCGGGGGTACCGGGCGGGTTGGTCAGTCCCTTGGTGGCCTCTTGGACCTTCTTGATGATCTGCCACTGGAATCCTCCCGCCAAGCAAGATTTTGGAAGGATTGGTTCTGGGTCCTCCACACGTCCCTCTGAGGGAAACACCCGGGAAAGGGCATCGGGTTTGGCATTCTTGGCACCGGGTCTGTAAGACACAACGAAATCAAAGCGGGTGAAAAACAAGGACCACCTGGCTTGTCGGGCGTTGAGCCTCTTAGCGGTTCTGAGGTGCTCCAAATTCCGGTGGTCGGTCCACACCATAAATGGCTGTTCAGCCCCCTCTAGCCAGTGTCTCCATTCTTCAAGGGCCACCTTAATTGCCAAAAGTTCACGGTTTCCAACGTCGTAGTTTCTTTCTGCGGCTGTGAGTTTCTTTGATAGGAACGCACATGGGTGCATCTTACCGGTGAGGGGTGAGCGTTGGGATAAGACTGCGCCGACTCCCGAGTCTGAAGCATCGACCTCGACTATAAACTGGATAGTCGGATCAGGGAATCTGAGGATTGGAGCAGAGGTGAAAAGGTGTTTGAGCCTGCAGAAGGCCGCCTCAGCCTTGGGGTCCCACTGAAAGCGACACTTGAGTGACGTCAAGGAGTGTAGCGGTGACGCCACCGAACTGAATCCTCTTATGAATTTTCGGTAGAAATTTGCGAATCCCAAAAAACGCTGTACCTCTTTACGTGAACTGGGCCTGGGCCATTCATGGACGGCTCGAACCTTTTCTGGGTCCATGCGTATTTCCCCTTCAGCGATGACAAAACCTAGGAACTGAACAGATGGCTGGTGAAAAATACATTTCTCTGCTTTGACGAACAGGTCGTTTTGTAGCAGCTTTTCCAGGACTGAGCGGACATGAATGATGTGGGTCTCCAGGTCAGAGGAATAAATCAGAATGTCATCCAAATAGACGAAAACAAACACGTTCAGAAACTCCCTCAAAACGTCGTTGACTAATGCTTGGAAGACAGCTGGGGCATTAGTCAGTCCGAAAGGCATGACCAAATATTCGAAATGGCCTATGGGAGTGTTAAATGCAGTTTTCCACTCATCTCCCTCCCTTATGCGGATAAGGTGGTACGCGTTGCGCAAGTCAAGCTTTGTGAAGACCCGCGCACCCTGAAGCATTTCAAAAGCAGAGGACATTAATGGTAGCGGGTACCGATCCCGGACAGTTATGTCGTTAAGCCCTCTATAATCAATGCATGGACGGAGGGACTTGTCCTTCTTCTCGACAAAGAAGAATCCTGCGCCTGCAGGAGAGGAGGATCTCCTGATGAGCCCTGATGCCAATGACTCATTTACATACTTTGTCATTGCCTGGGTTTCCGGGCCTGATAAAGAGTACAGGCGACCCCTGGGTGGTATTGAGCCCACGTGTAGGTTTATGGCGCAATCGTGTGGGCGGTGAGGAGGGAGGCTAGTGGCTTTGGATTTGTTGAACACCTGTTTGAGGTCATGGTAGCAGGTGGGAACCTTATCGAGGGCCGGGAACTCTGCTTGTTCGTCTTTTTGCGCGATAAGTGTGGTAGAAGCAATCTGGGTCTTTGCCAAGCCATGTGTTATGCAAGTTCTGTCACATGATGGACTCCAGGAGATCACCGTCCCGGTGTCCCAGTCAATGTGGGGGTTGTGTTTCTTCAGCCATGGCAAGCCGAGAACAAGTGGTTCGTGGGGTGAAGTGTAGACATGAAAACTGATATTCTCGACATGACTAGGGAATTCCATCTGAATAATGGGTGTGCGGTGCGTTACCCGCCATAATGGGCTTCCATCCAGAGCCACGGCTTCTAGAGGTGAAGACATCCTGATGAGCTGCAATCCAAGTCGATTGGCCAGGTCCATGTGTAACAGATTGGTGTCTGACCCTGAGTCGATCAGGGCTTTCTGCCGGAGAGAGAAGACAGGTGAGCTTAAGACCACAGTGGGTTGGACCCGAGAGGTTATGCCTAAAGAAACAGTGCGACTGATGGACACTTTATGTGCATAATCATGCCTCTTGTTGGGGCATTTGACAGCAAAGTGCCCAGGTTCCCCACAGTAAAGGCAGAGCCTAGCCGAAAGACGACGACTGCGCTCTGCAGCGGACAGCCTAGCTCTGCCAATCTGCATTGGTTCTCCCTGGGTGGGGGATGCGGCCTCCGCGATACCTCGGTTAGCTGTGGGTCCAACAGATGGACTGACGGGATGGGGCATCCACTGGGTATATTGGTCCGACACTTCTATGGCGGTGCCAATGACCTCGTCCAGCGTCGAAAAACGGCACCTGAGCGCTATCTCCCTGCCGATCTCTGGGTTAAGCCCAGTCTTGAATGACGAAATTAGGGCTTTGTTGTCCCAGCCGCATTCCACCGCCAGGGAGCGAAACCGGCTGACATACTCCCTGATGGGTTCTCCGCCTTGCCTCATCTGAAGGAGGAGAGCGCCAGCTTCCTGTTCGCGGAGAGGGTGGTCATAGATCTTTTTCAGCTCGGCTGCCACATGTTCATATGAGGCCAGCAGCGGGGAATTCTGTTCCATTAGGGCATTGAAATAGCCCAATGGTGCCCCCTCCAGGAGATTGGCTAGGAAGGCAATCTTGGCCGTTTCCCGGGAAAAGCGACGGGGCTGAGACACAAAAATTAGCTTCAACTGGTTAAAAAACATTCTGCATGTTGCCGGGTCACCTGAGTATTTCGTAGGTGGTGGGATGTTGGGCTCTGGCCACACTGGTGTTTCCTCTTCGGCAGCGGGTCGGTTGTGGAATGAAGCAGCCATGTGGGAAAGCTGAGACACGCTCTGGGCCAGAAGAGACAGGAGCTGCTCATGCTTGTTTAAACGCTGGCCTTGGTTGTTGACGGCCTGTTCATACAGGGAAGAGCCTGCTGGGTCCATGTTATGGCGAGTTTGTTCTGACACGGCTCAGAGAACAAACGGACCCAATAATGCAGTGCTCAGAGAAGATTTATTAACAATGGTTCTGAGACGAAGAAGTCTTGGCCCTTGAAGGCTGTTCGAGCAGGGGGGGACGAGCAAGGCGAAGGCCCAGGCAGGATGCGTCTAGATCCGGTCCTGTAGCAGGGTTCAGGTCGCAGAGAAAAGGCAGAGGTACAGACGAGGAGCAGGCTAGAGGCAAAAATCCACAAGGTCAAAAAGTGTATCAAAGGCAGAGGCACAGACGAGGAGCAGGCTAGAGGCAAAAATCCACAAGGTCAAAAAGTGTATCAAAAATCCGGCAAGACAAGGTAACTAGAAACACTCGTAAGTTGCAGTGAAGGCTAACAAACTCGCAATGGAGCAGAGGGCTGTGTGTGCTTATGTAGGGAGGCTGTGGTAATGACCAGGTGTGCAGGACAGGTGTGTGGAATGAGTGCTGATGACTGAGGGGGAAAAAAAGGAAAAAGTATACAGGCCTGCTGTGGGGCTCTAACAAAATCAACAAGATGGCATTAACATTCATCTTCTGTCAAAGCAATCCCTGGATAGAAAGACTTGTAGTTCTTAAAAGATAGATTTTAGTACAAATTATAGAAATTTTATGTTAAAACCCCTCTTAATGTTTTCGTTTTAATAAAATTGGTAAAATTTTCAATCAAAAAAATTAACTAGTAGCTCACCATTGTTGATGTCAAGAATTACACAATGCTCATGGTGCATAAAATCAATCGCACCCAAGCGCCAGCAGAGGGAGACAAAAAACACAAGTAACAAGTGGACATGACACTGCTGTCATTTTAATCTGTTTGAGCGGGGCATATGCGTTAATTGCGTCAAATATTTTAACGTAATTAAAGAAAAAAATTAATTACCGCTCGTTAACGCGATAACTTTGACAGCCCTTAATATAATATAATATAATATCATATCATATCATATCATATAATATAATACAATATAATCAGGGGTGCACATAATTTTTTTGCCCAGGTTCTCAGAGGAGGACCTGGAGATGTGACTTGGTCCTCATTGAGCTTGAGAGCCGACCCACCTGATGCGATAAATTTATGACAAGCTTTACTTAGAGCCAATTAACTTTGATTAATTATATTAACAGTTAATGCTTGATTAACATCAACTGGCACAACAAAATTGCCATTACTTTGAAGTGAAATGTAAAGAAATAAACATAAAAGCACCAATTCAAAATAAAGGGCATTATGCGGCTCCCACATTAACTCCAAGCCTTTTTAAAAGTGGGATGTCCTCTTCATAAGACCTCATTGAATGTGCATGTTTAGCTTTGTAAAATGCGAGCAAAAACACGTTTGTCAGTGCATGTCGCTGTTCGTTACCTTTATTCCGCCCTATTCCACCACATGTCCATAGGGCGAGTGGGGTCCTGTTTGACATTGATAGTTTGCTTAATTGCCACATGCTCTCTGTTTTTTTCGTGCTTTTCAAAGTTTGGATGGCTGAAATTCTTTGACCCTACATAAAATGCGTTGCTCTAATCGGCGACATTGGGATTCTCACGGCACATTTTGTACCGCATTTCCGTGCGAGCATCATTCGCTTCTAGCCATGGTACCTCCTGTAGCCACTTTTCAGCAAAAGTCCTTTTTTTCGGTAGCTCCGGTGAAGTCTCTGTCGTCTGTCTGTCTTTTGACAAGGGTGGGGGAACACGGAAGTAATTACTCAGTGTGGCCTGCCTCATCGACATTTTGAGAAGTTATTTTCTCGTGTCCGCCGCAAATAGAGTGGTCAGCCATCGGTGCGCAAAAGCATATGGAAGCCGTTGAGGGCCAGCGCGTTTGTCTACGTCCAGTACGCATGTGCGGACCACTTATGTGCACCCCTGAATATAATATAATATAATATAATATAATATCATGTAATATAATATAATATAATAATACTGTATTAATTAAATAGATAATAACCAAATAACCATTGCTCAGTTCTTCACAGAAAAAAGCCAGGACATAAATAACTCTATTGAAAAAAAAAAAAAAAAAAAAAAAAAAAAAAAAAAAATTTTTTTTTTTTTTTTACAATTTTTTTTTGGTTGTTGTTCAGGGGGCCGGACCAAATGTGGCTGCGGGCCGTAGTTTGGGGACCCCTGGTCTGGAGAATTGTGTCAAGCATGCACAACTATTCATGTGTGCAAAGGCAGACACATGCACTAATGTATAGATGCATTCTTGCTAGATAACACATTATAATCAGAGTTGTTTAACAAGTACCAGAACTTGAATTCATCTCAGAATGAAATGTTACCCAAAATAATTGTAAAGCTGCAAGAGCCTGCTTGCTGAAGTCCAGATGTTGTTAAAAGAGGGTCAAAGCTCATTTTATTTTAGGAACATCTCATAGTAATCCTATATTCAAAGGCTAAGAAGCTTTATCTTTGCTGTGAATGTAGTTTAAATGTTACACTACCCGCCCTGTGACTGTTAGCAGAGCAAACCAGGCGTGGTCCACGTTTCAAATGCAACACTTTCTCTGTTCTTCAGGTTTGTTTCCCTGGAGTTTCTCCCAGCTTTTGCCTGCAGTCATCCTCACTTGAGGAGGATGTTTGCCTACAGAAGCCTTTGTTTGACAATCCTTTCTGTTAACCCAGTTTTATGAATTGTGCTAGCACTTGGTGATTGTCTGTTATCTGTCAGCAGATAAGTGCCTCCTTTCAGGCACAGGCAGTAAAATGCTCAGTGTCGAGGGCAGGGGAATGATCTTTTCAATAGTAAAACAAATATCCTGTAATTCTGTATTTATTTGATTTATTCAGATTACAGTAAGAATCTGATGTATTAACAGTCCCAAGTGTCAATTTGTTCCTTTGTAGGATTAGGCATGCCATCATGAGGGAGAGTAAATTAAATTTAACAAGGACTTAATTAAAAACAAACACAACAGTTAATTGACCTTTATCTAGCTCTTTAGAGGCTGATTATATGCCCCTTTTACAATGTTACTGTTGAACTGAACAAGAATGCATTTCAGTACATAAATCAACAATTAATCTTACATACTGAATATATGAAGTCAACCTCATGACCAACAACACATTTTTATAGCAGGCACAAGATGGTGCATCTTGCATGATTTGCACAACAGCTCATAAAATTATTTTAAACAGTGAGGACATGTTGGTGACAATCTTTCTTCTACACTTTTCTTGCTAACCACATAGATTAACCCAATCAGACATGCAAGGTGGCAGTTTAGATAAAAATGTCTAGAAAAGTCAGACGCAAAAAATATACATTTCTTAGTTTTCCTCATGTTGATTTGATTTGGCTGGCAATCAATGCAGTCCAAGTGATTTTAATATTTACAAAGATAGTGATTTCTCTAACTTCATTACTTTGTAACAAAAAAGACTGTTTTCTTTATTTCAATCACTTTGTTTCCAGAAGACACACTGAACTGTCATTGTTTTAATAGATAAATTTGAGTGTGTGTTTTTTCTATCTTTACCATTGCTAGCTCATTGCACTTTTAAGCGCAATGAAACAATCATGCTCCCTTGCAAAAGCGTTGGAATAGAAAAGTTAGGCAATACATTACATGCAGAGGTAATTCAATAAACCCACTGATCCCTTGCTGCTCTACGCCAAACCAAATTCGGTTATTTGTCCTAAATGACTTCTCTTCACAAGCAAATGAACACTTTCAGTCAATTAACAGTGGAACAGGAGCATTCTTTAGGAGAGTAAAGCCACATTTTATGTAGACCTCTCAATTTATGATGCACCATCAGCTATGTGAAGTCGTGATGTCTCTGAGACATCTGGCTGATGGCTTCACTGTCACAACAAGACAACACAAAAAGCTTTGTTCTTTGAAACCCGCATGGATTTGCGCAGCTTCTAGTCCGCCCCGCTATTCCTTGGTCACAAACGCACTGTATTTTCCTGAACAATTGTGGTCTTATGCACAGGAACGTTAGCTGGCACTACCAGTGTATGCATTACTAATGCTCCTTCATCATTGTCAGGATTCATGCATGCAGAGTAAAAGTTACCTCTTGCTAAAATTGCGAACTTACGTCCCGAAAAAAACAAAATCCTGAAAGGCTCAATTGATGATGACCAGGCGAAGCGGGTACACTTGTGAATTCACAGAGCAACTTGCAGAGCTTAGAACAGTTTGGGTAAAACCACATGCAGTTGTTGCAAATCTGTTAACCCTTAATAGGGAATTTTTTTTAGTACTTTCAGGGTCAGGACTTAAACATTTATTGTAACACAAAACATTTTTTTTTTAAGCGTTTTATGATTTCATTGAATGAAGATGTTATATCAATTTTCTATTCGGCTGACTTGGATCAGGAGACTGATTTACCATATACCCCGGACTAGGATTTCTACCTTTATATGATATGAAAACAATTGTTCTACAATAAGACTCCCTCTCGTATCTTTATTTTAGATTAGATTGATCCTTAAAATTCCTGCTGCAAAGCAACAGTTTTAACCTCAAAAGAACTGTACTATATTTCCTTATACCGGAAATATGACATTTCAAGTGTTCATTATTATCCAAGTGCGCTGGTTATGGGGTACCCCACCTTTCCCCATAAAATCAGCAATCCCATAATGCTACACGTAATCAGTGATGTAGAGAATGATACATCCAGGGTTCATTTTGAACACAGTGTGCAAACTTTTATGTGGAATAAAAAGAAAATATATTTAACCTCATAGGAACCATAGCAACCTCTACGCAACAAAATTGCGCACAATCCAAATTTAGCCACTAGCAGTTTAGAGTAGTAGTAGAGGTAGTAGTTGTAGAGGATTCCATGGCCATCTCCTTCCATTGCATCCCAATCCCCTCCCTAGTGAGATGCTCTGGATTTGTCCAACCATAAATAGGCCTGGGGCCAGGCCTAGAACACGCTGGCAGGACTAAATTCTTGGCTCTGGTGTTGAAGTACCTCAATGTCCTCCCTGTAGAACTGAACAACGTGTTTGGAGAGAGCAAGCCTTAAGTGAAGCGTGTTTTGTCTATTTTGCCTCCAGTTCGAGCTAAGTGGTTATTTTACCTATAGATATTAACATGGCGCCTAGCCAAATAAAGTGCTGCAAGTTCCAATGTACCAGTGTACTCGGCACCTAAAAATCGAGAATGACCCAATGCCTAAGGGCAAATGTCTATCCAGCCTGAGACTATAGAGAGCCACACTACAAGGCTGTAAGTGGGCACATGACTGTAAACTGGAGAAAGTGGTGCAGTGCCTCTGTGCCTGGCTGAGCATGGGGTAATGAAGCATGGCAGAAAAGAGGAAAGGAGTATTTCTGCAGGGTAGGCATTGCTCTCGTGTTCCTATGCAACCAAGGCGGTGGGCTAGGTAGTGCAGGCCAACCTCCTGCATATGCTACCTCCAAGCTCTCCCTTTCATGCAACATAAAATTATAATTGTATAAAATTGACATTGTGTTAACATTTGAAATTGATGTGTAATTTTATATTATTTCAAGATACAAATTCAGTAATTACCTCATCTGATGTATTAATAGCTAAAAATTGTGTACCTCACTTTTCTTTGAGGTATTATCTCCAATGAAGACAGATGTGAGCCTGAGTCTGACATACTCAACCTGGGAAGATGTAATTTCCAACTCACCTCACAGCATGTCCCATATTTTAGTGTCCATTTAATTTTCATATGGATGAATACATTTGCCAAGCTTTGTAGCATTTTAAAACAAGGTCAGTGACTCAAGTAGGGGATTAAAAATAACAACACTGGCTGGCTAAAAAACAACAACTCTCCTAACATCAGCATCAATGTGTAAGCGGTAAGGTGTATCATGTTGGGGCTTCTTACAGAGTGTATTAAACTACCTCAACATATAACCTATTGTGATGCCACATGTTTCCTTTGGGCAACAAGTGCGGATCTATTCTTAGCTGCTGGCCTGGGCTTCAGCACGTGCCGCTCCCATTTCTCATAGGTTGGACAGCATGAGGTGTGATTCACTCCTGCCAGGTCCCACTGTGTTGTTGTACCCCATGTCCAGCTGTAGAGACGGTGGGGCCCAATGACCATCTGTCCCCAACCAGCAGATTCAGGGCTCAGGGTAAAAAGGGGGCGTGAACAAAACAAGTTTAGATGGGGCGGGGGGGTCAGCTTTGTGTTACCATAAAGCTGTCGTTCCTCTCTCCTAGCAACGGCGTCCCATTTCCTCGGTTTTAGGCGGCATGGTCCTCTTGGTCGGTGTGCATGGCCCCCTCACTCACTCTCTCCTTGCCCTATTTATGGTAATGAGCCATCTGCCCTCTCTGTAACAGCCGCCCAAAAAGAGGAGTGGATGGAGGGAGGGGTCTATGACAGACAAGAGTCTGAGACAAAGACGCTTATCCTGTTGTGTCTGCCTCTGCCCCGGTGGATGCCTTCAGATATTGACAGGGTTTGAAGATGATCAATCAGAAATATCTTAAGTGCAAAAAATATAAAATAGGATTATTTGAAGTGAGAACATAACCAAGTGGTTTTGTTTCAAATCTAACAGCTATACAGATATGTATGTACATGTACAGTAGAGTACATATGCTGTTACATCACACATGGTATCAGTAATATAAGCTTAAATATGAACCCACTATAATTTTGCACAAACAACATTGGCAGGTGAGTTAACTAATTGACAACCTACTTATTACATCCTCACTCAGCTGCTCTAAGGATGTGTCCCTGTGACATGATAGTGGTGGTCACATCGGCCAATATAGAGCATTCAATAGACCTCTGTTGCCACTGGATACTAGATTGGTTACCAAGCCAACATATGTGCTGCACTGTCATAACTCAAATGGAAGAGTCAAGAGCCAGATGTGTTTTTGCAAGCAAACTGGTGATCCAGTGCAATGTTTTATAAGCACAAATAAACATTATGTCCTAGTTCTTCTGGTCATAGCAACAATGGGTCCTAACATTTCATCTAACGGAAAAGCTTGTGGCACGCACATAAACGTTCTCATTTTCAGCTGACTACTATCCATAAAACAAGATTTTTTCCCCCCCCAAAATAAGCAGTAGGAACAGAGAGGGGCTTTGTACAATGGCCACAAAGAAAATATCCCCAGATTACTCTTCGAGTCCTGCCTTTGCATGGTCAGTTGCTATAAAACGAGTGACAAAGCCAACAATTTTAATGCGCAGGTGGGTCATTGACCCAAAAGCAGGATATTACAAATATTAAATGGTGAGTTAATAGGAGTGTTACAGGTGTGGACAGAGGGACCCAAAACAGGCACGAGAGATAGTGATGATTGGATGGAAAAAGTTTATTTAGCCACAAAGCTGTCAGCAGCGTGCGGGTGCTTCGGAGGCTGTGTGGGGCCATGGAGTGGAGAGCCTGGGCAAAAGTACAGGGGAAGAGGTGAAGGCAGGATCCCGGGAACAAGTAAGAGATAAGCAAGCAGAATAGTCAAAAACCACAGGAAGGCACTAACAAACTGTGAGAGACGATCGAGCAACGTGGTGGAGCTCTGGCTGGCTTAAACAGGCAGGTGATTGTGATTGAAGACATCTGCCGTAGCGCCACCTGTCTGGTGCTGGCTCTAATGGGATGACACACACCCACACACACGCCCAGCCCGTGACCTAACACGGAGTTGTCCAATGGTTACAAAATGAAAGAAAATAAATGCAGAACGGAAGAGAGGCCCTAAGAGGACACGGATGTCGAAAATAAACCTTGGGAAAAAAAAGATTATACAAAAAAAGCTTTCACTATTTTTTTTCTTTTTTTGCTCCATGTCCTCTTTGGCAATCTGCACAAATAAGAAGTATGAAATAGAAAACTAATAGTGGTTGATTGATTACAATCAAAATGTCACCTTAAAGATAACTTTTCCCATAACTTTTCCTAACCTTTGACCATGCCTTTGATGTCATTTTATTGGGTTTGCATGAAAATTAACATTGAAAATGCCGAGAGTGTCCTTTTCTTTTATTTTAGTTAGTCATTTTTGCTTGTCTCCGCAAACAGCCAGATTGTCATTAGCCACATAACTGACTGGATCAAATTTGAATATTTAATATTTCTATTTCAATGCTTTGCTTGACCATCAGATGAGCAGGTGTGTCGGTGTCTATAAGCCCCCGCATGACCTATACTTATACAGACAAAACTTAAGACATCACGAATTGATCATCTGATGTGTGTGGTATCACGTGTGTTATCATATACAAGCATAATTAACATAGTGTTCATATGATTTTGTAGACTGGACAAAATAAAACAGATAAAAAGCATTGTATTGAACAAAAAAAAAGTACAGTAGTGAACCATAAGAAATGCACGAATAAAGAATTTACAGTATATACAGTATTTGTATGGCTTGGTGTGGCTCGGCAACCATGCCGGAGAAGCAGGAAATGCATTCTTTATGGTCAATCTTCACAAAATGGGCCTGAATACAGTAAAATATTGGTTCTGAAATGCTCAGTGAGTTCTCCAGAAATCAGGTGAAGCCAGTCTTAAACTCGTCTGAGTTTGGGTAAGTTTATTGATCTTTGTACATTATAAAGGTTGGGGTGAGACGTACTATCTCTTTAGGACTCTTGAGATGAATGGGCAGGGAAGAAGTATGAAGTGAGGACGTTTGCATATTTAGGTTGGGGTGTGACATCACATTGTCACCGATTTAAAGCATGCTTGTTTGCAGAGCGGTTTGACTTTAAAAAGTGATTGCAATCATATCACAAACCGTACAGAAGACATACTATACACGGTACATTTTCATTTGGACCTATTTTATGCATTAAACTGGGAAAAAATTGGAATCATGCCAGAGGTCACATTCAGGGCAATTGTTGGTTAGTTTTGCAGTTTAGCGGTGTGAGTCATCAAGTGCATCATAATGCAACTGAACAGGCAAATTTAATTTTAGCACAGTCTGGAAAATGTTTTCACTGTGGTTACACATTGAAATAATATAATGTTGCACATTGAAATGTATTTCTGGTAAGGCGTCATCGTAGATTGTGTTCAGCCATTATAATAATGACATTGATTCTATATTTGAGTGGATTATGAGTTTTTATTGACCACCAATAAGGAATTAAACGGATTGAAGGGAAAAAAAAAAAAAAACTCGGGACGTGAAGCGACAACAAATACATAGTTGGTATTGCCTGACACTCGGAACAACAGCTGGTCAGAGGTGAGAGGTGACATCTAGTGGGCAACTAATGCAGTGTAAATAAATTGAGAGATTTCCCCCCCCCCCCTTTTCAAATATACTGTAGCTGTAGTAAGAGTGCGTCAAAAATTAAATCACAAGCTCTCTTTTATTGTAATCATAAAATGAATGTGGCGGAAAACACTCAGGTGACTTGAAGTTCCGCTCTGAGAACCCCAATTTGGCCAAATTTCAAAATTGTCCGATACACATGTGTGATACATCATTGGAAAGCTTAAAATCTCAATTTTCTGTGGGAAGAAAAATATTGAAAAGGAGGGCATTTAAAAAACAAACAAAAAAATTAAAACAGCAAACCCTATCTGGAGGTGAGAGCACGCGAGAGCAGAATTACAGACGCCATGACTTTAACGGGATATTATCGCGTACTTACCTTGTTTCGATACAAAAACTCCATGTAGCATGTATCACTGAGTGTCAAGACAGAGCTGTGAATGGCCACAGCTGGATTTTTTTTTAGATTTTATGGGTGAAAAATGGTAATATAACAAGGATCACGATGCAGAAATCGCAGACATCAAGGAGTGCTCGAGATTTTATTTTTCATATATTTACCCTTTTAAACGTTTTTTTTCAATGTTTTTTTGTTTGGATCGATTATTTATCATCTAACATTTTCGAGAAAATGCGGCAGTAACATAAAAAATACAATTAGGTCATAGTTATGAGGTAGATATCTGACCTGTTTTATAGACACCATTTTTTTTCATTGTGCTGTCACGAAGTTTAAAATATGCGAGTGAATAATTTTTCTGAGACTTTTTTTTTTTTAAACGAAATATTAGACATCAATTAATTATTCTAAGCTAGAAATGATAGACATTTTGAATAAGAAAAATAATTAATTACCTGAGTTTTATGGCTGGGTTGAAACAAAAGCGGTTGCACGACGTCTGTAAACGGGGGTTTCCAGGGTAGAATGGACAAATTAAAAATAGTTCGGGGGCTTAATGCG
Source organism: Corythoichthys intestinalis (assembly GCF_030265065.1). Lineage (NCBI taxonomy): Eukaryota > Metazoa > Chordata > Actinopteri > Syngnathiformes > Syngnathidae > Corythoichthys > Corythoichthys intestinalis. The sequence goes on from NC_080404.1 coordinate 14,286,890, forward strand.
CCATGAATCTGCTATGGCAGCATATAGACATATTGTTATATGAAACACAACAGTTGTTTTGGCTTAAAATACAGCAGTTTCTTTTAAAGAGGAGTGCAAGAGCAGAAACTGCTTTTTCAGTCTTGTCTGTGTTTTCCGCCATATACATTATTAAGTATATATTGTACTCATGCTGAGTTTTGAGATTTTTTTTGTAAAAAGTTTTGCTTGAACTGCAACAGTTTTAGATATATTGATATTAATTTATACTTTTAACAGCATAAACCAGCACTAACGAGGTACAATCAATTGACACCAGCGGGGTTCCGTTCTGCCGCAGATTGGGGGCTGGGGGAACTCTGGATGACCTTAAAAAAACAATGTTTAATAACTGCAAAACGATTAGATATATTTAACGTATTTGTCTTAAGACAAATGTTTATTTTTTTGCATTCCTGGATAGTTAAGAGATTATTAACAAGTTTCTATTTATCGTGTGTGTGTTAATATATTTTATGTTCAGATATTGCAATTTAAATTTGCTAATAAAATCTAGACATTTATTTTGGAGGTTTTCAAAATGTATCTTTAGTAGTTTTTGAAAACAAAGTTTTGAATCGAACTGTGTATCA